>NC_083285.1:59258557-59558557 GCF_963506605.1 Zootoca vivipara | reverse complement strand
CTGACCTACGATAGAGCTCTGTGTCAGCGCTACCTGCAACGGTGCAGGGAGCTAGTCGAATCAGAGCCTATGCAACCACTCACTTGCTGTGATCAATAAAGTTGTGGCCTAAATTCTGCCAAAAAACCAAACCAAAATTTTTAGTCTTGTGTGAATTTATTTAAGGGGGAGGTTTAAAGGCCTAAACACGCAAATAAATCCCCTTTACAAATATTTATACTTCATATATTTATATAAAAACGTATGCTTATTCTACTGCTTGTTTTGTAAATCAGCTTGACCTGGAAATTGACCTTCCTTTTTAAAAAGTGATATATGTATATTTGTTTGTGTGTGTTTGTACACACACACACAGAGAGAGACAAACAGACAGACACAGACACAATATTTTAAAAGGGAAAGCAATGGCATTTCAAAACCGCTCTGCATTTTTAACCCACTCAACAATTAGGCCGGCCCTGTTACTGTTTATCTCGGAGCCGGGCATGGAAATTTCCTGGAACGTGATGTCTGCCGTGCCCGTTAGAGTGGAATGGCTGGGAACATTTGTTTGGTGACATATGGTATTCAGATGAACCACTGACAGAGAACAGAAAGGCCCTCTGGGGCCTCCAGAGGAGCACACGGCTCACACAGCTTTCCTGGCATCACTGTCCACTCAATTTTCCTTCTCGCATGGTCCCATGCCGACATGCACAAGGGCCTGCTCAGCACTCTGTGAGCCGCGAGCCCAAGGGGGGCAAAGTCGGTGGCATGACCAAAGGCGAGTGGGTGCAGCAGCAGAGCCCGCCCAAACCACCACCATCCCTTTGCGTGCTGTTTACTTCGCCGTACTCTGTGTCCTCTGATCTGACGCAAATTGCCGCTAGAGGAATACTCCACGCACAGCAGTTGCCTTTCCAAATAAAGCAGCAGCAATTAAAAAAATGATAACATCAAAGCAATGCCAGGAGGCAGGCTAATGCTCCAAAGTTGCAGTTATTTAACAGTTCCGGTTGCGACCGCCGCATTGTTCTCTTACGAAGAGACGTCATAGGGCCCAGACCTACTTGCTCTCTGGTGCATTTTGCTCCCAACTACGTACAATACAGATAATCCCAGGCATCATGAGCGGGAGGTCCCAAGCAATAGCACAATTGCTCTCACACACTGAAGTGTATACAGTATCATGCAAAACTGCTTAGAAACGGGGGGGGGGGGCATCCAGAAATCCACCTTGTACGAATTTAATTGCAAGAGTTAACGTTTTGCTCCCGGCACAAGAGGTGGACGTCCTCGCAGCTGAAGCATTGTTTTCCCGCAACCAGCTGGGATTCAAAGGGAGCTTCTTTGTGACGCGCTGCTATATTATTATCCAGAGCTATGCCCTTCCCCACGGCCAATGTCCTCATATCATATATATATTCACCAATAAGATGCGTGCAGCAAAAGGGCCCTTCTTAATGCTAATTGAAAGCCTCCAATTTGCAGCTCTCTGTTTCTGCAGCTCACTTTCTGGGTGGCGAGTGACGAACACCCTCCCCAAACTGAAGCACCTCAGAACAAGCACTCTGAATTGCAAACTGCTTTGGGGTTTGTTTGTTTTTTACAATTGGGCTGTAAATAAGTGCTGCAAAATAGATAAAATAAATAGATAAAAATAAAAACTGCCCTGATATTACTTAGCTCACCAGAGGTGGGGCGATGGAATTTAATTACAGGCAGCCCCACCTCATTCTGCCCACTTCCAAGTCGCCACAATGCGCACATGCGCGATCGTGCGCCAATTGGACGTCTGCAAATCGGTTGTTGCCTATACTGGTTTCTTTTTATCCACCCCCACCCCCCAATGCATATGCATACATACACACCTCAAACACACATATTTTAAACAATACACTGTTTTAAGCAATACACAGACAGTAAAGGAAGGCATTCACCAACATGCTCAACTTGTCATTGTGACACCCTTGACATCCTGGTTACTACCGGTACTATGGCGGCAGGGGGATGGGGAGTCTGACTTAGATGGATGGAAGCAAAAATCTCCTTACATTCTCTAAACGTATTGTTACACAGAACCGCTATTTCCATGAGCAGTGCAAAGATTCCAGGAGTTGCAGGCACACTTACTAGAGCCTGTGTTTGCTTTGGGGGCAATGAGGCACAACAGAGACCGCAGTGTTTTTATGATGTATGGTTTTACGCATATATACAAACTGTACCTAGATGGAGGGGCTGCAGAGCATGCACATTCAAGAAGGTTTGGCTTTCCCCATAAGGGCAGCATTGAATTCAAAGGACAGCAGAAAGCCACCCTCTGTGTCTCTTGCTTCCAGCTTGTTACTCTCGGCTCACGTGGAGCTCTGCCCATCCTCTTCACTGCTAACAGACTCCAAGGACCCCCTCCCAGCCTATGTCATCCAAAGTTGAATCCCTAAACCACAGCCTTTGCCTCTGCGCAATAGGGGCCTCACTTCCCCTTGCCTGGCGGTCTTGCCCTCCAATGGTTTCCTTGATGTGCTATTACTGGCCTTTGTCCCCTGCTAATAATAATAATAATAATAATAATAATTTATTATTTATACCCCGCCCATCTGGCCGGGTTCCCCCAGCCACTCTGGGCGGCTTCCAAAAAAAACAGAAATTCTAAAATACAGAAATCCATCAAACGTCCGTCTAGCTAGCTCTGCCTAAATCCAGGGGGTTTCTGTGTTTCTATCTATTTATTTTTACACACACACACACCCCACACAATGGGGAGCAAAATCACTTCTCCAGAGCAACCTCCTACTGGTCCAAGTGGGAACAGGTGCAAGTGTAAGCAGGGAGGATATTGAACAATTGATTGTCTGCCATTGTCTCTGCAGACACTGGGTCTGCTTGACATAATTGCGAAGAACAGTGAATAGAGCAAGTCCCTCTTGTATCAATGATTTAAAATTAACACAGCCATTGTGGAAAAGAGGAGCGCTTCCCCCCACCCACCCCACTCTCAGCTGCCCCACTCAGCTTCAAATCCGGCTGTGCTAAAGAACAGGCGGAATTGCTATTGCCACACAACGTAAAGTTACAATGGAAAACTAGGAGGAGAAGTAAATGTATGCAGGTAGTTTTGCCATTTTCAAGTGTTGTCAGTGAAGTTTTCAAGCTTTTAGGGTGGGAGGGAAAAGGCAATGAATGGCAAGTTACCTCCTAGCTATGCTTGTTTCCTCCAATAGTTCTGCAGCCCATTCTCTGGAGGGGTCTTAGCACAGTAGTTAGAGCATCTGCTTTGCATGGAGAAGGACACAGGTTCTAACCCCAGCACCTCCAGGCAGGACTAGGAGAGATTCCCCCGTGTGAAACCCTGCAGAGTCACTGCCAGTCAGTGTAGACCAGTGGTGTGCAAACTTTTTTCAAAGAGGGCCAGATTTGATGAAGTCAAGGGCCGTGGGGGCCGACCAAAGTTATTGACTTTTTTTAGGATTGAAGTTGTTGGTGTTTTCTTAGGATTTTACCCAAGGAAATAAACTGCCTCAGGGGCTGGATTAAACCGACCGGATTAGGCGCCAAAACGGACTTTGGACATGCCTGGTGTAGACAATACTGAGCTAAATGGACCAAGGACCTGACTTAATATAAGGCGGCTTCCTATACTATAAAGACAGAGGTTTTGGTTAATCTTCTTGTTCCACAAAGAAATATGGAGCTTCTGGCAGGGGGGGCAGAAGTATTTTTTTCACCGCATGTTTACAGCATTCCGAGGAATCTGTTTCAAGAGCGGAGAATGTGCGTTAAAACGCACACACTCTTCCCTCACGGTCGGAATGTCTACCCGTCTTCTAAAACTTCTTTTAATTTGGGTCATACTTCTTAAAATCAGTAAAAGATGCAACTTCCCCCCCCTCCCTTCCAAGCTTTCAAAAAGATATTTTGAGACTTGCCGACGGCTTCATCACTCAGTCTCAGTTCCATCCTATTTTTCCTTTTGAAAAAAATGGGGGTGGGGGTGGCAGGGAACATCAACAACACCCTACCCCTAAGGGGGTGAATGAGATAAGAATTGCAAAGTACTTTGAGCATTAAACATACCCTGTGAAAAATGATAAACAACAACACTGCTGCTATGAGACCGCCACTCACTGGCCAGTTTTTCGCATTCGGCGCTCAACTGGTCCAACATCTTTAAAAGATTATTCCCACCGTTGCTTTTGGGCAGTGTGCAGAGAGAAGCCCTACCATGCAGTAGGGTTTAAAACAACAACAACAACAACAACAACAACAACAACAACAACAACAACAACAACAACAACTGGTGTGCAGTTTTCGCTTCGATTTCTGGTGTATCATCTCACAGCGATCCACTTCTCAGCCAAGCAGCGACCTTCTCCTCCTGTCTCTCTAAGTAAGGTTGGAAAACTATGACTCGGAGACTCGGTCTGGATTTTTTTGTTTGTATGCTACACCTGAAGCACTGCTCCCTCCAACACCAGTGAAAGCAGACATGGGTATACAAAAAGTGTTGGGTGCAAGGCAGGAGAGCTGTTCCATCGCCTACTCCATCAATAGAGTTCATCTCCAGCTAGATCCCCTGGCCTAAGCTTTGCTGGGCAGTGTGTGCTGCCGCGCAGTGAGCTCTTACGGAGCCAGACTCTCTTTCCCTAGCATGCCAGCAGAACTCAACTTGACAGCAACAAGCAAGAGGGAGAAATGAGTGAAGGGAGAAGCAGGAACTAACTCAAGCCCAGGAACAGCAACATCAAAGGCTGTCAAGGCGGATGAGAGCCAGAGGGGGAAGCTGGAGGAGGTTAGGAGAGCCAGAGGCAATTGCTCTTGTTCATACAGAGATCTCATCGCTTTTATTTTATTCCTTTTTATTCAGGCGGTTTCTATACCAGAACTGGGTAGGTGCTTCATCCCTATCGGGAACCAGAGTAAAAGGGCCAGGGAAGAGGGATTGGGGGGGGGGGAGGTCCAACCCTCCACCAGCCTATAACTTGCCCTAAAAGCATGAAGAAGCAAATTAGGAAAGAAGTAGAATTATCCAAAAGGAGTTGCCTCCGATCGTCTTCAGGAAACAAATAGCAGCAAATAGTTAAATACCAAAGGATGCAACAAGTTACCGGGGGAGGGGAGGAGGAGTTTAACTGCAGTTCACATAAAAACAGAAAAATTCAATGACGAACTGTTTTGAATACGCACACCAACGTATTTTGAAAACAGGGCAATTTCTCATTCTCAAGTTCTCCTCTCAGTAATTAAGACGTGTCTGTTCAAAGGTCTGGTGCATAACGGGTGTCTCAATGTGGATGCAGATTATCTCGTTGGAAACTCAATAAATGTGCTGAGCCCTCCTCCTTTTGATGGTCAATGCATCTGTATGTTGGGGTGGGCTATATTTTGGAGGAAAAAAATATGAACGAATTCATATACCCCACAAATAACCCAGTGATGCATTTTAAATAAAATGACACATTCTACTCATGTAAAAAAACGCTGATTCCCGGACCGGATTTAGAAGGTGATTGGGCCTCATCTGGCCCCCAGGCCTTAGGTTGCTTACTCCTGCTCTATAAACTTTTGCTTTTTTTGAAAAGAGGTGTTAATCATTAGCAATCAAGAGTTCCTGCAGCTTTGCAGTCACAGGTTCAGCCACTGGACTCCTCCAGATCGTGACCATCCATTCGTCTTGATTTGCTTGGACAAAATGTATACAGAATCAATTTTATTGATCATCATCATCTGCTGATTTGTTTGCAGGGAGTTTATACAATGACAAGCATTCCTTTTGCATTCTTCCTGATGTGCTTCTCATATGCTCAGCCCATTAATCATAGAATCATATAATCGTAGAGTTGGAAGAGACCACAAGGGCCATCCAGTCCAACCCCCTGCCAAGCAGGAAACACCATCAAAGCATTCTTGACATATGCCTGTCAAGCCTCTGCTTAAAGACCTCCAAAGAAGGAGACTCCACCACACTTCTTGGCAGCAAATTCCACTGTCAAACAGCTCTTACTGTCAGGAAGTTCTTCCTAATGTTTAGGTGGAATCTTCTTTCTTGTAGTTTGAATCCATTGCTCCATGTCTGCTTCTCTGGAGCAGCAGAAAGTAACCTTTCACCCTCCTCTATATGACATCCTTTTATATATTTGAACATTTCTATCATATCACCCCTTAACCTTCTCTTCTACAGGCTAAACATACCCAGCTCCCTAAGCCGTTCCTCATAAGGCATCGTTTCCAGGCCTTTGACCATTTTGGTTGCCCTCTTCTGGACACGTTCCAGCTTGCCAGTATCCTTCTTGAACTGTGGTGCCCAGAACTGGACACAGTACTCCAGGTGAGGTCTGACCAGAGCAGAATACAGTGGTACTATTACTTCCCTTGATCTAGATGCCCTTAATCATTTGCTCATCCCACACTTTTCAATGCATTTCGCCATCACTTTCCCTAACAGCGAAAAGCCTGTTTCTTTTTCAAAGTGGATCTGTTGCGCTAGGGCGACAAAGGGCTTTGAGCCACTTCAAGCGCAAAAACCTATGTTTCCTGGTATGCACTTGAATCTCTCCCACAAAACTAAGGTAGACCGGAGGCACCCTCTGGCATCTCCAGCCAGCAGAAGTGGAAAAGATATCCCCTTGAGACCTTTAAAAAGCAAAAATGGGTAATACTGGGCTAGATGGACCAATGGTTTGACTTCGTATAGTCATTGTTCCCACATGCACCATAAAACCAGGCTTCAAGGTACTAATCCTTCCCATTCACAGTTCATGTGTTTTTTTTAAAAAAAAAAACACACACACCCAGGAATGAAATATAACAGAACACATTCACAGCTTTAACAGCAGCCATTAAATGAATGTGTTTGGCATGGCATTATGGGAAAAACAATGGGGTTTGGATAAAATCCCTAACTGTCCCAAAGCAGAAAGGTAAAGATTATGATTTTTAAAAAGGCAGGGGTACCACCCGAACTCCCGCTGGGCAATCTCATTCCCCCAACATCCCTACAAATAGAACCAAGTTCTTTTGGCACTAAATAGCTGTGTATTCTCTGTAGCTAGGAGTCTCTCTCCAAAGGGAGATTAGCAATAGGAAGTAGTATAAAGGAGAAAAGGAAGCATCAGACTCAGTGGAAAGCCTTTAACACCCAATTAAGTTCTCCAACTACACCCAGCAGAAAGGCAGAAAAAAAGCCTTGCACTGTGTTCCAATCTGCCTCCCCGAGCTCAATTCCGAGAAATCTTCTGGAACATCAAGCAGCCCAGGAGAATCTTTTAAAATGATATTGTACTATCGTTCTTCTGCCCTGACATTTCAAAGAGGGGAGGAGTAGATTGCACTGGAAGACAGAGGGGAGATCACAATTCCTATAAACAATTTGCCAGCGTTTTAACTTTATTTCTGCTACGTAAAGGGTTTGACCCTTTCAGCTAGGGGTAGGCGAGAATTTTGATTCAGTTTGCATTTAACGTTGAAGTTGCCTGTTTTGCCACTTCCAAAACAACACGCGAACTTAAAACACAGCCCTCCTTTGAAACCCGCGCTTCTCTGAACTTTGCAATGCAGTTCTCCAGCCAAGCAATACATATAAAAATGCGGGTGTTAGGATGATGTATGTCTAGAAATGCAAGCATTAGTGTAAACCACAGGAAGAAATGCATTATATTCGGGAATACTGCTGACCAATAAAATGTGACTATTATGCAAAACTGCATGTTTCTTCAAGCGTGAAGAAATGGGCTGATCCATGCGTGTGGTGAAGATTTCAGCGGGCTTGGGAAAAACAGCAACAAAATTACGAAAGGGAGGACCTCAAAACAGCACACAGAGGACTGAGTTTACTCAAGTTGCCACAGAATGATGGCTGACTGCTGAGAGGCGGGGGACAGGGAAATTGGGTGTTATTATCCTGGAAAGGGGCCTGGCTAGCTGGCTGACTCCCTGAAGAGGAACACTCCACACTGCAACATTTTGTTGCACTACAATGTAAAACCAGGATAGCATGATTGTCACTGGTGGGTAGGACTTCTATTTGAGATGGGCCAGTATTGCCTCATGCCTTGTGTTCTACATGTTCATGTTTTATATGCATGTACCAAAAAGTGTCAACACCTCTCAGCTCCTGCTAACTATAGTGGGCACAGCAAATTGGACAATCTGCAAGCCATTTTTTTGTTTCCAGTGAAATATTGCTGGGAAGACAGCGATACAAGTGTCCCTTGCTATTTGCTTATCTTAACCAAGAGTTGTATAAAAGTAAGATGGGTGGTTGCTATGGACTCATTCAGATTATCAGAGCTGTTAAATGAAGCCATAAACACTGATCTAAAGTGCATGTTCTTACAAGCTGAGCCTTGTAAAATAAATAAAAGGGATGCTTTCTAATCAGCGACTTTCTTCTTTCCCAACCCACGTCAAAGCAGAAGTTAGTTGAAAGGACAACATATTGTGTTTTGACGCTGAATTCCTCAGGACCGGGAAGACTGTGGAACACTCCATTCCCTTGTTGCAAGTATCCAGCTGAGAAGTGCCCTTCCTGTAACTTACACGCATGTAGCACTACCACCATCATTAGGGAGCCTTCATTTGGACTCATAGAAATCCATCTTAAAGGGGGAAGAGCAGGGATGTAAGAAGGGGTCATTTTCCACTTCACTCCATATTCGTTGCATGCAGCACTGTTTCCCTTCCACTGCAGTTCCATCTCTCTCCACGAACTACATCACTTGTATTGCTGTGCACTGGCACGAAATTAGGTAACTTAAGTTATTCCAGCCCATTCATTTCAGTGCAAAGGAAACACAAGGCAAATGGAAAGAGGAGGCAAGGTGAATAAAAATCAATGTGTTTTAAAAAAAATCGGATTTTTAAAAAAATTTAAATCGGATTTTTTTTTTTTATTAAAATCGGATTTTTTGTAAAAAAATTAAATTGGATTTTTAAAATAAAATGCTTTTGGAGAATTTTTTTTCTAAATATAGTTTTCTATTTAAATTACATTATAGTCTATAGGCTATTCATCAGGAAATAAGGATTTGTTTTAAGTTTTTCATGTGTGCTAAAACTCAGCCTAAGGTTTTTTTTTTTTTAAAAAAAAATTGTTTAACCATATCAGTTAACAAAAATGGATACATATGCTATAATGTTATTGTTTCAGTTAAATAAATTGTTTAAATTGTTATTAAGGAAATGGTTATTTTTCTCCGTCCAATAAAGCACAGCAGAAAAGTTGTCCAACTATAAACAGTTAACTTATTAAAACTCACAATAATTTCATAATTATCTGTCAATGTATTTCTAATAGTATAAACAAATCAATAATTGTTGATATAACTATAAAAACTACTCTGAAAATTTATTATTGCAATAATGAAAGCTTTATCTGGTTGTGAATATTAAGATTATACCAGCAATAATGAGTCTTTCTTTAAAAAAAATTAATAAAAATGATTTAAATCAAGTCTTACTGACTAGTGATTTAAATTGTGATTGAAATGGTGATTTAAATTGATTTGATTTAAATCAAATCCACCCTGAGAGAAGGAGGACCTAATCAATTACATATTGTCTGCAGACTGAAAGCAACAACAGCAAATATTGATTGTATCTACTGGACTGAATTCCATTCCAGTTCTGAGATGAGTAAGTGAGCATTGGCAATTTCCACTCCTGCTTGTTTTCATCGGAATCCTCAAACATCCCCAAGGAAAAGAAAAACCCAAGACAATTCCCTTCTTGCGACCACACAGCATTTGAGGAGCGGAGCCATATATGGGTGAAACCACCTTCAAATAGAACATCTTAATCAACCCCAGGTTTCTAATTCAGGATAGCTTATGAAAGGAATCAAGATGGCTGAATAAGTGATGCCAGAAATTGCACGAAAAGAAACTAAATCGTCCATTTTCTAACCAATCCTTTCCGTAAACGGTTCAGCTCCATGACTGACTTGAAGCATCGTGTCGCACTAGGGGTTGACCAGGACCCATTGAGTCTGTGTTAACTATCACAGCTGCTCAAGCCAGCTATTTTTATGATGTATTCCAGAAGAGCTATGATTTTCAATAGAGAAGCCAGCACACAGCATGGAAGCAAAGTGAGACTATCTAACTACAGTGGTACCTCGGTTTATGAACACAATTGGTTCCGGAGGTCTGTTCATAAACTGAAGCGTTCATAAACTGAAGCGAACTTTCCCATTGAAAGTAATGGAAAGTGGATTAATCTGTTCCAGACAGTCCGCGGAGTACTTAAACTGAAGCGTTCATAAACTGAAGCGAACTTTCCCATTGAAAGTAATGGAAAGTGGATTAATCCGTTCCAGACGTGTCCGCGGAGTACTCAACCTGAAGCGTACTTAACCCAAAGCATGGGTGTAATTGGTCCCGGAAGTCTGTTCATTAACTGAAGCGTTCATAAACTGAAGCGAACTTTCCCATTGAAAGTAATGGAAAGTGAATTAATCCGTTCCAGATGGGTCTGCGGCGTTCATAAACCAAGGTTCCACTGTACTACTACTACATAATTTAGTTGTATCCCGCCCTCCCTGGCTGAGGCTGGCTCAGCGCAGCTAACATCATAAAAACAACACAATACGCATAAAAACAGACATCAATTAATTAAAATACATCTTAAAATTAATTCAGACAAGTTAAAATCTGGGCAGGTGGCAATTATCAGGTTGGAATTGAGAGTGGTTAATACTTGCCAGGACCAACTGATCAAAAGGACCTTGTGAGTGGTTTGGGTGCCTCCTTCGGGCTTCTTTTATACAAAAGAAAGTACAGTGGTACCTCGGGTTACAGACGCTTCAGATTACAGACTCCACTAACCCAGAAATAGTACCTCAGGTTGAGAACTTTGCTTCAGGAGGAGAACAGAAATTGTGCTCCGGCGGCGCAGCGACAGCGGGAGACCCCAGTAGCTAAAGTGGTACCGGAAGTTAAGAACAGTTTCAGGTTAAGAACAGACCTCCGGAACGAATTAAGTTCTTATCCCGAGGTACCACTGTAAGTCAAACTGCATCCTGCCCCAAGAAAGGCCTGGCGGAACAGCTCCGTCTTGCAGGCCCTGTGGAAAGTTGTCAAATCCCGCAGGGCTCTGGTCTCTTGTGGGAGAGCGTTCCAACAGGTTGGGGCCACGGCTGCAAAGGAGCGTATGGAGACAGCTTTAAGAGGTGTAGATTTGAAAGGAACATCCTTTTGTTTCGGGCAGACAAAACATCATTGGTGTGCATTCAAGCACAATGGAGTGCCCACAGAACCCAGATAGTTTTTTTTTATTATTAGCTGCTGGTGACACGGAGGTGGGCATTCCATGTCTTGCTTTAATTCCTGTGTTGTTTTAATGGGATTGTTTTACTGTGACCAGCAGTCACTGGTAGCTTGATCCTCCATGAATTTCATCTCCCTTTTAAAGGCATCGAGGTTTTGTGACTGACATATATACCTTGTTTCAGGGAACTCCGTAGTTTTTGCACTGTGTGAAGAACTCTACGCGGTGCGTCTGTTCTGAATCTCCCACCATTCAGTTTCACTTGCTGACCCTGGATTGTAGTATTAGGAGGCAAGGAGGAAAAAAACCCTCTGTGATCTCATACCGTTCACTACATGATTCCTGTCTGAGTTCTTTCTCTATCTCATTCATGGGATAAATCTAGGAAGCAGGAAGAAACAGCTGGCGGCCAGGCAGGGTGAACATTCAGACAATTAAGAGAGGGTTCAGGGCAAGTTTCCAATTTTACCATAATGCAAGTTGCAACCTCAAAAAAAAATCCAAAGTGCAGGCTATCTGGTGCAGTCCTGATTTTTAACCCACAGGCGTCCTCTGGGTAAGTGCAAACACACACTCACTAAGGAAACTTGGCAGCAGAGTCATTGAAACACCTGAAGAAAGCCCGTAAAAATAAATTGAGCATCTGTAGAAGGACATCATGCTCATTTACAACAGCAATGAAATTTTATTTGCACCATTATGCATTATTTAGCATAGGCTTGCTGCAAGCCTCACAGAGACATTTGCTTTTCGGACAAGAGAAATATCTATCTGAGCTTCTTTTCCTTTGCCCCTTTCCTTGCCAGATAGCACCATAGGCTGTATTGTAAATTATATGAAACTACAAGGGCAAAATAATTTAAAGGAATTCTTAAAGCCAATTGCTACTTTTAGTGGCATCTACAAAAACCAAGCATCTGTTGTCTTAGCGTGGCTCTCAGCCTGTTATGTCCGACAAGACTAAGTTCACCGTGAAAACTTCCCAACTCGGGAATTAATACACACATGTATTATCATGTGTCTTGGATTATGTTCTATCTATTATCTCGGCTTGGTTGCTAAGACTGGATTCTTGGCTACAACCTGCATTTGGCTGACCGATAAAATTTCTGACTTGATTTGGGTAACATGCTCCAAAATGCTCCAAGGTCCTCACTCTTAGGGTGCTTGCAATTGGACAGGTAAACACAGAGCACTCTAGCTTTCTCTGACTTGAAACAAGGGAACCCTCACTTCAAACCCTCCACGTCTCTATTCTGAGGAGTCGCTTGACTGTCCCACTTTTGTGTCCCGGCTCTGATTAGTTATCAGCATGGGGATGGAAGCGAGCGAGGGGGAGAGAGAGAGGAGCTGTGAGCTCCTACCCTCGGGCAAGGCGGATGCTGCCTGGATTTGCGTCACAGAGAGCAGGGGAGGGAGCGAGAGAGAAGTAGAACAGCTGGGAAGCTACAGTATTTCTCTGGGGTGGTTTATTTATTTATTTATTTACTGCGGAGAGGGGGTGCAGTGTGTGTGTGTGTGTGTGTGTGTGTGTGTGTGATTCTACTCCGTCTTGGGTGAATTATTTAGTTTCAGCTGTGCTTTGCTTTGAAGATACCATTTGCAGAACACTGAATTTACACTCTTGGGGTCTTTGATTACCACGTAAGAAATGGGCAGGCAGGCAGGCAGGATGGGGGCGGAATGAATTTAAATACATAAATTTGCTTGTCATTTTTTAAAAAGCAAATGTGGGCTGAAATCCCGCACGTGTCTCCGCAAGTGGCTTCAAGAGTTAGGCTGCTGTTGCTCAAGAGTACTTTCAACAGGCGGGGCGGGTTGGGGGAGATGGCCGATATTGGTGAAACCAGCATCTGCCCCAGAATAAATTTAAATTTGTCACTGTTAGCACTTCTCCTGTGTCGCCTTACTTCCCCCATCACCCACAAATCTCTTAAATGTGTGTTGAGGGGTTTCAAGACCAAGTTGAGGGACTTAGTGGACGATGCAACATTAGAACTGGGGACGTCACAGTCAACACACTCGCCACTATGCAACACCACCTCAGGGCAGAGTCATGTCCAAGATGTCCTCCTATCCGATATTCTAGTACTTAAGAAGTAAAGGTAATAACCAGCACTTCATATTATACTCAGAACAGAATTGTGCTTGGGAATAGCCAATGCACTTCGAACAATACTGAAGGCGTACGCCGCCCAAAGCAGGCCCCCGATAAGCCCTGGCTCCATTTTGCACCAGCTGGAATGCAGAAATGGCTGTGTGTGGCATCTGCATTGCATCTAGCTTGGACCGATGATATGCTGGACCTCAGTCATCTCGCTAAGGATCTTCCATCGGTTAACAGGAACCACCCACTTGCCCTAGCCAGAGTTTCAGTCCGCTAATGATGCTCCAGAAAGTTTTAGGCCTTGTTCCATCCATGACTAGAGTTACTGGAATTACCTTCTGCATATTTCCATTTTTCACATTGTTCTAAAATCTCTTCTCATGCACCCTTTTGATCATGGAGACAAATCGTTTTTAACTTTTTCGTTTGGTTCAACTACCATTATGCTTGGTTCTCGTTGAGTTCTGGTCCAAGGATACTTCTGGAAATGCTTTACTTCTGGTTCACGCTGGAAAACTATGCGGTCGATTAACAAAGTGCAATGGAATAAGTCAACGGGTCTGATTTATTACAATTAAGTGTCAGCCTCCGCTATTAAGCATTACGAGAAACGCTTGGAGGGAGAGTCCAGAACACTTAATACTCAATTTGTAACATGTTTTTAATTTGTACAATTTAGTTGCAGTGGATTTCCTTCTTTAACCCTTGTATGCTGCTGCTTAGCCCTTAAAGTGAATAGAACATAAATTCAGACAATACCAAGGTACTACTAGTTTGAACTGCATAACTATGGTTTATCACAGAAGGGGCCAGTGAATGAAGCGCTACTTCATTTTTTTCATGATAGTTTGAGGGGGAAATCCTATGGCAAAGTCCACCAGGATGAACAGATGAGGATGTGGTGGACCTCTGGCTGAGTCAGCTGATTCCTGGCTCAGCCAACTTTAAGTCCCGAACACCATCTCAGCCAAAGATATGTTGGCATAGCATGTTCATCCCAGCTTCCAAGATTGGCTGTGTCAAAGCGGGTCTTAAGTCTCAAAAAAGGTGCATTCCAGGGGCATTGCAGGAGTAGGACCAGAGGGCTGGATCTAGGCTGCATCCTGAGCTCAGTTATGTGACCTGGCAATCCAATTGTTTTCCCTCTGCCAGGCTTAATCATAGTAGCAGCCCCGCTGAATGCCCCGGGTTTGGATCTGGTGCAACTTTACGCCGGCTTTTCTCACATCATCCTACGCTAGGTTTTTTGTGCATAGGTTTTTTGCCTTGGTTGCAGTCAATGGCAATGAGCGGTACATAGAATCATAGACTTGTGCCATCAGAAGGGACCGCGAGGGTCATCTAGTCCAACCCCCTACAATGGAGGACTCTTTCACCCAACGTGGGGCTCAAACCCACAACCCTGAGATTAAGAGTTTTATGCTCTACCAACTGAGCTAACCAGCCTCATCTTTGTCTCAAGAAAGAGAAAAAAGAAAGAAAAAGCAAAAAAGGAGATGATTCGGGTTAAAAGCTCAGCCTTCTTAGACTTTCCAGAGTTCACATACTCTTTGAATCGTTTTTAAAGGAAAAAAACAGTCCACATTAAGATAAGGAAGAGAGAGTGCTTATAAACTTAAAACATATCAAAACCATACACTGAACTTCGGGGAGGCAATAATGTTTTTATATTTTTTGCAACACTGAATAAACGGAAATATGTTTCGTCCATATCCTGTTCCTTTTGATCTTAAATAACACGTTCATTTTGACAATGTAGCAGCACTTCAAAGGGGGTTAACCAAACCCATATTTTGAAATTGAAACGAACTTTATTTTTAGGGGGGGAAGGCAGGGAAGAGTCTGTTTTGATGCTTAGTTTTAACAATTTTGAGTGGAGAGAGAGAGAGAGAGAGAGAGAGAGAGAGAGAGAGAGAGAGAGAGAGAGAGAGAGAGAGAGAGAGAAGCTTGGTTAGGCTCCTTAATTCAGGCATCCCCAAACTTCGGCCCTCCAGATGTTTTGGACTACGATTCCCATCTCCCCCGACCCCTGGTCCTGTTAGCTAGGGATCATGGGAGTTGTAGGCCAAAACATCTGGAGGGCTGCAGTTTGGGGGTGCCTGCCTTAATTGGTTGACCCTTCTGAATATTAATAATAATAATAATAATAATAATATGGGAAAGAGACCAGACATGAGAAAAGCAAGTTGTAACAGGTAACTGAAAGCCATAGCCAAGTCAAATATGTGAATATCAGGGAAATCTTATGCATATTTTGGCACCCAATAATGTAAAGACACGTTGATGATGAACCATCTTCAAATGACAGCAGGTTATCAAACACACACACAAAAATGATTCTGCTTACAACAACATTTAGGTGACTCAACAAATGATATCAACAGCTTTTGCTACCTAGCAACCAACTGTTAAAAGTAAAACACGGAAAACTGGGGGGGGGGAATGATACCAAAAGGATATCATTTCAACACACCCATGTCCAACCGGTCGATTGCGATCAACTGGTCAATCGCGTTATCCTGATTGATTCCCCCCCCCAAAAAGGGGGGAAGCTCAGCAGCTTTGGGTCTTCCCCCCCAAAAAAAGCTCAATAACTTTGGTTAATCCAATAGGTAGATCACTGCCAGATTTTTTTATATATAGTGGGAGTAGATCGCATTCTCTTGGGTGTTGGACATGCCTGTCCTAGAGGATCTGAAAACCATGTGCCTGCCGCCCTGTCCAACGATCTGAAACTACAAAAAACAAGGGGGTGGAGAAAAAGAGGAACGGTCTGCTAAAGCCATAAGCAACGTGTCGTGTTAGTGAAGCCTGCTAGTCAGGGACATTTACAAGCCACGAAGCATTTGAAGCTGTCGCTAGTCTCAGGCAGAAAACCATACACGCTTTAGGCTGGGAACGGGGCAGGGGACTCACACCAGCTTTGGTCACAAGCTTCGCACCACCGGAGGACCTTCTGTGGAAGTTTGCCAAAGCACTTCAGCCCGTAACTTCACAGTTTATTTTAGAAGTCCGCTGCGGCTGTTACAGAACTAAAAACAGGCACGCTAAATGCTTCGCGGCACTATCGCATCAGATGCCCAAAGCCACTTTATTACCACTGATTAAATCAGAAAAGGCCGGATCTTTCTCCTTTTTTTACGTGATCCGTCAAAGGCACAAAGAGAAGCCGCTGCTTCCCTCCCTGCCCAAACCTGAAGGTCATTTCCAAGTTGTGTTTACCCCAGACCAGAGATCTTGTTTTTGCGTTATATAATCTCCGGTTCTGAGCATGGCAGACCCTGGAATGGAAGAAGAGCCCTACTGGATCAGACCAAAGACCCACCGAGTCCAGCAACCTGTTTTCACAGTGGCCTAACAGATGCCTGTAGGAAACCAGCAAGCAGGATTCAAGCTCAAGAGCACTCTCCCCTCTTGTGATTTCCAGCAACTGGTATTCACTAGCATTATATCCAACTGTAGAGGCAGGAACAAGCCATGCTAGCTAGTAGCCATCCTAGCTAGTCATCGATAACCCTCTATGAATTTTTTCTAATCCTGTTTTAAAGCCATCCATGTTGGTTCCTTCACTGCCTCTTCTGGGAGCTAATTCCATAGTTTAACTAAAGTGCTGTGCGAAGAAGCACATCCTGTCTTTGTCTGCCGTGAATCTTCCAACGTTTGGCTTCATTGGAAGTCCCCAATTTCTAATGTGGTTCTTTCTTTCTTTCGTTCTTTCATTCTTTCTTTCTTGGGGACATTTCTCTATGCACTTTCTCCATACCTTGCAAAACTTAATAGTAAACAGTTAAGGATTGGGAACAAAAGACAGATACACCAAATCTAAACTTTCATGGAAATGTAGAATTGCAGAGTTGGAAGGGACCACGAGGGTCTTCTAGTCCAAGCCCCCGCAATACAGGGATCTTTTTGTCCAACGTGGGGCTCGAATGCACGACCCTGAGATTAGGAATCTCAATGGAAGGAGAGCCCTGCAGGATCAGGCCAAGCGCCCATCTAGTCCAGCATCTGCTTTTCACAGCAGCCATCCAGATGACCATGAGAGCAACAACACTATCCTCGCTGGTTATTCCCGGCAACTGGCGCTCAGAGGCATTTTGTCTCCGACATTGAAATCAGAGTTTGCTGTAGTTGTCCTGTTGCTTTGAGGGTTTAAGGGAACTCTTTGGACTGGACAGGCCACAAAAGCCACAAGCAAGAATTTCTAATTTTCTTCTTTGACAGAGACAGACTATTGATTGCATTGTCTGTGTGTTGCAAGTTGCTTATGCATTTAGCTCTTTTCGATCTGTATAATTATGATACCTGCCGAAGATAATTAAGCCGTTTCAAGCTTTATTGGACAGTGTTCTCGAAGCTACGAACATGAGTTTGACCAAACTGTGGGAGGCAGTGCAAGACAGGAGTGCCTGGCGTGCTATGGTCCATGGGGTCACGAAGAGTTGGACACGACTAAACAACAACAACAACAACAAGCTTTATTACACCTAAGCCCTGCAAGAGGTTACAGAAACACGATATACTCATGTACAACACATACAATATTTTTGCAGCCAATTTTACAATTCAAATGACCCGGCTGGTTTTGAAAGTCTCATTTTATAGTTTTTTTTAAAAAAATCCTGCAATCAAGACAAGTCATGCAAAATTAGGGAAGGAGAGATCAGTCTGTTTCAAGTCTGTGACAAGTTTGCATATGTTTATTTAAATGTCTGTATTTTAATTCATAAGTCGGCTATTTTAATTTGGATTTAGCTGTAAACTGATTATTATTGTTATTGTTATTGTTGCTATTATTGGTTTCTACTGATTTATTGGTTTGTTTGTTGCTCATTTAGGATATTTAGTTTTTTAATGTTTGATGCTTTATTGTGTTTTTATATATGTTGTAAGCCACCCAGAGTGGCTGGGGAAATAAAAAAAATACATATTATTATTTTAAATTTTATTACTGTATTATTATTATTATTATTATTATTATTATTATTATTATTATTATGTACCAGAGAGAGGCAGAAATGGTATTTTTCATAGGAAAAAATGAGATTTTTAAATTCACTATTGGAATGATCTGCTTAATGATGCAGTTGAACCCCACTCCATATTGGGAATTATATAACCACGGATGTTACCGGTAGTATTTGGGTATTTTGGGACTGTACGCAAATTGTAGTGATATTTTACTGGACTTGTTATTTTTTATTTATCAAGTTCTAATTTAAACTCATATAGTATTCTGTGTAATATTATCTCGCAACATAGTGATCTTTTGTTATTATTTCTTTACTATTTTTATTGGTTTTCATTATTATTAATATTATAAATTAAGATTGTAGAATACAGAACTGTGAACAGGTTTATTATATTAAGTGCTATACAATAAAGTTTTATGCAGAACAGACCCACTGAAATTAATGAATGACTAATACCCATTAATGTCAACAGGTTTACTCTGAGTAAAACATCACTGAATATCACCAATTATGCTACTCCATATTTTTCAAAGCCCATTTAGTCCCATTTACACATTAATCTGCAATTGCTTTATTTTAAAAAATCATAAATCACAAATGCATACTTAAAATGCATTTTATCCCAAAGCAGCAATTTAAAAATGCATGTTTCATTTCAACCAATTCATTTGATCCTAAAGTATGCACATGCAAATTTAAGCATTTTGGTACTACCATATAACGATTTTAGAAAAATCCATAGGATAATTATGTTTCGAGCAGCATTCTGATTTAGGAGGCACAAATTAGGTCAGCTTGTTTAAATATGCAGACCAAACTAAAGGCTCCTCCTTCTTTCTGCAAAATACAGTAAGCAGACCAGTGTAATGCAAAATACAAAGTATTCTTAGTGGGACTAAGGTTCAAATTTCCAGCCAGCCACAATCACATCTCACAGGGATGCTGCAAAAATGAAACCATTTTTTCCATCCTGAGCTCTTTGGAGAACTGGTAAAGCAAAAAATAGAGGATAAAAGCACAAGGTGAGGTGGATGCCTGTCTTTTGTTTTTAAATTAAGCTTCAACCATGTGTCCTCAAACTCTGCAATGCCTCTTCCTTGCCAGGAGGGGAAAGGTTCTTGTGAAAGTGTGCAGAAATTGCCCAAGGGCTGTGTCAGCGTGTCTAGAAAGTAGCCTATTGCAGAAAGGGGAAACTGACATTGCTTGCTCTGCTCCTTTTTGCCTCTGACCCTGTCCACCCTCTGCATGTGGTCCTCAGAAGATTGTCCCTAAGAGAATGCGGCCCTTGGGCGGGAAAAGGTACCCGGCCCTGCTCTTAGGCAAGAGAGACAAAGCAGGTTGGGGCACTTCTTGCTTGCTTGCTTGCTTGCTTGCTTGCTTGCTTGCTTGCTTGCTTGCTTGCTTCCCCAGCAGTCCTTGTCACCCCTCCTTCACCCGGTCCCACAACAAGACAACGCTATGGTTTTGGAAAGTCATCACAGCGAAGGTGATCTAAAACAAGGACAGGGACCCTGTGGTCATCCTGGTGCTGTGAGGCTTCCATAAGCCTCAGGCAACCTGTTCCATGGTTAGGGCTGATGGGAGTTGTAGTCTAACACCATATGGAGGGCACCCCAGCGGAGGACTCTGACTTGAGCAGTTCTCTGGAGTCTGACAACATCTGGAGGGCCACAACATCTGGAAGTCCAAAGGTCCTTGTACAAAGGGATGCAAGTTGGCAAGTTAAAAACTTTGATCTCTTTTGAAGTCATATAGTAATGTAAACCACCCCTTTTAACTATTTAGATGCAAGCATAAACAGATCCACAAGCATAAACAGAACCAATTAGTTTTTGCAACCAAAGAAGATTATTATTATCCATACTGTGTTATTTCCCCCCCCCCCACTTGTAAACCTGTAACGTTTTCTTTTTCTCAGCATGGATTGAGACTGCATTTTTTAATTAAAAAACAAGCATCATTTTTAGTGAATCGTTTGCATTGACCATTATTTGCACTTTTCACAAAAAATAATAAACCCACGGACAAAAGTTCAAGAACTCTAAATTATTATTATTATTGCCAACCTGTGAGCTGATTGTTAAGGGCGCCTAATTATACTTTTCCTTTATGATTTAACACAGGCTGTGCCTACAAGGAGGAAAATACAACGTTATCAGAACATAGCAGGAGAACCCAAGTTTCCTGGCTTCACAAAGAGAAAACCAAACTCTGTGTCTGGATCATGTTGGTCTGGGGTTTCCTTCAGCCAGAATTCATCCCAGCCTCTCACTTGCACCTTGAGGCTAAGACTAAGTTGGTTATCCACTCATCTGCAAAGCATATTGGTCTTGAAAGCACACAGAATAATATTCTATGTGCAGAACCCATTTTTTCATTAGAGGAGGAGGGGACAGAAGAATCCAAACTTGCAGATACTACCAGTGATGTGAGGTGGAAATTTTTCCATGGCATATGTTCCCAAAGAGGTTTTTTTTTTTCCCATGGAAAAGCTTCCGCTTCAGAAGTTCATAAGCAATAACGAATCGGTGTCAAATGCAAAAGGCAGTACAGTGGTGCCTCGATTTACTAATTTAATCCGTTCCGAAGGCACTTTTCGTAGGTTGAAAAATTCATAAGTCGAAAAACGCTATTGGAAACGCGACTTCCCATAGGAATGCATTGGAAACAGAAAAACTAAACCCATGAGTCGAAAAATCCCTATCTAAAACCGCCGCGGTTTCCTTTCGGATGTCGAGACATTCATAATCGCGCGGCCATTAGCCCCATTTGTAAGTCGAAAAATTCGGTTGTCGAGTCGTTGGTAAGTCGAGGTACCACTGTATTAGGCAAAAGCATTGCAGCTTCAAGGTACAACGCATCATCAGAGATCTACAGCCTCTCCTGGACAATGACAGCTCCCTTTCTCAAGCTCTGGGAGGAAGACCTTTCTTTGCCTACAGACAGCCACCCAATCTTAAACAACTCCTCACCCACAATAATACAACCACCAGACTTAACATGGACACTGGTACCAGAGCCTGCAATAAACCTAGATGCCAACTTTGCTGCCACATACACCCGGACAACATCATTACTCGCCCCAACAACATCCAACATACCATCTCAGGACTATTTAATTGCTCGTCTTCAAACATTGTGTATGCCATCAAATGCCAACAGTGCCCTTCAGCTCTCTATATTGGACAAACAGGCCAAACCCTACGCCAAAGGATAAATGGACATACATCTGACATCAGGAACCATAAGACAGAGAAACCAGTAGGAGAACACTTCAATCTCTCAGGACATTCTATACAAGATCTCAAAGCAGCTGTTTTATTACAGAGAAATTTCAGGAACAGACTGGAAAGAGAAGTTGCTGAATTGGAACTCATTACCAAGCTTAAAACCATGGAGCCACCTGAGATGAATAAAGACATCGGATTCTTATCTCATTATGCATGATCAAGCTTTCTTTAGCGCCTCAGCCCTTGCTTCCCCCCCCCCCGGACTAATTGCAGTCATTAGCAGTCATTAACAGTCATCTACAGGTTTACCACTCCCATCAGCCCATCACCCATTCCCACCCACCCCACCCTCTGTATATATATAAGGGTCTGACACTTCTGTTTCAAGTGTATCTGAAGAAGTGTGCATGCACACGAAAGCTCATACCAAAATAAAAACTTAGTTGGTCTTTAAGGTGCTACTGAAGGAATTTTTTTATTTAGCTTCAAGGCTATTATCATTTTGTTGCTAAATACAAGGAAAACAAACATGATAAATTAGGTCACTTTCTAGGGCAGGAGGGGGGGAACCTCAGGGCCAGTGATTTGATGTGGCCCTCCAGACCTCTCTCTCTATGGCCCTCAAAAGTCTCCCCAAGCCACACCCCTCACCAGTCCCTGTAAATTGCTTTGGTGTTTTTCTTTTTTTTTATGATAAATACTATATGAGAAAGCTTCCCAATGCAAACCAGAAATTTCCAATGAAAATGAGCGGGGGGCAGGGGGAATCCAGCAAACCCACACCACTATATTCTACTCATCTCTCCCCTTAGTTGAGCATCCCCTCTGCCTTTCCAGCCCCACTGTAGGAGATACGTCATCATCTTCCAAAGCCCCGGATTGTCAGGATACTTTAGTATTAGAATATTCAGAATGTGGCGGTCAAACATAAGGGGCCTTCTTTCATATGCATCAGAGAAGGGTTTTCGAAACACATGAATGGGTTAAATCTTTCAAAGGTGTTACAGCAAGGTCATACCTTCCCTCCCACCCACCCACCCCACAAAAAATAGGGTACTCACTGTACTTCTGCTTTTGTATAAACCCAGCACGGTACTTTAGAAAAAGGTGCCCGGATCGCACAGCTTCCAAGTGGTAGGTAGGTCATCGCCCTCCTGCCTGCCCCCCAGAACAATAGAGCATTCATCAAAAGTTAAACATTCACCCAAAATAAAATAATAAAAAAATTATGCATATTGTCTCCCGCAGCAGATGGCTAATGCTCGACAACAAGAAAGGCGACCCAAAAGGCAATTATCGAACGAAGAGTCCTAACACTTATTACCTTGTTCCTGCCCAGACCGGAGCAAGGCTGACATCAAAGAGATTATAAATCAGACAAGCATCCTATATTCCTTCTTTGAGGTCACATTCCCTAGTCCGAAAGGAGGACAGGAGGGTGCAAAGACGCCAAATTCAAGGATGCTACACCCTCATGGATTTCGCAGCAGGATCAAAACTCTGCACAGGGTCCACAGGCAAAGCTTGCATACATGCTTTCCCTCAAAGAATTCTGGGCTCTGTAGTTTGTCAAAGGTTGCTGAGAGCTGTAATTCTGTGAGGGCTAAACTACAGAGTCGCCAGAGGGAGAAAATGTGCTTCAGATGAAAAAGCCTAAGGGGGAAAGTGAGTTTGCCCAAATAGCTTGGCCTATCCAAGAGGTGTTAGAAAGATGTCTGCAAACGTGGTTTGATCTGCGGCAGCACAACCGGATGCCTTCATCTGCCCCAACTGCAACAAAACATGTCCCTCCCATATCGGTCTCTACAGCCACAGCAGGTGCTGTAACCTTCCAACAGTTTTGAATTCACCCCCAAAGGTGCCCTCCTCCATTGTCTCCTGAGACAGGCAGATGCCAACATCCAAGAAGGGCCTGCAAGACGGAGCTATTCCACCCGGCCTTTCTTTGGGCAGGATGCAGTTTGACTTACAGTGGTACCTTGGGTTAAGAACTTGATTCGTTCTGGAGGTCTGTTCTTAACCCAAAATTGTTCTTAACCTGAGGTACCACTTTAGCTAATGGGGCCTCCTGCCAGCGCACCGCCACTGCGCGATTTCTGTTCTCACCCTGAAGCGAAGTTCTTAACATGAGGTACTATTTCTGGGTTAGCGGAGTCTGTAACCTGAAGCATCTGTAATCCGAGGTACCACTGTATAAGCTTTTCTCCATCTCTTACAACACTGGAATTTGAGGGCTTCCAACAAACTGAACGTTGGGAGATTCAGGGCAGAAGAAAGCAAGTATTTCTTTAGGCAACTACAGAATTCACTGCCAAGGGATGTAGTGATTATCTGAAGCAATAGGCATCTGAATGCTGGTTGCTGGCAGTCCTAAGTGAGGAGAAATGATGTTGCACATGCTTCCCAGAGAAATGTGATTGGCCACTGTGTAAGCAGAATACTGGACTAGATGGGCTGCTGGCATGATCCAGAAACACACTTTCTATGATCTTATAAGGGTGGGTGGGTGGCATGCGGAGGGTCGTTCAGAAGGGCCTTCCAAAACCTGAAGCCGGCACTGGTCTCGAAGCAAAATAAAGCTCCCCCACATCCTCCTTCCCTCCCCACAAGAACACTATCTGCTTGTCAAGAGCCAATGATACAGGAAACCCTACAGTAAGAAACCCAAAGAGAGGATGTGGTTGGCTATCTGCGACGAGAAGATGCTCCTGATGCAGAACCAAAAGATGACAATGACGAAGATGTGAGTGTTCGTGACGCAGCAAGGCCCACCCTCCCTGCTATAGGATGTGTTTTTAACCTCACCTTTTCTTCTTAATCAACGCGGACACAGCTTTCAAAAGCAGCACTCTGTGCTTGAGGGAGGAAGAGAGGCAGAAGCCACATCCACACTACACATTTAAAGCAGTCTCATGCAACTTTAACAGCCTAGGAATCCTGGGAGCCGTAGTTTGTTAAGGATGCTGAAGAGTAGTCAAGAGAGCCCTGTTCCCTTCACAGAGCTACAGTTCCCAGAGTTCCTTGGGAAGGGGGATTGATGGCTAAACCACTGTGGCAACTGTAGCTCTCGGCGGGGAACAGGGGCCTCCTAACACCTCTCAGCATCCTTCACAAACTACATTTCCCAGGATTCTTTGCAGGAAGCCGTGTTTATTTAAAGTGCTACGGTGCTGCTTTAAATGTCTGGTGTGGATACGGCCAGAGAGAGATAACGTCAGCGCTTGGAGAGGTAAAGGAACAACTTCTTTTCTGCTTTTCAAGATGTAAATACTGACTGACTGCCTAAAGCTCAGCCACCGCTGACACCCCATATGTTACTGCATTACAACTGCATCATCGCCAGCCATTGTGCTAGACAATACCACTTCATATTGCCTTTTGGGGGGGGGGGTGCCACAGGACTGAATACACTCATATAAACACACACAGACACACACACACACACACTGCAAGAATTCTTGCCTAGCCTTCTTCATGCTCCAGTTTTGCAGGAGTGGTGAAATGATTTACACAGGGGACCATTCAGTCACAGTGCCGCCCCCCCCCCTCCACCCACAGTCAGGTGGTACAGTCCAAGAACAATTTTAGCACTTCTACTGTCTAGAGAAACTAAGACTCAGAAACCCGACAACCCCCGTTTCAATTATTTTAGATGTCGTTGCTTTGTGGCTCTTTCCATTATGCACTTGAAAGTCCCAAACTAAATGCATCATCATAAAAAAAAATCTCCCTACAAAACCCTACATTATCCCTGCAATGGGATGCATTTTTGGCATCTGCAATGGTGAATATGATCGAATAAAAATGTATTTTATGGAAGAGTTTAAAGGAAGGAGGTTGGCTGCTGGTGGTTGTTGTTTTTAAAGAATGGTTCCCACTTTCTGGTATTCCAAAAGCTTCCCCCCCCCCCTGACAGGTACATAAAATTGCCAGCTATTCACAGCCCATTCACATTTAGGGAGCTCAAATGATAATCAGTAGGCAACTTATTAAGGGCAGAGGTTGTTCGTAACTGACTGTGAAAGAAGACATGTGCGTCACAAGCAGCTCCATTCAAGTGCTGCCTTCTGATTCCAACGTTTGCGTTTGTGAAACATGGGCTTCTGAGGGCAGCAAAGAGCTGCAAGAAGTATACTTAAATATGAATGAAATGGTTTTTTCAAAAAAAAAAAATAATACTAAGGCTGCCAAGCTAATGCACACTTCATCTGGGAGAAAAATCCATAGCCTGCTGAAATTTACTTCTGAGGAAATCTGCATAGGATCATGCAGTAAGTTGTTTTGAAATAACCTCTTGATCTATCTGAACAGAGGGAAATGAATTTTTTAAAGCAAATGTTATTCAGAACCATAGAAAGCTGCCCAATAGGGAATGAGGCAAGTCCAAGCCAGTGGTAAACTGGATCCAGGGATGGGGGAGAAATTTGGGTCAGTTCACACAAAGAAATGCAAACTTATTTTACTGACACTTGTGGAAAGAATTCGCAAACCGAAACACACCAGTCCGTTGAAATTCACACTTCTCCGAATTTTGCAGTGCAGTTCACCAGCCGATGCATATGCATGAAAATGCATGCACCGGGGTAACGTTTGCACTCAAATGTGCATATTAGTGAAAATGTGCATTATATTGCAGGAAAATATATCCTTGCAAAAATGTGTATGCTAGGGAAAAACTGCATACAAAAACTATATGCATTAGTAGAAATTTATACTAAAATGGTGATGAATTCTCATTAGGATTTTTCTTTTAAAATAAAAAAATAAAAACTGACATGGAAATGTGAAGGAGTGAACTTAAGAGTGGAAAAAGGAAAAACTGAGCCAAACCAAAACTGGCAACTATCCATCCCTACCTAGGATAAAGGAGCCTTCCATCATTGCCCTATAGGCCTTCTGAAAGACAAAGGCCTTGCAGAGCGTTACGCCTGTGCATCTTCCGGCAGAGTGCTTTGACAATCAATTCCTCTTCTCCGGAAACTCTGAGCACTGTAGCTCCATGCAGGGAACAGGGTTTCTTAATAACTCTCAGTGCCCTTTGCAAACGACACTTCCCACAATTCTTTGGGGGAAGCCGTGATTATTAAAGGGGGAATCACAGTACTTTTAACGTACAGGGTGAGGCCCATGCCAGAGCAGAACCTTGCTGAGCATCCCACAGCAGCACCCTTCCCGGGGCCAAGAGGGAGGAGAGATTTGTTGCTCCGGCAATTTCTCTTGCAACCGTTTGACATCGGGAAAGGTGGGGAGGAGAGCTCACAGCAGTAAGGCCTGCCCTGAAGGCGGGCAGGGGCGAGGGCCAGGCGGCCGCCACGCCAGACATCATTAGTCAGAGCACTGCTGCTGCCTTCTGCAAGGGGTGCCAAGCCAAAGAGGTATTACGCTTCAGTGCATTATCCCGTTCTTGAAATTCTAGGCCTCCTACTGCTCCCATCCCTGCTCCTTGGATGAGTAGACCAGAGGCTTCTCTCATTACTGTCCTCTCTCCCCGTTCCTTTAACACATCCTATGCCTGTCACCGTCTGCAAATGCATGGGTGTTAAAACCACCGAGGCGTACTGCCCTCTGTTCTGTCTCTTGCTGCAACCCTCTGATCCTGGCCATCTGTTGCCAAGCGAACGAGATTGATGGCCAAAGTCTTTGGGCGCATGGCTAAGTGCCACTTATTGGCATAAAGTGGTGCGTTGTTGTTAATATTATTATTATTGTTTTTAATTCCTCCAATCCAGAGAAATGGCAATGAGATTTAACAAGATTTGCTAATCAGCGTGCCCTCTGATTAACCTGCAATCCCAAGGCACCTCGCTATTCGGAGGAAATTGACATCAACTGTAATCATTTAATGTTTCCTGCCTACAAACATGTAGCCACTTCCCCCCCCCCCCCGCCTTCCCCTCCCTTTGCCGGAGTTAAATTAAGACAGGAAGACAGATACGAAGCAAATCTCGGGCAGCTGAAATATTCACCCCATTGCCACCTGGGATGCAAGGTAGCCCCAATCTACACCGTTGCAGAGAACAAAGTGTTCAGGAGTACATCTGGGGTGGGAAGGCAGTAATGGTATTTCTGGTCAAAACTTCCCGGATCCCAGCACCGCATGTGTGTGCAATTAAAGGAGTTGCATGTAGGAAGGAAACCCACAAAGGCCTACCTAGCAGGTGCGTTGCAAGGATTGTTGAGGCTGAACTTGCACAGTGCTTTGAACACTGCTAAATTTCAGTATTAATAATGTAGTAGCAAAACACTCCACTGATTCTCTCTCACACATATGCACAACATTTGTGTTTTTTGTTTTTTAAAGAAGCTAATTCCATTAAAGCCTTTCAAAGGTGATTGTTTACAAAAATAATGCTCAGCTCAACGTGAAATACAGGGCAGGGTTTTATCCGGCTTTAAGAGCCTCCTTTGGAAAACAGCACCGGTTCAATGATGCAGCACATCAACGCTCCTCAGGACCGAATTACAACATAAACCCAGCAACATAAACCCACACACACTCATATCCTCTTCCAGTGGTATGGCCAAGCTAAATGTTAAATGGTATATTCTTCCGGGCTGCAACAAAAGGAGTTGGCATTTACTTTGTTCGGCTGGAAACTGTTAATGCTTTCATTAAGGTAGCAGAGGTAGGAGTGCAATGTAATGATAAGCGTGTGTGTTATTTTGGGGGGGGGGGCTGTTAAAGCAGGTTCCAGTTTTACCAGCACAGCATTTCCAAGCTATGACTGTTAAGCATCAGTGCGCAGCCGGTGGCAGGCGCATGCATGCCTCTGATTATTGTCCAAAGCCATGCGCAAACACGCGGTTTGCAGGGAAAATTAATTTTTCACTTAAAATCCAATTAGAGAAACGGAGACTGATCCGTTAATTAAAACGGGGGGGGGGACGGGACGGGAAAGGGCATCGCGACAACTGCTGCATGAAATGGAATGCAGACCTCGCCGTGGCGGCTGTCGAGAAGTCGGCGGATTGAACAGGGCGCAAGGATGCATACCCCAGCCCTTATGTGATGCTTTGCATTTAACGCATGGGAGAAGATAACCGGCTGGTAGGGACACAGGAAGCTGCCTTATTCAGAGCCAGCCCATCGGTCCATCTAACTAAGTATCGTCAACACTGACTGGCAGCAGTCTTCAAGGGTTTGAGAGGCAGGTCTCTCCCAGCTGGGGGAGTGAACCTGGGATTATCCGAATGCAAAGCAGACACATGGACCATTGAGTTACAGCCCTTCACCCTTGGAACATGTTTGTCCCAGCTTGGACAGCAGATGGGCATCAGCTACTGTGATATGGGGAAGCTATGTTTCAGATCTCACCTATTAACCTGCCAGGCTGCCATAGGCAAGCCCCCATTTCCACCCCCCACCCCCCCCCCACACACACCTGCAATAAAGGTAAAGGTAAAGGGGCCCCTGACCATCAGGTCCAGTCGTGTCCGACTCTGGGATTGCGGCGCTCATCTCGCTCTATAGGCCGAGGGAGCCAGCGTTTGTCCGCAGACAGCTTCCGGGTCATGTGGCCAGCATGACAAAGCTGCTTCTGGTGAACCAGAGCAGCGCACAGAAACGTCATTTACCTTCCCACTGGAGCGGTCCCTATTTATCTACTTGCACTTTGACATGCTTTCGAACTGCTAGGTGGGCAGGAGCTGGGACCGAGCAACGGGAGCTCACCCCGTTGCAGGGATTCGAACCGCCGACCTTCTGATCAGCAAGCCCTAGACTCTGTGGTTTAACGCACAGCGCCACCTGGGTTCGAGGATGCAAATGAACACCTCTGTACGTTGCCTTACAAGTGACTCAGATAATTAATGCAAAATGTTTTGGGCATGCAAAAAGGGCAATGCCAACACTGATGTTCATGGAGGCTCCACAGCTCAAGACGAATGAAACACCAGTGGTGTTGTAAGACAGATAGATCACACACAAACAAGAGATGGGCTCCACCAGGCGCCAATTCGGCCTCCCATCATCTGTTCCAAATCCAAGTCTCTTCTTACCCAAGTCACTTGATATCCTTGGCATCTGTGGCCCCAAACAAAACCCTTTGCACCATTGCTGCCCATTCCCAGCAGAGCCCCCAGAAAAGCTGGGTGAGAAATCAACAAATCTGTTGAAGCCAAAACCCGAAAACTCACAATTCCCCTTTGCCCTGGAAGGACAGGAATGCCTTACAAAGTTACACAGAAATAGATCCCACACCCCCGCTTAAGAACAAAAACCTAAATTTGCCACATTTCCCATCGCATATTAACATCAAGCCACTTCCTGGCCTGCCCTTGACTGATAGGTGAAGACTGTTTTGTTTACAACCGTTTTTCCAAACTACAAATTATGGTGCTAAGTCATCCTTAGACATTTTAAATTACGTTATTGTTTTGCAAGTCACTCCATCTTCTTTTTAAACAGGTAGGGGACTGAAATAAGTTGCATGCATGCAGATGCATACACTTTATATAGGGTTGGGTACAGACCTAATCATACTAAAGAGTATATGAACCTCAACCACGTTGTGATGGCTCTGACTAACGTAAGCCCCGAAACTTGTCTTACCTTCCGAATCCCAGAAGTCCTCTTCATCCTTCCCCCTTTTTACAGCACATACTATTTTAGACACTCCTTAAAATTTAGCCACTGTTCTTCTTGCTGTAACTGGTATAATTGTCCCACCCCCTCCAGTATGCAGTGACACATATTTGCATGCCCAACTCTTTCTCCATTTCTGATTTAAATATATTTATTTATTTGCAAGTGATTTACAGCAGGCACGTCCAACAGGTAGATCGTGATCTACCGGTAAATCACTGGACATCTCTGGTAGATCACTGGCTCCCCGCAAAGAAGCGAAAAAGCTTTGGCTCCGCTAAAAAAAGCTCAACATCTTTGCCCTGCACCCCTAAAATGACCTGAACCACCAAAAACAGGGCTTTCCTTCCTAGAAAAAGCTCAACAATTTTGACCTGAATCCCCCCAAAGGGGGTAGATCACTGCCAGTTTTTAATTCTGTTGAGTAGATCACAGTCTCTTGGAAGTTGGCCACCCCTGATTTACAGGATGGGGGTTGTTCATTTCAACATTTGCCATGATGCTGCACAAGGCTGCAAATGAGCAGCAAGACAACTTTTAAACAAGGCCATCAGATTAGGTTCATGAAACTTATTTTTTAAAAAAATATATAAATAAATAAAAAGTTCAAAGTTTACATGTAATCTTGTGAGTGCAGTGAAGAGTCATTGAAAATGCTGGGGGAAAGGAGAGAAGAAAAGAAGGCTTTTTTATTAGCCAGTGGAAAGTCCATAGAGGTGATGGCGGACGAGCATCAGTAGGGAGACGGCATTGCAAAACAGGCGCCTTAACAGATAAGGTCCTGCCAAAAAGCAAAGGGAGAAATGCGGCAACTTAAAGCAGCGACCGTTGTGGGGATGGGGGAAAGAAAAATCCATGTTTAGTCAAGCGAAGCTAAGGCAAACGGACAGGGCAGAACATGCTGCTGCAGAGTGGAGTGCTTGCCATAACGCGGTCACAGGGCTGCTCAAGCTAAGTCACGTAGCCCAATTTTCCACTAAGCCCTGAGATTCGACACACACACACAGCGCAATAGGCGACAATCAAGGCCACGAAAACACACAGAGTGGCAAGTTAGCCTTTGGGCAAACTGTTAAATGGACAAGGCTTCGCTCACTGTGGCCTCCAGCAACACACTGAATGAGGGAGACCTGATGGCATCGAGTGATCCAGCTCCATCGCATAGCGCCAGCTTGCAGCATGGAACACACTTAAAGCGATGGCGTTTTCCCTCTGCATCACACATCGTACAGGAAAGAGTGGAAGGATTTTGGGAGCTCCCAGGCCCCTGGTCAGCAACAGCTTTTCCTGGAAGCCTGAGAAGGGAGCATAAGGAGCATAAGGCCGAGGGGAGGATTTAACTCAGTTCTTGTTTAAAGGCTAATCTATCTAATTCACACTTTCTTGAACAATACGGGAACAGAGACGTAGCCATCTTTGGAAATTTGCACTTCTTCAAATTTTGCAGTGCAATTCTCAAGCGAAGTGCGTTTAAAGAAATGTGCATACTGGGGTAAAGTCTGCATGAAAATGCATATATTTGTGAAAACGGCATACAAAATTGCATTGCATTAGGGAAAATCCCTTTGCAAAAATGCTCACGACGGCACGCAAAAATTAGGCGAAATTTGCACTACTAAAGTACCGGTGAATTTTCAGGAGGGATTCGTTTTCACACCTTCGCAAACCGACCTGAAATCGTAGAGAACTGAACGCAAGGCTGGGAAAAGGACAAAGTGAAAGGGACTGAAATTGACTAATTCGCCGGCCACCTTAACAACCTAAGTAGCAGTAGACACTTTCCCCACACATTTCCCCTCTCAGTTTTGGCAACTAAAAGGCCACATAGAGCTTCTTGGGCGGGGGGGGGGCACACTTTCTGTGAAGACAGCCCCAGGTTAGACCCTTGGCATCTGGATGTAAAGAAAGGGGTAGACTCACCAAAGTCTGGAGAGATAACTGTCAGGGAGCTAAATAATAATAATAATAATAATAATAATAATAATAATAATAATAATTTATTATTTATACCCCGCCCATCTGGCTGGGTTCCCCCAGCCATTCTGGGCAGCTTCCAACAAAACATTAAAATACAGAAATCCATCAAACATTAAAAGCTTCCCTAAAGCAGAGTAGGGGATTTTTACAACAACAAAAAACAAGCATGCCTTCATTCATGCTATCTGTATAATATTGAAAGTAATATTTATCCAAATAGGCACCATGCATTGCATAGATACTGTATGACTTCTATTCAGCTCCAGGAATTAGCTCCTTATTACGTACCACTGTTATGCACTGCATCTGCTTTCAAGGCAGTCCCTTGACGAATTTTCCAGGGCCTTCCTCCAAGAAATCCTACCAGCTCATTGTTTATAGAAACATCACATAAATAAATACTATTACAGATGCAGACACACACACACACACCGGCAGGAACCACTAACAGCATGTTCCTACAAACTCGTGTAAGTTATGCTTTGAATTGTTGCCTGAAAATGGTGTTAAGGATTTGGGAGGGGGACTTCCCCCTCAACTCTAGAAATCAATAAGTGGTAGGATTTTTGATTCTTTGGGGTGTGAAGGAAGAAATACCAGCTGCAGAGGAATTTCTGAGCTAGCCTATGCAAAACAGCTTGGCCATTGAGAGAGATTGGCAATGCAAGAGACCTGCCAGCCCCCCTTGCCCTGAGGTGTGAATAGAGACTGGGGGTTTGGGAGGTTGCCAGGGTAACCGGGTGTGAGGTGATAAGAAAGAGAGTCCTGAGCAAGGGTTGCTGGGAAGGAGGGGTCGAAAAAAGGGACAGGCAGAGAGAGATGCCTTGGGCTCCTTGGCCACACTGCTGTGCAGGACAAGTCCCTCTTGAAAGGACCTTGCTGTAAGATCTGGTCTCCCTCCATACAGCCTGAAGGTGTGAACAGGTGAACAAACCCTATTTCTTAAAGCTATGACAGTCTCTACAGTGTCTCAGTTCTCTAAAGGATCACAGACCCTGAGGGGTAAGTGTGTGGAACCCCATGGGATTTTGCCGCAGCTCGGCAAAGAGAGGGGGGGGGGCTCCCAACTTTTGTTAACGATAGGATCTCTCTCACACACACACACTCACACATAAGAGCACCTTCCTTGGTTGGATGGGCTGCTTTCAACCCCAATGATGCTTTGTTGTTGTTTAGTCATTTAGTTGTGTCCGACTTTTTGTGACCCCATGGACCAGAGCACGCCAGGCACTCCTGTCTTCTACTGCCTCCTGCAGTTTGGTCAAACTCATGTTAGTAGCTTCGAGAACACTGTCCAACCATCTTGTTCTCTGTCGTCCCCTTCTCCTAGTGCCCTCAATCTTTCCCAACATCAGGGTCTTTTCCAGGGAGTCTTCTCTTCTAATGAGGTGGCCAAAGTATTGGAGCCTCAGCTTCAGGATCTGTCCTTCCAGTGAGCACTCAGGGCTGATTTCCTTCAGAATGGATAGGTTTGATCTTCTTGCAGTCCATGGGACTCTCAAGAGTCTCCTCCAGCATCAATTCTTCGGCGATCAGCCTTCTTTATGGTCCAGCTCTCACTTCCATACATCACTACTGGGAAAACCATAGCTTTAACTATACGGACCTTTGTCGGCAAGGTGATGTCTCTGCTTTTTAAGATGTTGTCTAGGTTTGTCATTGCTTTTCTCCCAAGAAGCAGGTGTCTTTTAATTTCATGACTGCTGTCACCATCTGCGGTGATCATGGAACCCAAAAAAGGAAAATCTCTCACTGCCTCCATTTCTTCCCCTTCTATTTGCCAGGAGGTGATGGAACCAGTGGCCATGATCTTAGTTTTTTTTATGTTGAGCTTCAGACCATATTTTGCGCTCTCCTCTTTCACCTTCATTAAAAGGTTCTTTAATTCCTCCTCACTTTCTGCCATCAAAGTTGTGTCATCTGTATATCTGAGGTTGTTGATATTTCTTCTGGCAATCTTAATTCCTGCTTGGGATTCATCCAGTTCCAGCCTTTCGCATGATGAATTCTGCATATACTGTAAGTTAAATAAGCAGGGAGACAATATACAGCCTTGCCGTACTCCTTTCCCAATTTTGAACCAATCAGTTGTTCCAATGATGCTTATGAACACGCAAGTTCTCACCCTGATCATGCGCCACTTCCTCTTCCCACCCTGCCCCATTTGGAGCACGGAAAGAGCATGAAAGGGACACGCTTGTCCTTGATGAGCACCGGCTAGAACATACAGTTGTCATTTATCTTAATTAGATGGAAGGTAAACGAGAAGTCCCTCGGAGAGAAGCAGATGGGACACTTATCAGCACGCACATTCCATCCCAGCTGGCCAAACTGTTAAGTGCGGAGACATATAGGTGCTGTTCACACCCGTCATAACGCACCGGCGATTTTTTGTTTTAAAGAAATAAAAAATGCTGAGCACTGCTGAAGGCAGTATGGTCACATACACAAAGGCTAGGATCTCTTTCGCATTGAGCAGCCTGACCCCCGCCTCGAAAAAGGAATACATAATGGGATCAAACCCTAAATTGAGGCACTAAATCGAGACACTAGATTTCTACTTGATAAGACTGGGGTCCCCAATGCAGAGCCCGTGGGCACCACAACATCCTTTTGACATCTCATGGTGCTTGCTGAGACCCCTGAGACCCCTATTATTATTATTATTAGTAGTAGTAGTAGTAATAGTAGTAGTAGTATTATTTAAAAAACAAAACATGAGAGGAGTTGTACTCGAGTACTGTTTGCTGGATGGCATTTCCTACTCTCTCTTTTACTGTGTTTTTATTAGTGAGGTAGGTAATTTTGCCAGTTTGGATAAAGGTGCCAGCTTGAATAAAATATGGTGGGGGGGGGAGCAGGTAAGCATCACCACACATAATCGATCACAAGATGTGACACATGAACAACATTTGAATGGAAATGTCATCAACTGGGGGGGGGGTTCCCCCTCAAATAACTCTATATTATTTTAAAAATTCAAAGTGGTTTACAACTATATCTATATATAAGAAAGCCACACACAAAATTAAAATCAGACCATCAACTAACTACCTGTTGTGGGAAAATGTGTTCTTACTTGGAATCTCTGTGATTAGGCCACAAATGTGGTCATTCCTTACCTGCCTCCAGAAAGCTTTGCATCAACTAATGAATCTGCAATCCTCCTCCTTTTGAATGGCGCTATTATAAGCCTGTGAAGAGGATTTAATTAAATCAGTTTCACTTTCCTGCCAAACTGTACCTGCGCGTTTGCCAGTGGGATGCTGTAAGTTATTTCCTCCCACTCCCAACTTTTTTCTTCCTCCTTCCTTTTTTTCTTAAGCTACCACTTCTGTAAAGTTAAGCAAACTCCTCACATGGGTTTCTGGTTGCATGTATGCAGCACATTCCCATTTAAAAAATAAAATTTGAGAAACGAAAGCAGAGTGAAGGCCTCATCACTCAGGATTCTTCTCCCCAGGACACCAATTATTTCATCCACAAAAAAATATTTTTAAAAACCCTGGATACTAAAAATAAGCAAACAAACAAATGGGAGCTTCTTTTCCCAAGCTGTGTTTAGTAACGCAGAGAAAGCTGGAGAAGTTTTAAAGTTGAATATTCCTAAAGCCGAGGCTCATGGCCACTTTTGGGTCACCAAAAAAGAAGAAGGCACACATATCCAAAACAAACAAAAAAACAGAGAACAAAGGGGAACAGAGATTTGCATAATATTTGCATATGCTAATTAGATCCATTGTTTGTACAGTGGTACCTTGGTTTACAACCATAATTCATTCCGGAGGTCCGGTTGTAAACCAAAACAGGTTGTAACCCAAGGCACGCTTTTGTCAATGGGGCCTCCAAAAAAAAAAAAAAGGTTGTAATCCAAAAAAAAATATGGGTTGTAATCCAAAAAAAGGGACATACATTTCCCGGTTTGACGTGGTTGTAATCCAAGTCTCAGTTCTCATTTAAAGGCACTCGGACCTAATTTGCATTTTCTGAAATGATTTGAGAACCGAAACGCAGCTGTCCTTCGAAACCCGCATTTCTCCAAACTTTGCAAGGCCGCTCTCCAGCCAAAGATTGTCACGTATACTAGGGCAGAGTTTGCATATAAATGCATACATTGGTGAAAAGATACAAGAATGTATTATATTGCAGTGAAACTGCAAAAATATGCATATGGGGTGGGTGGGTGCTAAAATGTAAGTAAATTTTCATGAGCCTTTTAAAAATAAAAATCCAGAAGCCGATGTGGAAATGCAGGGGAGCAAATCCAAGGTTAGAAAAATAAGAAACCGAATTTGACAGATCTGTCCAGCCCTATTCAACAATCAAAGCCTCAAGAAAACCTAAGAAAGTAACAGCGTTATTTCCCTCTGCCTGCGATGCCTCCTGTATTTACTTGCTGCAAGAGAAACCATGCAAGAGAAAGAGAAGGGGTATGCAAATGATCTTCCAACAACCCGTTCCTCTGAGCTGCTACACCAGCAAACCAAACAGCGACGGAACACCACACATCTTTGAACTGGGCTGAGCATTACAAGGTTCACGCTGCCAAACATGATGGGAAAATCCCAGGGGCCTTTTTGCACAGGTACCTAGTAATTTCATGCTGGGGCCTAGGAATTCAAAATATTTTTTGAGCTCTAGCCAGGCCCAGGAATTTGATGCCTACTTGCCTGGGAAAATGAGATTTATTTTTTTTCCAGCCCAGCTACCAAACTTTTAAATACAGATCCTCATTAATGAAGTCTTCCTAGGCTGTAAAGGTGGCTTTGGGGGGGACGGGACAAAAAACAGTGGAACTTTTACCTAAGGTTGAAACAGCAAAGAGTGTGCTGGACAGAAGAAGAGTGTGGAGCTTGGAAAAAATCAATAGCAGTGGGGTGGGGAGGAATCATTTGAAACTGTTTCAGCACAACACAACTTTGTTTAAAAATGATTTGCATGCTGATATTGAAATCAGTATTACAAATTATTCTGTTACGGGAGGAAATGTCCTGGAAATTTTAAAATGAGGGTGAATTCGTGGTACTTTGATTGATGTGCGTATATAACACACACACACACACACACACACACACACACACACACACACACATTCACACACTGTATGGTATACAGTATTTAATACAAAAAAGGTTTTCTGCTTCCTAGCACACGTGGAATGGAATTTAAGGTCTTTTTAAAGGAAGGGCTGTTGCTCAGTGTTTGCAAACAAAAGGTCTCAGGTTCAATTCCTGGGATCTCCAGGGAGGAGGAGGAGGAGGAGGAGGAGGAGGAGGAGGAGGAGGAGGAGGAGGAGGAGGAGGAGGAGGAGGAGTTTGGATTTGATACCACTTTATCACTACCTGAAGGAGTCTCAAAGCGGCTAACAATCTCCTTTCCCTTCCCCCCCCCCACAACAAACACTCTGTGAGGTGAGTGGGGCTGAGAGACTTCAAAGAAGTGTGACTAGCCCAAGGTCACCCAGCAGCTGCATGTGGAGGAGCGGAGATGCGAACCCGGTTCCCCAGATTACGAGTCCACCGCTCTTAACCACTACACCACACTGGCTCTCTGTGGTGTATCTCAGAAGGATTCTGAGGAACTCCCTGTCTGAAATCATGGAGAGCTGCTGCCAGTCAGAGCAGACAGTACTGAAGTAGATGGACAAAAGATGTGACTCAGTATAAGGAAACTTCCTAAGTGCCTAAACCACTGCTTATACTAACCAGCTGGACAAGTTCGCACATAACGGCAAACCAAACGAATGAGAAAGCATGATGAATTCATCTAGAGAGAAACATTCAGACCCTTCCCTCCTCCCCTGGCCTTGCTGTGCTACCCAGAACAAAACAATGGTTTGGCTTAGCGCTACCCAGCTGTTGCTTTGTCTCACTTCCAAGTAACCAAAGCTTGTTCTTGGTTGGGAAAGAGAAACCACAAGCCAAGTTCTCCACAATGCTAAGCAAACCTATAGCTTAGACCCTCTGGCTTTCAGCAGTGGTAGGTTGAAGCCTATATCAGCTGACCCATTTTTCTTTGTAGCATGGCTTGAGTTCAAGCCATGCTGTAAAGGAAAGAGCCAAGCAGGGCTGCTGGTCAGCTGACTAGTTCTGACTTCAACTGCTAATTTCAGCAAGGGCTGGCTGTGCCACCGAGTTTCCCACGGGGACATGCGTAACACAGCCGAGCCCAGTGGACTTACTGTCACTTTCAGCAGTGACAGCAAGCCTCCCTTGCCAAGGAATAATCAGGAGCACACATCAGGGCTCCAGATGGTTCACATCTTGACTTGCCCAACACTTGACATCATGTACGTAGCACATGGATTGAGGGATAAGGCCTTGGTGGCCTATACTGATACCCATGCCAGGCCAAATTAACCCTATGGGACTGGAGTTTCCTCACACCTGCTACAGACCATCACCTAGTCAGTGTTAGAAACTCAGATATATAAGCTAGGCACATAATAACCCCCTTTAACCAGGGTTACAGTCGCCAAAACGGAATGCTTAGTTGCCACTTGGGGGCACAGAAAGCTCAAAAATCGTATTTTTCAATATGACTTTCATAGAATCATAGAATCAGAGTTGGAAGAGACCACAAGGGCCATCCAGTCCAACCCATAGCTGCCAAGTTATCCCTTTTTTACAGGGATTTTCCCTTATGCTGAATAGGCTTCCTCGCGAGAAAAGCGAAAACTTGGCAGCTATGGTCCAACCCCCTGCCGAGCAGGAAACACCATCAAAGCATTCTTGACATATGGCTGTCAAGCCTCTGCTTAAAGACCTCCAAAGAAGGAGACTCCACCACACTCCTTGGTAGCAAATTCCACTGCCGAACAGCTCTTACTGTCAGGAAGTTCTTCCTAATGTTTAGGTGGAATCTTCTTTCTTGTAGTTTGAATCAATTGCTCCATGTCCGCTTCTCTGGAGCAGCAGAAAGCAACCTTTCACCCTCCTCTATATGACATTCTTTTATATATTTGAACATGGCTATCATACCACCCCTTAACCTTCTCTTCTCCAGGCTAAACATACCCAGCTCCCTAAGCCGTTCCTCATAGGGCATCGTTTCCAGGCCTTTGACCATTTTGGTTGCCCTCCTCTGGACATGTTCCAGTTCATCAGTATCCTTCTTGAACTGTGGTGCCCAGAACTGGACACAGTACTCCAGGTGAGGTCTGACCAGAGCAGAATACAGTGGTACTATTACTTCCCTAGATCTAGATGCTATACTCCTATTGATGCAGACCAGACTTTCTGGTTTCTGAAATTCGTTCTGATTGTGCAGATAAAATATCTGTGTGTTGTTAGTGTGTGGAAACAGGCAAGAACCAAGGATCCCCAGGCATGCACCTCCAGATGTTGGAGACATCAGGCACCATCCTAGCACCCAGGCATCCTCACTTGGTCGCGAGTGCCAATAGCCAGGAGCAAAATGTGCCTTGTGCCTGGCGAATTTTGAATGCTGCTAGCCCTATCCAAAGGAGGAGCTGCAGAAGCCAAGAAGAACTTCTTTACACCAACAAGACAAAGCTATCCAAGTGTTTCCTGACTCTTAGACAGTCTTCCAGACCAATTCTTCCCTGCTTTTCCTGGCTACAGGAACCTGCTCCTCTGCTGCCTTTGCTTAACGCCACTTAAAAGCAACAGATTTTGGCATGCCATACCATCTGTGAATATATTTGAGCCTGTATTGCAAGCAGATCTCCCCCAAAACAAGAATGGAGAATGCTGGCAGCTTCAAACACAGTTGGACTCCAATCAACCTCAACCTTCATGGTCAATGGTCAAAGCTGGATGGGAGCTGGAGATTCCACATCCTTGTCTTAGCGTGCTGAGTTAAAGCATCGAAAACATTTCTTCTTTTTTTAAGGTCAGCTGCACATGACCACTAACCAGCCATTAGGTTTAGCAAGACCCTGGAATTTGTAGACGCTAGACAATAATCCGCTAGCAATCCCCATGCAGAATAAACACAGCAAACAGATACTACAGCAGTCAAAGCTGAAAACCAATAGAAACTGCATCCATCCTTAATAATACGTGTAAACTTCTTAACCTAGGTTTATGAGCATATTTTTGCATATACTTTACTTCTAGGTAAGAAGAGGGTGATGTCGTGCATGTAACCAGCTTCTAGTGGAGGAGGAGAAAAAAAGGAATGAGAGTCTGCTAGGGTTCTAGAATGTAATGGCATTTTTGGATGCTTTCAGGCTACCAGCAGAACAGACAGACTCCCGCTGAAGTGTAGTGTCGCTTCTCAGATTCCACATAGCATACCGCTGAGATAAATGTCAAACTTCTTGAGGAGTTGTCAGGTACTTGAAACTGTCAAACATTTCACCAGAATATTGTCATCTCGCAAACAGGCAAAACGGCAGTGTTTATCCAAGTCTGCACTCATCCAATAATAGGGAGCATGAAGCCATCACTTTTGAAAAAGAGCAGAGTAGAGGGGATGGGGTTATTAATCCATTGGTCTCCTCTCAAAAATAAGGGCAGGGATAGTCTGGCCATGGTGGTTCGTGCACTGGTAACCTCAAGATTTGATTATTGGGCTGTGGGGTTCTCCTTCAGTCTCATCCGGAAGGGCCAGTTGGTGCAAAACTTTGCAGCAAGACTGTTGTTGGGGGCCAACAACCACCAGCACGGAATTCCAGTGATCAGAAGCTTGCAGCGGCTGCTCGTATGCTACCAGACCAGGTTCAAGGTTCTGGAATTAATCCTCAAGGCCCTTAGCAACTTGGCTTATATCCATGCCCGATATCGGGGTTAGTGGCCCCCCGTGGATGCATGGCTTGGATCCACCAGCAGCCATGCCTTCAATATTGTGGACCCAATTTTATGGAACTAGCTTGCAATTAAGGTCAAGCATGCCCGCTCCCTAATGAACCCGTCTTCTTTTCTTTTCCAGTAGGCATTTTAACTGAATTCTGATGGTCCTAGCAGTGTTCAAAACCCCGCAGTGGTCCTAGCAGTGTTTGAAATTCCCCCAGGCACCAGGCGCATTTTGCAACTGGTCAGGTTCAATCGCGACCACAATGAGATCTCCGGCTGGCGACTGACATCTCTACCTGACAGGCTCCTTCAGCTTCCTTAAGCAGGTAAGCAGAAGAGCATATTTACTGCATTAATATCCCACCTTCTTCTCCAAGGACTACATGGTTCAGCCCCCTCCTCAGTTAACCACTACAATGACCCTGTGAGTTAGGTTAAGAGGCTGTGGCTCAGTGCAAGGTCACTCAGTAAGCTTCATGACTTGAGTGGGAATCTGAACCCTGATCTTCCAGGTCCTAGCCTGACACTCTAACCCACAGCTTTCCAAACTGTGTCGCGACCCGTTAGTATGTCAGTTGCAGTGTGTAGGTGTGTCATACAAACACTCCCCACGCTCCTCCCGGGGCTGGAAAGAGGTTAGTTTAACCTCTAGCTTGCTAATAAAACTGAATTATTGTGTCGCAAAATGATGCGTGTCTAAAAAGTGTGTCACCAACGTGAAAAGTTTGGAAAGCTCTGCTCTAACCACTACACCACCATGGCTTCCAAGAGTACTTCTACTATGGACAGCAATATAAATTGAGTAGGTAAATAAATAAATATGGGGAAAGCAAAAAGTCATTTAGAGATCTGAAATGTTTTCCTTTTCCTTGAAGCTTGAATCTGTTTTATTCTTGATTCTTTTAGTTGATGTTTTAATGTGTTGTAAACCACTTTGATATTTTTTCTTTAAAAATATCGAGTGGTATAGAAATTAAATAATTAATATTATTATTAATAATAACAATAAATTTCAGCAGGGAGAAATGGTGCCTGTATTCTGTTGTGGCGGCCATAACCTAGGTTTAGGGTGACATTTAGCAATTAACTTACATACCTGAGTTTCTAACACTGGTCCTCGGTCAATCACTAAGGCTGGTGTGTACACAGTCACAGACAGTCACACAAAAGATGGCCAAAGTATAGCAAGCTTTTGTTATTTTTACTGTGGAAACATAGTCTATGAAGCCTTTGCACTGAAAGGAAAGAAAGGGAAAACAATGTGCAGTGGGAATGTATCCATGTGAGCAAGAAACAGGAAGAAACCGCACTGTTCTTTTTAAAAGTCAGCTGACTTCGTAAGAGTGTCCGTAAGTAGCTAAGACCTTTGTTTTGCTAGACATCAAAATACGGCAGAGAACAGATCCTAGTCTCAAAAAAACAGGAGTAGCCTGTTTATTCAAATGTGGCAAGGTGGGGGTGAGGGCTCGAAAGCCAAAGAGAGCCAGTTCATGTGTGTGTCTGCAGGCCTGACTTTTATTAATGCAATATTTCTGCTAACAGCCTCCTCTATGTAAGGCATCTGCAAAAAGTTTGTATTGTTAACTTAATAGTGAAAATCTAATACAGGTTCTATTTGAAATTTCCCATTAAGCTGACGTCAATAGAGGGCCGAGAATCAGATTGTTATGACCCAGACCATGAAACAGACATTCAAAGTCAGATGGTTTAAATTTAACCATCACACAGCAGTGAGAGTGTTGCACCACTTTATCGGGTTTTTCTAGATGCTGCCAAGGTACATTTGGCACAAAAGGGGATTGGGGAGGGTATTAAAATTTGTACTTTTTGTGGGGGGGATGGGGTCAGGGGAGAAGAAAGTCACATGAGAAGAGAAGAGGAAGCATTGAAAATACAGTTAAGTCTGCCTGTCAAACAAGCAGATAAGGATGGCAAGAGTTGCACCACTGTCTTAGTTACTTTATTTACAACAAGCACTTAGAATTATTTGTGTGCTGTACAGCAAGGTTTAAACAGATAATTCCTTGCCGGCAGGCTCACACTCTAAATTTGGTTATCATTGGACAAGTGCTTTCGCAGAAGCTGCAAACCCTAAGGCACTCTCTCCAGCAGGCATCCCCAAACTGCAGCCCTCCAGATGTTTTGGCCTACAACTCCCATGATCCCTAGCTAACAGGACCAGTGGTCGGGAAAGATGGGAATTGTAGTCCAAAACATCTGGAGGGCCGAAATTTGGGGATGCCTGCTCTCCAGCAAAATGTCGCAAAATGATGCGTGTCTAAAAAGTCTGTCGCCAAGGAAAGCTCTGCTCTAACCACTACACCACAATGGATTCCAAGAGTACTTCTGCTATGGACAGCAATATAAATTGCGTGTTTTTTAAAAAAGAAAAGAGATAATGCTTCTGCCTCACTTTATACAAATGTACATTTTTCTCTTTCTCTAGGCATAAATTATCGGAGGGCAGGGTAGGGAGATTGTCCCTGCAAGTTTTCAGAGTGTTTCAGCTTGAATGGAGGAACACAGAAATGTGCGATATTTAGAGTCAAACCCTTGGCCTACCTAGTTCAACATTCCCCAATATGGGCATCCAACAACATCTGTAGGAAATTGGGTTTGAGAAGGTTGTTCTGGTGCAGCATCGTCCACAATGATTGGCAGTGGTTCCCCAGGGTTCCAGACTGGGAGGACTTTCCCAGTCGTACCTAGACATGCTAGGGATCAAACTTGGTGCCCTCTGCGTGGTCTCTCTGTGGCCGTGTGGAGGAAGGCACCAATTGGCCTGCACCCACAACATCATGAACAAAACTCCTCCCATTTTTGTTAGATTCGGGGGGGGGGGGGAGAGAATCAAAAGATAACATGAAGGATGAACATACGAATCTATACACAGAGAGAAAATTTATGAACCACTTTACTTCCCCATAACCAATAAAAGTCACATTGACAGCTCTACTGGGGGTGGGGTTTTGGAAAATGGAAGGGTGCCCCAATTAGAGCAAAAAGGACCAGAATTCTTCCCTAGACTCAGTTGAGGGTTGGTTGGCTCAAGTGGCTCAAGTGGCTTAGATCATTGACACTAAAGATTGTTTATGTGTGTAGTTTTAATGCATGGACCAAAACAACTACAGCAAGGCAAAAATAAAACCTGCCACTGAACCCAATTAGTTTCGACTATACAGTCAAACCTTGGTTCTTGAATGGCTTCGTTTTTTAACATTTCCGTTCCTGAAGGCCGAAAACCCTGAAGTAAATGTTCTGGTTTTTGAACGTTTTTCGGCAGCTGAATGTCCGACACGGCTTCCGCTTGAGTGCAGGAAGCTCTTGCAACCAATCAGAAGCTGCGCCTCGGTTGTCTAACATTTGGGAAGCCGAACAAGCTTCGGGAACAGATTACATTCGACAACTGAAGTTTGACTGTACACAGTTTTGGCTTTAGGTGCGATGCCCGGAATTTCCTGCATAAACCGTGGGTTTCCACATCAGAGTCCCTGCTCCAGAATCCAGTATGTTTCCTCACAGAACTGAAGAAGATTCCTGCATGACTAATTTAGCAGCACACTCTCACACAGTGGATTTGATTTCTTAAGAAACCCAAACTTTGTTGTAGCAGAATCCAAGAGTCAAGCAGAGTTTCAGCTCAGACCTTGAGAGATTTGAAGATTAAGCACCCAGTGAAAACAGAAGCACGGGGTGTCCATTGGAAGTAACTTCACTTACAGCTTTTTTTCTAGACTGATCTAGTGGAAATTTCAATTACAATAACCTGAAGTAATTAAGTGGACCGGGAACGACTTTTGCCCCCGGGGAAGGGATAAAAGAATAATACTTCCTTGAATGAACGGGAACGAATCCAATGCTGGCACAAGTCTGCAGGATTGGGCGTCGTAATATTGAAGTCTCACGCAAGCGGTGAGGCTCGTTGCTAAGAAAGGCGAACAAGATAAGAAAGGATAGAGACTTTTCCTTGATACCTCGAGTTATTAAATCAAGTAAGGAGAAGGCAGAGCTAGATATTCACTTGGAAGTGCAGGGTTTGGGCGGCTGGGGAGGCGAGTGCAGCTATCTTGCCGCTTTAACAAACTAAAAAGTCTGCACAAATGGCTACTTGTCCTACAACTGTTATTTAGTTTCCCGAAGATTCGCATCTTTGCTGTCCACTGGTAAAATCAGTTCATTTTATTTATTCATTTATTTTTGCTTGATTGTAAGCTCTCAGGGACGGACTCTTTCAAAACTGGAAAAATACATATTGCATATAAAAACACAAATAGCAGTCGCCCCACCACACACAAAAACCTCATCTTACCATCTAGTTAAAAGTCATGCTCCCTGCCATTTGAATCCTTTTCCCTTTAATTCAGAGAAGCAAGGAGCAGAAATAATATCCTGATATGTCAACCATGATATATATATTTTTTAAAAAATGCCAGTGAGATAGGGAGCGGTTGCGTTTCCCCCCCCCCAACACACACACACACACAGTTGCAGGGTTCCAATATGCTCATTGTTACACAATCAGTTCTGCTACCTGCAAAAACATAGCTGCCAAGTTATCCCTTTTTTAAAGGGATTTTCCCTTATGCTGAATAGGCTTCCTCGCGAGAAAGGGGAAAACTTGGCAGCTATGCTGCAAAAAAAACCTCATCGGCCTTCTCTACAAAACCACATGGGAGACAGAGTTATGAATGGACTCTTACGGCTGGTTCACAAACAAACGTGTACCAGATTCAACCTAATCCTATGTACCTTTGCTCAGAAATAATGCTGAAAAAGTTCAGTGCAACTGATCTCCAAGTACACAAAGAAATGCAGCCTTGGTTTCTTTGCACATCTAAGATGAGCACCTGAATCTGTAAATTGCCCCTGCCCTGAACTATTATATATATAAACTTTTGTAATGTTGTTGTTGTTGTTTGTACACTCCCTAGATCAGTTTTACATTGCAAGTGGAATATAAATAGTTTAAAAGAAATAAATAACAAATGCACTGTCAAAAGGGCATCTTACTCATAAAATTCATCAGCCTATTTTTTTGGGTGAATTTTCCCATACAAATTTTAATGCACTTTCATTTGACATACGAATGTCTGCAAAACCATTTTTCCTAACATAACACTAACATATGTATTTTTATACACACTTTAGCATTAGGATAATGCCTTTTTTGTACATACCGTATTACTTGTCTGGAGAAATGCACTGCAAGATTCTGCTATACTCTGGTTGACATATTGCTTGGGGACATGTGAATCGGGTATGTTTGCCTTCAAATGTGAACAGAATCAAATTTCTCCCTCTGTCCCTAGTCACAGTTAGAGATGTGAAGGCCCAGGGGGAAACCGGTTTTTCCCCAGTTTTTTTCCTAAAGCCTTTTTTGTTTTTTTCCGAAAAATTTGAAAAATTGAAAGAAGAAAAAGATTGTGGAATGTTTTTTTTAACATGATGACTAAAATATTTTAAGATAAGGGGTTCAAATATTTTATAAATCATTTTTACAAAATATGTATGGTATCAGATTATTCTGATTTCTGTGAGGACAAGCAAGTCCTAGGTTACAAACTGAACTCTCCAATGCAAGAACAAGATACATTTCTTCCTTTAGGAGGTGCTGTTGTCACCAGAAAAGAAAAAGGTTTCAGTTTTGTTTTTGCGTGCATGTGGTATGCATTGGTTCCTCTTCACTAGGCCTCAAAGCACTGGGAGAAAATATAGAGCAACAAAAAGGGCCTGAAAGTATATGTGCTGTCGTGGCAATCAGAGAAGTGTTATGAAAGAAAAAATGAAATGAAAATATTTTAGACATTAAATGCTGTAAAACAGTCTTTAAAAAGTGAAATAAACTAATTTAAGCATATAGTAGTAGCTAAAGTGGTTAACAGACCACACACATCAGTGTGAGGAAATACATAAGGTCTCATGGGCAAAACATGGGAGGTGGAGTAAGCATGTTGCATAGCAAACAGAGATGAATGACAAGTTAAATTTCAGTTCCTGTTTGGATACACTATATTTTTAATTGTAAGTCGAATCCCATAGGAATGCATTGGGAGAAAAAATTCGTAAGTCGAAGCAACCCTATCTAAAAATTCGTAAGTAGAAAAAATCCTATCTAAACTGCATCCAAGATGGCGGACGGAGCTCCGTTCGTAAGTAGAAACATTCGTAAGTAGAGTTATTCGTAAGTAGAGGTACCACTGTAACAGCAACTCCACTTCTCAGTAGTGGATCCCGCCCTGTGGAACACCCTCCCATCAGATGTCAAAGAGATAAACAACTACCTGACATTTAGAAAACATCTGAAGGCAGCCTGTTTAGGGAAGTTTTTAATGTGTGACATTTTAATGTACTGTATTTTCCTGCGTACAAGACTACTTTTTAACCCAGGAAAATCTTCTCAAAAGTCGGGGGTCGTCTTATACGCAGCTGCAGAAGTGATTTCTGGCACTGCAGAAATTTTGGAAATGGGCAGCGCGGCTCCAGAAATCGCTTCTGCGCATGTCCAGACGCGATTTTCGGGTTCCGGACATGTGCAGAAGCGATTTCTGCCACTGCGGAAATTTTGGATATGGGCAGCGCAGGCATGTCCGGCCCATGGATGATCGTAGGAAGAGGGGTAGTCTTATACGGCGAGTATATCCCAAAATTTATATTTTAACTGGAAAAGTTGGGGGTCATCTTATATGCCCAGTCGTCTTATACACCAGAAAATACAGTTATTTTAATCTTTGTTGGAAGCCGCCCAGAGTGGCTGAGGAAACCCAGCCGGATGGGCGGGGAACAAATAATAAATTATTATTATTATTATATTATATAGATCAGGCATGTCCAACAGGTTGATCATGATCTACTGGTTGTTCGCGAGGGTGTCCCTGGTTGATTACGTTAATAAGTGAAATGATCGCCTGGGTGGTCATTATTGATCCCCCCCCAAAAAAAGTTCAGCAACTCTGGGGCACCCCTCCCCCAAAAAGCTCAAACAACTTCACTCCCCTCAACAACTTTGGTCAAAGCTCAACAACCCCTGGTAGCAATGACAATGGGTAGATCACTGGGAGTAGATTGCACTCTCTTGGGAGTTAGACGTGCCTGGACTAGATGACCCTTGTGGTCCCTTCCAACTCTATGATTCTAGGATTTCTAGGACCCATCTGGAACGGATTAATCCACTTTCCATTACTTTCAATGGGAAAGTTCGCTTCAGGTTAAGTACGCTTCAGGTTAAGTATGGACTTCCAGAACCAATTACACTCATACTTCGGGTTAAGTACGCTTCAGGTTGAGTACTCCGCAGACCCGTCTGGAACGGATTAATCCAATTTCCATTACTTTCAATGGGAAAGTTCGCTTCGGGTTAAGTACACTTCAGTTTAAGTACTCCACGGACCATCTGGAACGGATTAATCCACTTTCCATTACTTTCAATGGGAAAGTTCACTTCAGGTTAAGTACGCTTCAGGTTAGGTACAGACTTCCAGAACCAGTTGTGTACTTAAACCAAGGTACCACTGTATTGTTTCAGGGAGGAACAGCCAGAGCGAAGCCACATTGCAAACAGTGGAGATGTCATGACTTCAGAGTCTGAAAGCATGACAAGTATTTAATAGGATTCCTTGACTGAGCAGATAGATAGATAGAGTCGGCCATCATCAGCCTTGGCTCTCACAACTCTGTACACTCCAGCCCAACTTTCTGCTTGCCCCTGCATGGCACCAGGTGCTACTTCAGTAGCAATTCCTGATTCATATGTAGCCAAAGCAGCCCTTGTGCTACCTTCAAGTCATTGCTGGACTACAACTCCCATCATCCTTGACCATTAGTCATGGTGGCTGGAGGTGATAGGGAACTGGGAGCCCAAGTAGGTCAATAAGGAGAAAAGGTATATCAACTCTGCTCTGGACCAACCTAAACAGACTTAGAAAATGGGGAAACAGTTAACTCCTGTACCGATTCATCTCTTCCCCACCACAGATCAACACGCTATAGCCCATCTGACTTCAGCGAAAATTGTCACGGGTTGGATGCAGCTATTTCAGTTCACAGCAGCTGAGAACTTTGTTCAGTAATGAGCACCAAAAGCCCGCTTTAAATGGGCTCGTGTTCTATACAGGAGAAGTTGGCGGCAGGCGGGGGGAGGGTGTCCTTTGCCACATCACAGCCACACAGAAAGAGAACAGGCGGGCAGGTAATCGCAAGTGATAAAAAGGGACTTGTGCTCTCCAGATTAGGGGGAAATGAAGCATGGCACATCAATTCAAGGCTGAATCGGTTTCACAATTGATGCAGAGCAATTAACCACGCCATAGGAGTGACTGCCTACAGTTACTTTTGAATGGAGACCTCGCCTGCTCTTCGCATCAGGGAGGCGGGATGGGTGGAGACGGGAGACAAGGGAAGCCGAGAGAGCTTTTGTTTTTGAATGACAGCAGCCACAGCGACAGGCTGCCCTGCTGAGAGGCTGCCAGCTGAGGTCATTAACAGAAGCATGGCTACAGCAGAGGCAAAGCCTGCCCATTGGGAGGCAGCACAAGCGGGAACTGCAACAAAGTGCTGCAGCGCTGGAGTGCAACTCCTCTTCAGCGTTCCAGCCAGCCATGTGCTTTTCCTGGATGCCGCCTTCCATTCAGCCTACCCAATGGTTCACATAAACAGAGTTGGAGAGCATTATATTGCACACTCTGGAGAGTAGGACTCGAACCAATGGCTTCAAGTTTCAAGAAATGAGATTCTGGCTAAACATCAAGAATCACTTTCTGACTGTGAGAGCTGTTTGACAGTGGAATGGTATCGCTCGGGAAGTGGTGGCCTCTCCTTCCTTGAAGGTTTCTGAGCAGAGGTTGGGTGGCCATCTGTCATGGATACTTTAGCTGAGATTCCTGAATAATAATAATAATAATAATAATAATAATAATAATAATAATAATATTTATACCCCACCCATCTGGCTGGGTTTCCCCAGCCACTCTGGGCGGCTTCCAACCGAATATTAAAAACAGTACAGCATCAAACATTAAAAACTTCCCTGAACAGGGCCGCCTTCAATTGTCTTCTAAAAGTAAAATAGTTGCTTATTGCCTTGACATCTGCATCGCAGGGGGTTGGACTAGATGACCCTTGGAGGACCTTCCCACTCTACAATTATATGATTCTATAATTCTACATGGGGCTCGGGTTTGTTTGGACTTTTTGCACTCCTGCAAAAAACCTTGAGCCCACCGATATTTACTGTGTGGATGGTTCCATTTTCGCAATATACTTGAAGAACTCAGCTTCAGGGAATGAGACAGAAGCATGCCAACGCCATATTTTGATGAATGTCCAAATTTAGTGAATAATGACATGCATGAATGAACACTGGCAATCAGAAACTCTTCACACCCCAAGGGCAACCCTCACCTCAACTCACTAGGTGGTCTCACGCAAGACACAAGATTGCCTGACCTCCTCTCCCTTCCCCCTGCAGATGCAATCCGGGGAGAATAATATTGGCCTACCTGGCCAGGCCATTGGAATGATGGGTGACTGGGACAGTGTTTTGTATATGAAATGTTTTTAAGTGCTACCCTCCAACCTAAAAAGGGGGGGAGGCTAAATGATTTGTTTCAATTGGCTTACAAACTAAACACAATTATGCAATTTAGGCCTGAGTTGATGAGCACCAATTAAACTCACAGCCCAAAAACACACAGAGACACACACTTTCCCCCCTACTAAAGGATTTCTTCATAACTTCTCCTGTCCCACTCACACTATAATACCACTTTAAAAGTCATGGCGCCACCCAAAGAATCCTGGGAGCTGTAGTTTGTTATGGGTGCTCAGAGCAGTCAGGAGACCCCTATTCCCCCCACAGAGCCACAATTCCCAGAGTGGTTTAACAAACAATCCTAGGTAACTCTGAGCACTGTAGCTCTGAGGGGAATAGGGGTCTCCCGACAACTCTGAGCACCCATGGGGACAGGATCAAAGGATTTCCACTTCCTGTCCCAGAAACTCAGCCTTGATCCATATTTTAGACACCTTTCTGGACCCCATACCTCTCATCCTGTAAAAGTTCAGGAGGGAGGGAGGGAGGGAGGGAGGGAGGGAGGGAAGGAAGGAAGGAAGGAAGGAAGGAAGGAAGGAAGGAAGGAAGGAAGGAAGGAAGGAAGGAAGGAAGGAAAACATTGCTTACACGCAATTCTTTAAAAGTTGAAAGTCATCACTTTTTCATCTCAGTTTTATCAGCTTTTGATACATACACATGCCCCCCCCCTCTGTGTGGTTGCATTCTTAAGCTTTCTTTGCCAAATATCTTCATGTGGAAAACTACCACAGTGAGAGATCATGAATCCCCATACCTACACATAGCCGTTCCTGCAACACATGTAGGAAACTGCAGACCAAGAGAGGACAACAGGGCAACAAACAAGAATTCCTCTCTGGCGCAAGACACACAAACTGAGCAATCGCACAGGGCTGGCACTAGGTAGAGTCCCGGTGGTGCGGTGCACTAGGGGGCCGGGCTGGTAGGCGGAGCGCTGCGCGGCGAAGCCGCACATAAACCATGCTGCGCCCTGCGAGGGCGGGGGCGGCAGAGCAATCTCCGCCCCTCAGCGCCAGGGCGCCCGACCTGCTCGAGACTGCCCTGCAATCGCACAAGACTTCATCATAGCCTTGCTCACTCGCAGTCTTGCTGGAGTAGCTATATCAAGTTTCTGAAGGGAGATGAAGCTGCGGGGTGGGTGGGTGGAGGATATTATTTACTACAAGCAAAACTACCTGTGAAGTATCAGGGCCAAGAGAAGACGTTATGAAGGAGTGAGGGCCTCACATCATTCCCCACCCCATATTTTTCCCAAGACTACTCTCCTTCCTCTCCTCCTATATTTGCTTTATAGAGCAACTGCTTTGCACAGAGGATTCATCCAGACTTCCTTTTGCACCATGTATTGTCTACACTGACTTGCAACGGCTGCCCAGTCCTACCTGGCAAGGCCTGTATATCTGCAGAAGTGTCTCCACCCGCATCATTTAGCCCGAACACTGAGGTCCAGCTCCAAGGGCCTTTTGGCAGTTCCCTCGCTGTGAGAAGCGAAGCTACAGGGAACTAGGCAGAGGGCCTTCTTGGTAGTGGCGCCCACCCTGTGGAACACCCTCCCATCAGATGTCAAGGAAATGAGTAACTATATAACCTCTAGAAGACATCTGAAGGCGGCCTTGTATAGGGAAACCTTTTAACGTGTGGTGTTTTACTGTGACTTGATAATTTGTTGGAATCTCCCCAGAGAGGCTGGGGCAACTCAGTCAGGTGGGCGACATAAGAATTATTAGCATCACTATAATTTATTAATATAATTATTGAATCTGAGGCCTTCTGCATTTTGGACTGCAACTTACATCTTCCCTGAACAGTGGTCATCTTGACTGGCGATAATGGAAGCTGTAGTCCAAAACATGCTGAGCCAGCTAAGCCAATGATCTGACTCAGTACAGTACAAGAAAACTTCCTAAAGGAATGCAAAGTGTTCTGCATGTTGCCCTTTGAATCCTGGCTATAGTCTGAGCTATAATCTGAACTGGATTTTACTCTCGAAGTTCAATAAAGTTTAGACTGGTGTCATGGGGAGAGAGAGAGAGAGAGAGAGAGAGAGAGAGAGAGAGAGAGAGAGAGAGAGAGAGAGAGGGTGAGAGGAAAGTAAATTTAATTTCATTGGAACTATACTGCAAGGACCCAAAATGAACCCATTGTCTGCCCCCAAGGAATTCAGAATGTCAGAGGAAAGAGCTGGACACACAGACCCTTATGTGCAAAAAAAGGGGAAATAAAAAAGCAAAGCCTGGGGGATGTTGAATTAACTTTCACTCAAGTGCATATTTGCCTCCCAGGACTCTGTAGCCAGTACAGATTTGGGCCTCTCTCACACAAACACACACAGAGAATTTCCCTGCCCCATCTCAGTGGACAGTGAGGTCTTTGTTATTGTTTGCTTTAGAACATAACTCGGTCGAACTACCTTCTTTTTCATTCTTTCCTCTTTTTTCTTTCTTCTTTTTTCAAGGACAAGGGGTGAGGCGAGAAAGAGAAATGAAATGCAGCACTCCAGAACCAGAAAGGAAAGCCAAGCTGAAACAGGTATCCCTTTCCTTGATTCTCCGAAACGGCAATGTGGAAGTCGGTGTCCAAAGATCTCCAGTAGAAAATCTCTGCCTCCTTCACTACTGAACTGTGGGAAACTGCAGTTCATACTAATTTAGTAAAATAATTATGCCAAGCTACTGCTGGATTCTGGTTTGTTTTAGCAAACATGATAAAGCATCGTTTCCCTGATTTGTGTGTAATATGGGACACATTGCTTGGGCCACATTTGCCCTACGCATTTAAACTACTAATATAGCACATTTACTGTCAAACTATCCTGGGGACTATGGTTTGCTATTTGTTGGCTGAGAGTAGCTAGGAAACCCTCACAGAGCTACAGTTTCCAGAGTGGTTTCACAATCAATCCCTCCTCCCAGGGAACTCTGCGAATTGTAGCTCTCTGAGGGGGACAGGGGTCTCCTAAAACCTCTCAACATCCTTAACAAACCACACTTCCCAGGGTTCTTTGCAGGAAGCCATGATTATTTAAAGCACTAGGATACTGCTTTAAATGCGTAGTGCAGATGGGGCCTTATCCTTTCCTTGTCCGCCAAGCAAAGGAGAGGGCAAGCAGTGCGTGAGCAAAGCCGATTTGCTTGTGACTACCTGAACCAGAGTTTTGGAGCCATTTTCGGCCAAGGCGGAAAACCTTTCAAAGTCCACATGGCAGTGGAGCTCAAAGCCAGCAGCAACTGTGTGCAGGACAATGGAGGAGACTCTTACCTTTGAACAGTTGCCTCTATTCCAGCCATGCAGGGCTCGGAAGGTTCTTAATGCACATCTCTCTGCTCCTCCATAAAAGTAGGAAGAGGCATTATCACAGGCCAAGGACACATTTCAGCCAGGCATAAGTCTACTGGGGCGATGGGCCCACCCCCCAAATGATGACACTAACACTGTGTCCCAGCACAAAACTGGCACTATCTGGGAACAGACACCCCTGGCCTTTTCTATGCTGTCATAAGCTAAACACAACAACAACAACAACAACAACAACAACAACAACAACAACAACAACAACAACAACATTATTACCATGGAGGAATACACCAAAAGCTTTTTCCTGATAGTCTCCAGAATTTATGCATTTATAAGAAGCACTAAGTTCTGTTCTGAGAATTATGTCTGTTAACCCTCAGGGCATGATAAACATCAAATGGGCAGTGGCAGCTGAACTGGAGGGCAGAGGGACTCATCCGAACTCAACATGCCCAGCTTCTCAGCCTTCAAATGAGAAAGTCTGGATCTGCCACAAGGAAATAAAAAAACCCATAAATTTAAAAGAGACTAATGTGCTTCCACAACAGCTACAGTATTCCTACTGTTTACAGGATGAGGATTCTACCACAATTGCAACTGCAGCAATGCCCTTTTCTATCTGGACTGTTTTTTCTGCTGTGCTGAAAAATTACCACCATCTGCTCTTCCAAAAAATTTTTTAGAAAGGGAACATGATGTCACAATATTCATTACTGACACAATTACACTTTAAAAAGTAGCCAACGACATTTGAAACGACAAAGGTGTCTTTTACAAAAACTGGTTTTCCAACATTGTTGACAAATCTTGGGTTGCTAGGACAAGGCTGTCAGTTCAATTAATTGTCTTGAGAAGGACAAAGTCGCTTTCAGGTATCTGTTTTCGGCACAAAGGAAATAGAAGAATTCTCTAGAGTGTCACAAGTAGGAGCTGAAGTTATGTGTTTGGGGCTTTCTTCAATCAACAACTGACCATGGAGGACCCCAACTTACGGGCCCAGTGTAATTACAACATTTCCTGATTTGTCATCTATGACTGCTTTGCATATAACACAAGCCATTATTTGCTTAACTAACCACAAGTTTCCCACAAACTATCAAACAAAGTTTTCTAACATCATATTTGTTTCCTAGCAGCTCCTGCCTTGTGTCTTTGTAATTTAGCGAGTGGCTGGCACCAAACAAGCCATGGTTAAGGAAGGCTACTGGGTTCACACACAATGCCAAGCCATGGTTAAACTAAGGTTCATAAACTAACAAGAAACCATGGCTTCAGTTCATAATTTTCAGGCAAAAAGCAAACCATAGTTAAGCTTTTTGGCAGGGTTTGTACATAACACAAAACCTTGATTTAATAAACCATTGTTTCATAAACCATGGTATAGTGTAAACCTGGGCATGAGATAGGGAGTGCTCCATTAGCACTCTCACCCTCCCTCTTCCTCTTTATCATACAAATTACTATCTCCCTTCCATTTTCAATGTTTACCTGTGATGTAAATATGCTCAGAGTTTGTTATTCAGTCCAAGTTTTTCAGAGATGGTCAGATTAAGCCACACACTGCTTTACACATAAAACCTGGCCATGGTTTATTAAACTGAACCCAGTGACCTTCCTTAACCATGGCTTGTTTGGAAACTCCAGTCCAGACATTCACTAAACTACAAGGGCATGAGGCAAGAACACCTGGAAAACAAACAAAGCTTTGGAGAAATAAGCGTTCTGGGACAACTTGAGGTTAACTTGTGGTTTGTAAAACAAACCATGGCTTTGCATCATGTGTGAGCTGGCTGTTCACCGACAACCCAAAAGAAACACACAAAAAAAGGAGTGAACTTTTTGTAAAACACCTGAAAACCTTATTTTTTTCCCATATGTAACTGAATTCAAACATTTCTTCTATGCCTCAGCTGACACTTAGGGTGACAGGTACACAAGCTGGATAGGTTGCAAAATCGAAATGATAGTTCTGTATTAGATAGTTACTTAATTGTTTTCAGAGAAAGAGGGAGAAACACCCTGTAATGCAGAAGTTGAGAAGAAAGGTTAACACTCCATTTTCATATAAATGTTCAGAATTCAATTATCTAGGAACAGAATTGTGTTGAAAACCTGCATATGAATCTCAACATCAGCACTCTCAACAAGTAAAATGCTTTAAGCGCTCAAGCCAGGAAAGGCACTCTTCTTTTTTTAAGCTTCTCCAATTCCTCTCCATCAAAGCCTAGGAAATATTTTGCTCCCTTTCCTCAACATCATTGCCGAGCTGAGCTGCCAGCTGAGGTCCGGTGCTTTTGATTAAGTACCAAGGCATCTGGATCTGGCTGGAAGCAGCCATATTTGCCAGCTACCTATTTCCACTCATCGAGACCCAGAAAATGGACTATTAGGATCCTCTCTTGTGTACATTCTCTCTCTCTCTCACTCACTCTCTCTCACACACACACTAGGAAGCAGAAAAGCTAATTGAACAATAAATTATAGGCTACAGCACTGGTGGGCAGAAAGTAGATTGTGATATCTCCTGGAGATCTCTGTGTGATTTGAAGTACTAGATCTTTGAGGATTCCTAACCTTCAACCGCTTATAACAGCAGCAGCAAAATGATAGATACTCACACAAAATCATAACAGAAAGGAAGAAAACTTGGTGTGGTGGTAATCAGGGTTTGTTTGTTTGTTTGTTTTAATGCAAGCGCCATCAGCTCAGTGCAATTCAGATATGCAAAACAAAGTCCTCAGGTAAGAATTACGCCCTTTGCAGCTTGGGCATCGGTTGGTGGATCTTGGGATTTTTGTAAACGCAAAGTAGATACCACGAGCCTTCAGACCATCCACCCTGAAAATAAAGGGCAAAAATGGAAGGTATACAGATTGGCTAAGCAAAGAAGCACAATGGAAATCAAGGGTGTGCAACATGTAAGCTAATCGAATGAGCCTGGAAGCGGCTTGGTCTGCGAGTGGCTCAGATTCTGAAGCTTTAGAGGACAATGTGGACCCTTGAATTACCTGGGCCATGCTGAACTGATAAGCTAAAATTCTGCCTTTTGAAGTGGTATTATTTACTTATAACCCTTTTAAACCCCCCTCACAAAATTCTCTTGGTGGCTTACAATTCTTAAGCGAAAAGCAATTCCAGTAACAAAATGAGGCACCTTTTACGGGAACCACCCTGAGACCTTCAGGCATAGGGCGGTATAGAAATAAAATTAATAATAATAATAATAACTGTAAAATTAAACCACTGCCTTAATACATCAAAGGACGAAAATTCACCTCACATCCTGCCAAAGTTAAAACAGCTTTGAATACAAAGAGGGAATGTGCAAACTACAAGATTCCACCTAAACATTAGGAAGAACTTCCTGACAGTAAGAGCTGTTCGGCAGTGGAATTTGCTACCAAGGAGTGTGGTGGAGTCTCCTTTTTTGGAGGTCTTTAAGCGGAGGCTTGGCAGCCATCTGTCAGGAATGCTTTGATGGTGTTTCCTGCTTGGCAGGGGGTTGGACCGGATGGCCCTTGTGGTCTCTTCCAACTCTATGATTCTATGAAGTTATTTTAAAGGCTCGGGCAAACAGAAAGGTCCTTATCTGGCACAGAAGGGTGTTAGGCAGTGCAGTGCAGTGCGGACAGCAGACTAGCGGATCTCCCTACCCTCAGCAAATTAAGACAGGGTCCCCACCAGCTGTCTGGTTCAAGACCCCAAAAGCTGAAACAAATGTGCCCTGTCGCATTCTGGGGGCATGCAAGTAAATTTCCTCGTGTGCTGTCTCCCTTATTGCAGGTTTGGGCTTCCCCTTTCTGCCTCTTTTCTTCAATCCTGCTTTGGAGAGGGGCTGTAGTTCAGTGGTAGAGCATTTCCTTTGCAGGTAAAAGGACCCAGGTTTGATCCCCAGCCTCTCCAGGCAGCCTTCCCTGGTCAGAAAACCATCGAGAGCTCCTGCCAGTCAGTGGAGACAATACTGACCTAGATAGACCAGCAGGTCTGCCTAAGGCAGCTTCCAGTGCCAACCACCCACATATCCCGAGGGAAGATGCACGCACACCCTTAGAGAACCATAGCTAAGGATAATTTACAGACTATTATCTCAGCCACAAAACATAACCACTGGAAAAGAGGAGCACTGCAACTTGTAACAATAATAGCAGGGTCGGGGGGAGAGTCAGAGCAAACCATTCATTTTGCACGGCTCGGATGTCCGATGGAATTGTCTCTCTTCTTGCTGGCAATGATTTTTATTTTTCCCCTCTCCCTTCCTCCCTTTTTTGGTTTCTGCTTTGGTGGGGAGAGGAACGGAAAGGAAACCTCCCGGTTTTAAAGCTGTCAAGCCTGAGGTTCTATTTATCTGAGAAAGGCCGTAATGGCTCCCAAATGATCCAGCTAGTCAAGCTATTATCTCAACTAAATTGCACAATTCAGAAGGGGGGGAGCAGAATACATATAGTTACCATAGCAAAAGAGAAAAGCCAAGCCAAAACATTACGGTCAAACAATGTTAAAAATTCTAATTCAAGCCTCCCTACGTATGCACACACAGGATATGGGGTGGGTGGGAGGGAGGGAGGTCTTCCAGACCAATCCCCATTAAAAGAAACAAACACTTCCACCGTTAAACTAAAGATCCATATCTCCACTTCCTCCCTATACTGAGCAATGCAAGCGGCCCCATTGGCTTGCTTGCCCCATCAGGCTGTTACAGTGCCGTGCTGACAACCCCAAAACCACCATATCTGTCTAAACTCTACTACCACCAATTTAAGGTTTTGACATTAAATGGGGGTTGCCAACGTAGTGCCCACATGAGGCCTTCCCCGGCGCTTGCAGGATCCCCTCCTTCTGACTCTCCCCTGTTGAAAGGCTTGGGCAAAACACATTCTGTTGATGCCAATAGACTGTGTGTGTGTGTGTGTGTGTGTGTGTGTGTACGTGTGTGTGTGTGTGTGTGGTGCCCCTTAAAAGGTTACCTAAAATGACACTAAATCAGTATTTGCAATGGATTCATTCAGATGAATCACTTGACTGAAAGTAGTTCCCATAAAACCCAGGTGAACTTAAGATCTATTAAGTTCATTTGGGAGTACAGCTTTGAATGATTTCTAGTTCGCTTTCGTTCTCTCCCCACCAACAGCAGGAGGCCCAGACGCTTACCTTTCTTTCCTTTCTTTGTTAAAGGAAGTCATTCAGACATCTATTTTTTTATATAAAAAAAGTTAGAAAGCAAACTGTGGAGGCAACATACTAAGTCTTTTCAGGCAGATACAGAGGCGCTGCTATTGCCAAGAGACGGGAACGCTTCCTGCATAAACATTGCTCTCACTCTGAATTCAAACTTTGCATTGTGTAGTTCCTCGTGCAATTCTCTTTTACACAACTGTTTTTTCTTTATTGTTGATGTTTTATATTACTAATCACTTCATAATGTTTTGTGGGAAGCAATTCATAAATAAAATGAGTTAAAAAATAAGACACCTAAGCAGTACGTGGATGCCATCAAGCAGGTGTGAAAAAGTACACTTTCGGAGGTCTTTCAGAAAAAAAAAATACATTCAAGCCCTAAGAAGGCCCCTTTTCTATAAAACAAGTGTTTGCAGGAGAATGCCACGACTTTTCTAAAAGACAAAGAATGAGAAGTTTGGTTACAAGAAGGAAAGGGGAGGGCATAGTGAAAAATGAATACGGTTGATATTTCAGTTATCTAAAACCTCTTTTTTTCCCCAATGAGTCCATTCACCACAGGTTTAAAAGAATTTTAAAAGGTAAAAGAAAAGGAAAAAAATTGATTTTGTTTGGATGTAGTTGAGCAGGAAATGGCTGAGGTGGGTTAAATACCTTTCTTGTACATGCCTTACAAAGAATTTCCTCTACTTACTAAAATAATATTTGTTTTCGTGTCAATCTTGGTGTTTCACAGCCCCAAAGCTGGTACGCTGGTATTGCCTTCTGTATCTCTGACCATAAACAGACATGCAATGCCTCCAAGGACACATAAAACTGATATTTATGGCTGTTTTATTGCCGATTTTATGTGCATGTTTACACAATGTTTATACCTGTATTTGTTTATTCATTAGCTTCATATTAAGATTGCAAATGCGGCTGTACAAAGCTGTTACACTGGGGTCTTTCGCCAGCTTGGTACCTGCCCTAGCAATGTCCCCGTTTGTACAGAGATTCATACCTCAGATAGACACCACCATGTGACCATACATACCCACACAAACAGATGCTTCAGTTTAATCACCCCTTAACAAACTTGAAATCTTGCAGTTTTCACTGAGGGCAGCTATGCACAAACAAGCAGTTTTAATTAGTTTTATTGAGCCCCTCTGCCTGGAACAAACCTCTTGCTTGAGCACACAGGAAAACCTTATCCCCATGCCACCAAATACCCAATAAATCTGAAGGTAGATCAGGGATGAAAAATCTACAGGGGCAGCACATCCCGTTTTGCCGCCTGAGGCAAAACAGGAAGTGCCGCCCCACCCTACTGCTGTGCCGTTGCCCATCACGCCGCCTACGTTGCTGTCAGAGAAGTGCAAGATCCGGCAAGATCTTGATGATTCCTGGAGAGATCAAATCTTGTGAGATCATGGCGGAAACTGGCACTGAGGCCAGTTGTGGAGGCAGAAAGGAGGATGGGGGGGTTGCTTTGGGGCTTCCACCACCCGAGGTGTGGCTTCACTCTGCCTCATGGGTGGGCCAGGCCTGGAAATCTGGTGCCCTTTAGATGTTACTGGACTACAACTCAGATCACTGGCTGTGATTGCTTGGGCTGACGGGAGCCGGCATCCAACATTTGGAGATCCACAGATTCCCCACTTGTGGTCCAACTGTGGACAACTGACCACTTTCTGATGGACTGCAGGATTCTGGCAAAAGAAACCTAGACCAGCTGTAGCTTGGTCTGACCCAGCTGGCAGTGCTTATGTTCTTAATCAAAAAAACATACTTAAGGGGGGCTAAGTCTTACATGTCTTGCATACCAAAGTTGCATGTTTTAATCCCTGATGTTTCCAGGTAGGACTGGGTCCTGGGAGACCTTCAAGAGCTGTTTCCCAGCAATGCAGACAATACTGAGTTGGAGAAATGCTGTTACTCATTACAAAAGCAGCTTCCTAGGATCATGATTCACAGATTACTTATGCCCTAGCCCAGGGGTCAGCAAACTTTTTCAGCAGGGGGCCGGTCCACTGTCCCTCAGACCTTGTGGGGGGCCGGACTATATTTTGGAAAAAATATGAACGAATTCCTATGCACCACAAATAACCCAGAAATGCATTTTAAATAAAAGGACACATTCTACTCATGTAACATGCTGTTTCCCGAACCGTCTGCGGGCCGGATTTAGAAGGCGATTGGGCCGCATCTGGCCCCCGGGCCTTAGTTTGGGGACCCCTTCCCTAGCCATTTAGAAATCCTGTCTGCTAGTTGTCTATGGACTAACTCCCATCATCCTTGATCGCTGCTCATGCTAGCTGGGGCTGATCAAAGTCCAACATCTGGAGGAGCACCAAGTTGGGTACCACTACTTTACACAGAGGCCCCACATCTATCACAAGACCCTGGCACATCTGATAGTTAATGTGGTGTCTTCCAGATAATGCGGACTACAGCTCCCTTTAGCTCTAGCCAGTCTGGGCAAAGATCAGGAATTATGGGAATTGTAGTCCATGAAATCCAGAGGACACCACGTTGCAGAAGAAACCTCAGGGATGTCCACAGCACAGTTTCAAAGCCACTGCAAGAGGCATTGAAGGAAACCCCAAATGCAGATGGTGAAAAGAAATTCAGGTTTTCGAGCTCCCTCAAGCTTCCATTCAGGAATGAGGTGCCTTAATGCCAAATCTACTTGAATTTGCTTATAAAATTTGCTAGAGAAAGAAAGAAAACAGGGGGACATTGCATCTATATTCTCTTCAAACTTTGGAAAGACAAGTACACACAAATACAGAAGTGGCAGCCAACACTTGGGGGAATTTGCTTTTTGTTCTTAATTCTGGCAGCAGCAACAGTGCTGTAGTGCTTTCCAAAGAGCAGCAAAAACTCACCCAGTTGCAAGATATCAGGAGGGCTCAATCAACTCCTGGGCAGAATCAAAGCCACAAAATGCCCCTGGGGCTCAGATTATCTCCCAGAGTTGATTTATTGATAGCTGAACACATACAAGACAGCTTCTTAGCCACCACCTAGACACGATCCATTAATCAAGGTTGGTATGACAAATATTTAGGAGGAGAGAGAAGGGGTGTCTGGGAATTTTATTTCTTAACAAACTGGTCATACAGAGGAACAGCTTCAATCTGTCCTGAGAAGCTTAATCAAAAAGACAAGCTCATTCTAGCTAGCCCATTTTAACTTTCCGTCCTATCTTCCAAAGTGCTCGCACCCTCTCCCCATTTTGTGTCATCTGCAAATTTGGTAAATAATATCCACCAGTCCTTGATCCACTCAACACATCACTGTTATCCCATTAGGATAGCTTTGGGTACCAGACAAGGCTGGAAACAGGCAAAGAGAGTCAGTGTAGTGGTTAGAGTGCTGGACTAGGACCTGGAAGAATGATGCTTTAAAACCACACTGAGCCATGAAGTTCACTGGGAGACCTTGGGCCAATCACAATCTCTAAGCCAGACAGAGTTGTTGTGATCATAACAATGGGGAAGACACAAAGCATGCATGTCACCTTGAGTTTTGGGGGAAGAGGTGGGATAGAAAAGCAATAATGAAACAAACAGGTTCGGGGATGGGAGGTTCTGCTGTCGTCCACCACTCCCAGTATGCTTACTGGGCAGATGAGAACCCCACATTATTTTTATTTCCCCACAGTGCTGCATTACCCTGGGGCATTGTGGGGAATTTAAAATGGCAGACAGGTTGCAGCTGCCTCCCAAAAGCACAGCCCTGTAGGTGGGGACAATCCTGCCAGCAGCACCACAAACACTCGGCGACCGCCTAAGGAAACCAGGTTCCAACAAAACAATGCCAATTTTCATCATTTCAAACACATCTAGAATTTGGCTTCCTTTCTCTTCCATCTCCCTCGCCACCTAATACACAGTTGGATTTTGTCTAACGGGGGAAATCGGATTCAGAGACTTACAGTTGTTAAGTAAATGGAACCCAAGTGCACCCTAAAAATTAATTCCTCAATTACAAATGTCATTCACACCAATAAACTGCCACTTTCCCCTTTGAAAACAAACAGGGAGGGAATTAACCCTCCTAAGGTTTCCATTCAGATGAATTTTAAAAGGAATAGCAGTCAGTCAAACACAAGGGCATTGTTCATGATGCAGTGTGTGTGTGTTTAGGACCACCGACAGAATTCTTAAAACCATTTGTTTTTCTTTAAATAAGAGAAAAATGCAATTGTATATTGATTATATATGATAAAAAATTAAAATTTAATAAAACACGATTGGAAAAACTTGATAGGAATATGATAGGAAGAACTTCCTGACAGTAAGAGCTGTTTGACAGTGGGATTTGCTGCCAAGGAGTGTGGTGGAGTCTCCTTCTTTGGAGGTCTTTAAGCGGAGGCTTGACAGCCATCTGTCAGGAATGCTTTGATGGTGTTTCCTGCTTGGCAGGGGGTTGGACTGGATGGCCCTTGTGGTCTCTTCCAACTCTATGATTCTATGATCGACAACCTATCCCTCTTCACAGGGGCGAAATTACTCCCAAACAGAGCCCATCCCTGCCGCAAAGCAGAATTTGCATTCAGGAGTTAGATTCAGTGTCAAACCCAAGCCCACAGGGACCAACTCCCCAGTGCGGCTGATGCAAGCACAGAAACTCTGCCCCCCCCCATCCTTTACAGGTCAGCTTGAATTCAAGCTAGTCTGGCAAAAGGAAACACTTTGCCTGATGCCATGCCCATTCCACCGGTCAAAGCGGCCCATCAAAATCTGGTCTACTGTCCGGATCCAATTCGCCAACCCTGGGTTTGAGGGTTGGGGCTTTGATTGGGGGATACCCCCCAGTTCAAATATCCACCCGGCCGCACGACTTACTGGGCGACCACGAGTCAGTCATTACCTGGCAGCCTAAACTACCACACAGGGTTTCTGCGAGGACAAAATGAGGCAAGGGGGAACCACGGGCGCCATCTTGAACTCCTTGGAGGAATGCTGGGATATAAATGAAGAAAGAAAGTAAATGAATAAACACAGCAGTGTCAGGGAATGTCATTCCCCTTTAGTTTCTCCCCACTTTGCGGAATATAAAAGGCAAAAATAAAATAAAATAAATGAGCCTCTCTGAGGAAAATGTCTGGCAACGGAAGGTAGCATATTTTAATTTTAATAGGGTTTTTTATTAGGCTGCTATGTTTATACATTCAGGTATTTTTGTTGGGTTTTTTTTTAACTGATTAAAATAGGTCCCCTGAGTAATCAGACAGAAGTGCTGTTGTTTTTAAAGGTATTAATTATTATTTTAACAAAAGTAATGCCAGGCCCCGCAGCTGGCAATGCCATCTTAGAATTCCCCTTTGATTCTCACACAGGAAGGCACCCCGTCCTAAGATGGCACCGCTGTGTCATCTAAACCAATCTAAACTGGTCTTCAACTGGTGGGTTCTGTCTAGCGTGTCACAGCCTGATTCATATGCAGATTCATGCAGGTTTAAAACAGACTTACTCAACTGGGATGCCATTAACTCTGCCAATAGACTTTTATTGTGTTTCTGCTTATTCTACAGAGTCAGAATAGGATGGGCTAAACATCTAAACAAACACATGAAACTGCAGCACAATTACTCTTAATTCAATCAGTAGGTTCAGGGAAGCAGCATATTACAGCTAAAAACGGTGACACCAGATAAACATTACTCATTATGGAGCTAGACCCGTGAGCTGCTCATTTTCCACTGGTGTACATGAGGCTGTGTTGCACATCTGGAAATTTACACAGCAGCAGCAGCAATTTGAGAATTTCATTTAGGAAAAATAAATCCCATTCATTTCAGTAACTAAACGCCCCCTTGGAAGACAGGAGGAAATGTGGGGAATGTGGCACGCGAGCTCATTAATAAAAGAAATGGTTTATTCACCCAAAGCTTTTGGAAAACCAGTAATAAGGGCTGTATTTAAGAGGTTTAATTACCTGTGTTTTAAGTCGGTCCCAAAAAACGAACTCAAAATCAGACACCGAACACAAACAGCGCACCCCAGAGCTTCGCCATTACAACTAAATGACATCATTAATTTGGAATAAAACTGAAATAACTACATTTGCAATGCTTTGACGGCAACATGCTCATTTTTCTAGGCGCGGTGGCCGGAGAGTACATCCTAACAAACTCACCAGGGCTTAAATCTAACGAAATATAAAGCCTGCCCTTAAGATCAGCTCAGGGCTGGGATGCGGCCAGGGGTGATCCTGAACATTGCATAGTTTTACATTCATAATATGCAGCAATGACCCTGAAAATAAGCACATGCATTTTAACTGTTCCACACATACTTATGTAATGTGATTAAATGTGCATCCTTGGCCCAAGAGATTGGGGGGGGGGGCGTGTTAAAGAAAATAATCTTAATTAACCAGATTATTTGCTGAGAACCCAAGGTTCTTACTCATCGTAGAAGATGAGCCAAGTGGGTATTTGCAATCCAAAGCTCTCCAAAGATCATATCCAGATGGGGCATTCTTTATGTCCCAGGGCATCGGCGGAAGGCACTCATCTGCTACGATGTCACTAACGCTAAGCAGGCCTGGGTCTGGTCCGTGCCTGGAACCTTCAAAATCTTCCAAAGAAAGCGACTCTTGCCCTGAGTCTCTCTCCATATGCAAAGGGGTAGTGAGCCTAAATCATACACAAGCAGATCCCGTGGGCAACCATCACAGCACGCTACAGAAGTCTGGCAAACTTAACATTTTGAAACATGCTTCCCATTCCCCTAAACACACATTCTTCAACATAAAGACACCACAAATCTGTAATTTAAAAGTGTGTCGTGCAATCCTTGTTCTCGATACTGTAATTTTCAGCTGCCCTCAAATAATACCGTTTTGCAAGGGGAAGTTGACATCTGTAGAGGAAAATAAGGGAGGGCTCCAGGGCTCCAATTGCATCACAGAGCTGCCTTCGGGGACCACCAGTCCTGCCTGTGTCTCGATAGCATCCACACCTTTCCCGCATCCCACTTGCAAGTGATGTAAACTGCCTCTTTGGAAAGTGCAAACATACACAGGGATGCAAGTGAAATTCGGTTCAGCTCACGTGTCAAGGCAAAACTACCTTGTTTGAACTTTTGAAAACAATGAAACAGTCAACCTTCAAAATTTGTACTTCTCCGAATTTTGTGATGGAATTCTCCAACCAAACATGTATAATAAAGGGTGAAACCAAATGTATACCTGTATATTAGAAGAAAATAATATGCATAAAGGCATTATATTAGGGGAAACTGCTTTGCAGAAAATTGTGTACACTTGGCAGAAATGCACACAGATAATAAAAGAAATCCACACTAAAATGCTGGTGAATTTTCATGAATAAATTTTTTAAAAATGAAAACTGAAGTGGAAATGTGGAGAACTGAACTCGGGACTGGAAAAATGAGAAACTGAGAGGAAGGAAGGAAGGAAACCAAAATGGAGAGTGCTGTGACGTGGGGTTTGTGATTTCCACTCTCTTGACATATTATGCTGGAGACAGTTCTCTAGTAACACTTCTTTATTAAAGCAAACAAGATTGAGCTCTGAGGAGAGGAAAGCTACATTCATAGGGATGGGGGACTAGCTAGAAAGGGATACATTTTGGAGGGAACAATATCAGGCAATCACAGTGCTGCCTTTTGGAGGAAACCAATAAAACAGAGGATCCAAAAACAGCAGCTTAAATGAACCAATAGTAGCTGTACCTTCTGGAACCAAAAGGCAGTTACTTTACCCTAATGCAAATACATACAATAGTAATACAGATATAAAATCCTTTGAATCAATACACAACAGAGAGTGTGCCCATCCGTAGCACACACAAAGCAGAATGCACTAGTTCAGGTCCTGAAGGGGTAGAATGGACTCTTGTATATCACATCTAAATATAAAAACACAACAAACCACAGCGCGACATAGCACAGCCAGCAAAATTATAATGAATTGCATCCCAAGGACCTGGATAAAGAGGAAAAATCACAAGTGACATGGCCAGTGTGGTAGTCATTTGGGAAGGGTGAATAAAGCAGGGGTGTTAGAAAGAGGAGGGGGAAAGGAGATGGGGCAGCCCCACCCACATTTGTCTCTGACCCTGCCCACTGCCAGCTTGCAGTCTGCGGTAAGGTCACCTTAAGAGAAAGTGATCTCTCACACCGAGAGAGACACAAAAGGATTCTCTACCTTCGCTAATACTAGTTACAAACCCTTTCTCAAAGTGTGGTTCCTTAGGGCAGTATCAACAAGCTTGGGGGAACCCAGGAATTGCAGGAGTACGGTACATATTTCCTTTCCCCTAAAAAGCACTGGGGAACAGGGACACTCACTCCACACCGCAAAATTTTGTTGCAGGAATCACTTGCCCTTCTCCTTTTTTTTGCATTTGGTCACCTTAACTGAATGCAAAAGTACTAAATAGACCAGGCTTAGGCAAACCTGGCCCTCCAGATGTTTTTGGAACTACAATTCCCATCATCCCTGGCCACTGGTCCTGTTAGCTAGGGATCAAGGGAGTTGTAGTCCCAAAACATCTGGGGGGCCGAGTTTGCCTATGCCCGAAATATACTAATGATGAAGCGCCACAATCAACTAGGTTCTAAAGGACAATTATATTCTAATCAGTTTATATTTAATTAGTACTTCCTTGTTGAGGCAGCAGGGGAGAGAGAAGGTAATGTTCAGACATGCATGGGGGAAGTTTGACCTTTTCCGTTGCAGTTTTGAGTGAACAAAAATCAATACGGCCCCAGCAGATCTCTGCAAAAAACCTTTTCAAGAAATTTATTTTGAACGCCTTTCGAAAAGCGGCAGGGCGAGTGCAAACGCTAAGAGAACCCAACTAGCTCTCCTTTGTTAGCTGTGACTGAAGCTTTCCCTCGGAAATTAAAACAGTTTGTCGGTTTGGGGGCGGGGGTAGGAATACTCATCAACTTACTGCCAGTGGTGGAGGAGAAAATATCTTCGGAGAATAATCTGGAAAATAATTTTGTTACTTATTTTCATACACACGCACCACAGAGAAAGAGAGAGAGAGAGACACCCCAAACATGGTCATGGACAGAACGGGGCTTTATGTAAACAAGGTATTTTAGTTTGGAACATTTTGCCGCAGAAATGGCAGGGGGGCTTGAAGAGGACCCATCTCAAAACTATTTCCGACTCAGTCAAAAGGTTTACATTTTCACAGGCTTTGCATTGGCCCTGGAAAAAAAGAATTATGCTGGTTGAAAGATGCAAAGCGAACCAGGTGGCGTGTGACATTTTGCTCCAGCAAGAATTCCGGCAAGCCTTTCCCTCTGAACATGCGAACCCAAGGCCCTCCAGATGTTGCTGGGCCACAACTCCCATCAACCCCCGGGCACTGCCCATGATGGCTAAGGCGGATGGGAGTTGGGAGTCCAAAATACTGGGCGATGGGCACCAGGTTGGCAAATGGTACCTTAGCAAGACATCATACTGTAGCAATGAAAGCAGCTGCGCACTAAGAAAGACTTTGGTTTGCCACATATGCCTACCAGCCCTTGTGTTGACACTTTACAACCTAATATTAACGTGGGAAACAGGCAGGGGAGAATAATGGTGGGCAGTAATATGAAGACCAGAGAATGGGAAAACCTGAGGCTTTGCAAATGGTGTTGCAATACAACTTCCATCATCTCCAATTCAATTTTTGTACTGTGTAGAGCAGAGATAGCCAACGTAGTTCTCTCTAGAGGTTGTTAGACTCCAACTCCCATCAGCCCCCACCAACAAGGCCAATTGTGTAAAGGATGATGGGAACTGTAGTCCAATGGCATCTAGATGCCACTAAGCTTTGGTTATCCCTGATGTAGCTGACCCTTTACGTATCAACATGTAAAGCAATTTATTCAGAGCTATCGGCTTGACATTAAACGAGGGTTGGAGGGATCCTGTTTTCACAGGCTGCGAAACGCATATTGTTTCAGCCTCTGAATTCACTCCCATATCACCATGTGTTCTCACTGAGATTGCTCTCATGTCACATCTTCTGGATTCAACCCGTATTTGCAAAACCAAGTTAAGTGCAGCGATACTGTACCACTACGGTTTACCCGATCACTGATCCAGTTCTCTCTGGATATTCTCTTCCTTGCTTTCAAACTTAGTTCAGCTAAGACTAAAAGCATGGTTATCAGCTCAGAGTAACTGTGTAAAAGAAGCCCTGCAAGATAATAATACCAGTTATTTCACCAGGGGAGGAAAACACACCTTAAACTACAAGAGGGCAGTCAGCCAACTATTCAGGCTTCCAGCCAATTCATTAGTCTACTAAACATATATATTTACATACCATAAAACCTCAAAACAGGGTGGTGTGCTGTTGTTGTTGTTGCTTTAGAATGCCAAAGAAGTGGGCCAGCCTTTCTAAGTGTGAGAACACTGTTGCAAACTTGACAAATGGAAGCCCTCGCCTTCATTAGAATCATGTCGACTGTAAGAAAAACGCCTTTCTTGTCAAAGTTAGGATCGAAGGACCAGCCCCCATTACAAAAACACAGCAAAAAACAGCTTCAAAACACAAGAAAGCAAATGAAGGGCCCATCTGCATTATGCAAATTCCCAGAAACTTATCTACACTGATCTAAAGCAACCACAGCTAATGTCGCTTGCTTTTTCGTTCTTATTCATCAAAGGAACTCTATAGCAATTTCACCATGAAAGGCAAAATACTAGGGTCCAACACGTGAGGTTGAAAACAGTCTTCACCTCTTTGCTCTGCAAATCCTAACACATTTGCTTACGGTTAAAGGGCTAAGGCCTCGATCCTTACTGTTCCAAAACCAGATATATATACAGTGGAACCTCAGTTTCTGAACACCTCAGTTTACGAATTTTCAGTTTACGAACACCGCGGACCCATCTGGAACGGATTAATTCACTTTCCATTACTTTCAATGGGAAAGTTCGCTTCAGTTTATGAACGCTTCAGTTTATGAACAGACTTCCGGAAGCAATTGTGTTCATAAACCGAGGTACAGTGGTGCCTCGCTTAACGAATGCCCTGCTTAACGAAATTTCCGCTTAACGAAAGGAATTTTTGAGCGGAGGTTGCCTCGCTAGACTAATTCGTTTTATGAAAAATTCGTCTAGCGAATCGCGGTTTCCCATAGGAATGCATTGAAATTCAATTAATGCGTTCCTATGGACAAAAAAATATCAAAAAAAATTCAATGCATTCCTATGGGATTCGCTAGACGAATTTTTTGTTATAAGAAAAGACCCGTGGAACGAATTAAATTCGTCTAGCGAGGCACCACTGTACCAATGTATACACATAGAGAAAGGCCACCTAATATAGACACATATTCGTGAAAATGGCATATAAAAAGGACTTTATATATCTGAAGATGTAAATATCTGTATATTAGCTGAAATGGTAGGATAAATTGGTACTATAATGCTGGTGATTTTTTTATGCCAACCCGTTCTTTTAAAAATCGCAAACCGGTGTGGAAATGTAAAGTGGACCTGAAATCGGGAAACTGAGAAAGAGAGGAAAACCCAAACAGACAGACCTGCCCATCCCTAGTTGGCCAGCATGTCAAACTGGTTAACATCAGATAAAAAGACCGAAAGGATGCAACCCCATTTCTCAGAAACAAGCTATATATTTTATGCGGGGATTCAAATGCTTTTTTTTCTTTTTTCTTTAAAGAGACGGTTGATGTCTGTTTCCAAACTTTTAATTTTGATTACCAGTAGGTATGGAGAACGGCTCATTTCAGCAGCACCCGAAATTTAAGGAAGAACTTCCCAGAAAGGAAAAATTTGTACAGCAGACAAATTCATGTAAGTGGCACAATTAACACCCTAAACAGTGTGGGTCACTCACGCCCACCACACACTCACAAACAAAATCAAAACACAGACTTCATCAGTGGGTCACTGTTCCAGATGTTTATCCAATTGACACGGCAACCCCCAGCACACACTGCGTTTCTTTCAGCACAGCATCTTTACGTACGTGTGTGTGTGTATTTAAACACCATTTAAAAACAGCTGAAAGCCTCTACTGTATTTTGACTTCTTTACCTCCAGTAAGGCTCTCCTTTTTTCTTTTTCTTTTTTTTAAGGCTTCATTTCACACTTTTAACAAACAGTTTTATTAATTGCCAAACTCCCCCACCCCCAGCAACACCTCTCAAATGGTAAGGGCTTAAAAAATAATATTTTAATCAATAAAGTGAGCAAAATCAGAAAAATGCATTTGGAATCCATGTCTGCCTTTTCCAAGAATGGCGTAAATCGATATTAAAAAAAAAGATGAAAAAAGAGCCTTAAGAAATAAAAATTATAATTAAGCTTTTACTAAATTATATAAAACAAGGGAATTCTTCTAATTTGAAAGGACTCCTGTAATAACTTATTTATTTAAAACTATATTTGTTATGTTATATACACACATACAAACACACACACACACATATATGCAATGTTCAACCATTGTTACCTTAAGCTTCTGTGAGTTGTAATGATGATATATTTATTTTTTCATGTAAATTGTTTTGAGGTCACTTGTGGGGGGGGAGCAATATATAAGCATACTAAATAAAAACAGTGGCAAATATTGCCAAAATACACACACACACACACACACACACACACACACACACACACCACCCTCAATTTAAGTTGTTAAAAGCTGCAATGAAGCTTACAATTTTGATTTATTCCATACACTGTTACAGCATGAAGTATTTGTCCTGGGATACACCAAATGTCTATAACATAAGCAACTGTATCACAGCAATCCTATGTACCACACACGCACACACACACACACACACACACACACACACACAAACATATATACCTTAGTACAACAAACAATGAGAATGAAGAAGGCAGAGAGGGCTAAAGGAAGAAACAAATAAGGAGGTAAAATAGACACTCCTCAGAGAATCCTTTTTTATGACCCCTTAACCTCCCCAATGTGGGACGTGGGTGGCGCTGTGGGTTAAACCACAGAGCCTAGGGCTTCCCAATCAGAAGGTCAGAGGTTCAAATCCCTGCGAAGGGGTGAGCTCCCGCTGCTCAGTCCCTGCTCCTGCCAACCTAGCAGTTCGAAAGCACAAAGTGCAAGTAGATAAATGGTCAGGGGTCCCTTTACCTTTATCTTTACCTAACTTCCCCAAATCCCACTGCTAGGGGGCAATCAGATGCCAAGATCTGCGAAGATGAACAGCCTAGGATGAAGCGGATCTCTCATTCAGCTGGCTTAAAGTCCTCAACCCCAGCTCAGCTGAACAAAGACCTGAAGATACACCTGGGGCCCGGCCCATTGAAGATGGCTGAGCCGAGGCTGGTTTAAGCCCCGCAAAAGAGGCATTCCAGGGGCAGGACTTAAGCTGGATTCTCTGCTGGCAACAATATTTTAAAGGCTTGTTTTCTCTCTGCCAGGCTTAGGCAAAGCAGCAGCAGTCCTGCTATTGAATGGGCTTTGGATCGGGCGCTGTGCAATAGGATTGCTCCCCAAGTGTAATTCGCCCTGTTTACCCCATCTCCCATTTCCCCCTCCTTCTCCTGTGTCAAATTTTTAAGATGGCGAGACACTTCGGGACAGGGACCTCTCATCTCATACTTTTGCAAAGCGCTGTGTACACTGAGAGCATAAATGCAAAAAGAAACGAAGGTCGTTAGTTTGCACACTGTACTGCCAGAAAATCCCTTCCAAATCTCTGATCAGGTGTTTACCTGGAAGCCTGGGGCCTAGATTTCAGCTTTCCTTGGTGTGTGGTAGTGGGCACAAAAGGAAGCCATTTACATTAACAGATGACAAAAGCTCAGTGATAGATTTCATGTTTTGTACTCATAATGTCCCAGGTTGAATTCCTGGCATTGCTTTCTACCTGATCCTTTTAACTGGCAATGAGAAATCCCTTTGCTGGAGACCCTAGAGTTGGAGATGTTGCTGAACTATAACTCCCATTATATCCGGCTACAGAGGTTGATGGAGTCCAACCCACAAATTTGCCCATCAAGCCTACTGGGCTTGATGGACAAAACAAGGCTGACCTCAACTCATGGTGATCTCATAATATGGATACCAAGCCATACATACAATGATATCTGCCCACATTTTTCCATCACTAAGCCTGTCTTCTAGTTTCCCTGCCACCTATTTGAAATTGCCAGATCCTTGGGAGCAACAGCCTGCCACGGTTTTCTGTTAAGATATCAGGTATAGATGGCATAGTACCAATAATAACCATTTGCACAATGCAGCTTTCAGCCCCAGCCATGGGAAATCAACCCTAAGATCAAATGCTAGGAATGCAGGAAGTTGTGTTGTACCGAGCCAGACCACTCGGTATTGTCTGCACTGATTGCCCGTAGCTCTCTAACTGGAGATGCAGGAGATTGAAATCACCTGTGTGCAAAGCAGTTGTTCTACCACTGAACAAAAAAAAGGATAATGCTTTTCTAGGCTGCATCAACAGAAGTGCAGTGTCCAGGTTGGGAGGTAATTGTACCGCTCTATCCTGCCTTGGCCAGACCACACCTGTAGTACTGTGTCCAGTTCTGGGCACCACAATTTAAGAAGGACATTGACAAGCTGGAATATTTGCAGAAGAAGGCAACCAAGATGATCAGAGGTCTGGAGACCAAGCGTGATGAGGAACAGTTGAGAGAGTTGGGAATGTTTAGCCTGGAAAAGAGGAGAGTGAGAGGAGATAGGATAGCCATCTTCAAATATCTAAAGAGATGGATGGAGCAAGCTTGTTTTCTCCTGCCCAATGGCTTCAAGTTACAAGAAAGGAGATTCCAACTAAACATCAGGGATAACTTTCTGACAGTAAGAACTGTTCAACAGTGGAACGGACTCTCTCGGAAGGTGGTGGACTCTCCTTCCATGAAGGTTTTAAAGCAGAGGTTGGATGGCCATCTGTCATGGAGGCTTTAGTTCGAGATTCCTGCGTTGCTGGGGGGGGGTGAACTCTCAAGAACCCTTCAAACTCTACAATTCTATGACTCTATGATTCTTCCACAAATCACATCCCCTTCCACATCTAAGCCCAAACACTGCATATGCTTACATTCCTCCATGTTAGTTTTGGTTCTACCATTCCAATCCTCGCACTCTTCTTTTCCCCCGTTGCCAAGCTTCAGATGAGACCTAGGCAGTTTGTGACAAGCCACAGTGACAGCAGCCCACTAGCTATGTACTGTGGCCTGCCAAATGTTTGGCAATGTCCTTCTCTTGTGATCCCAGGCAGGTAGCACAACCAGGAACCTCAGCAAACTCACAAAGGGGGCTGCATTCAAGTTGAGGAGTCACAACTACCGTGTTTCTCCAAAAATAAGATACCGTCTTATATTTATTTTTCCTCAAAAAAAGCACACTATGGCATATTTTCAGGGGATGTCTTATTTTTCCCCTCCTCCTCCTGCCACAGCCGGCATTGCTGCTGCGCCTATCACTATGTCTTATTTTCGGGGAATGGCTAATATTCCTTGAATGCTTAAAAATCCTGCTACGGCTTATTTTATGGCTACGTCTTATTTTCGGAGAAGCAGGGGTACTATAGGCTTAGTTTCAATTGCAATTTCCTTCAGACAGGGACCCTTCCTTGTTTCTTCCTGTAATGCACCACAAACCTTGATGCTAAAAGTAAATATATCGGAGAGGTGGGGAGACAAATACACTTCAGCTGTGAAATATCAAAAGCAGAATTACCCCCACCGAATCTACTTGTGTGGATGGCAAATCCAAAGCCCATTAGTGATTAATGGCAATAATTCATGACATCTTTGCTCTTCCTACTTTTTGGTTGAAACCTTTCACAAAAACTTGCTGCAGATGAACAAAATTAGATGCTGAACAATGCAACCATCCCTTGTGCCTCATTTTGCGACTATGGGCTCTGCTCCTCAAAATGCATGTACCGTGGCATACAGAAAATAATTCCAGCGTCACTGTTCATCGTAAGGAAGGAGTTACAATCTTTTCAGATTCCCCGACCCTCCTCAAGTTAGAGTCAACTTTTTGGCCCACTCAGAAATAATCATTTATCAAAATTACATAATAATCTATACTTAATTAGCATGACAATGTAGGTTTTCTTTTTAGAGAATGTAGTAGTCCTCATTTCAAGAGGGCAAAGGAATTCAAATTAGGAGAAAATGTGGGCATCCTGCAGTAACACCATTATTTCAATCACTTGTGCATATTGTTTTTCTGACTATTCAGATTCAGACCCTGAACTTTTGTATGTACTATGCAGTAAAATCCAGTTGTTTAACATAGTTCAAAAGCCTTCATGATTTTCCCAGCCTCTACTGGCACAGGCTACTCAGGCCTGAAAGAGTTACCATATCACAAGGTGGGGGGATTTTGTGTGTGTGTGTTTGTTTTTGAGGGGGTGTCATCTTTAAGACTGCATCTTTCTCTACCTACTAAGAACATTCACTTTCAAATCATAAATGTTCTTTTACAAAAATACACCGAGGCAGACATTCTGTCATTGCACCCTCATCCTCTATATAGGACAAGATAACAATGCAAATTTTCATACTTTTAAAACCAACATTTACAAAACCTTGTGTGTGTTTGGGGGTGGGTGGGACAACAATTTATAAATCTAAATCAAAGAGTTTAAAGTACAGTACTTCATATACCTAATTTAAATACTGAATTACACTATGAATGCAGCATTTAGCAGAAGTCTGTTCATAACCCACAATTATCCATTTCTTCCCTTTGCAAATGACAAATGTGTTTTGCGGTCAACAAGCCGAAAGGAACAAGTCACCCTAGAATTCCTGAAGATATAAGCGGTGGAGATTCGAGTTCTCTGTGTCAATCAGGGACCCTCAAAATGTCCTGCAAACTCATAAACTATAAGCCACTCAACAGCACAGATGTTTTGACACCTCTCACTTCATGCCTCTTGTATCCTTAACTCCGTACATCATGAAATAAGGCGATCTCAGAAGCTGTTGTAAGCAAATGACAGCAGCCAGAATAGAGTTTAACAGACCACATTGAAGTGATTAAATAAAAACATGTTTTCTCGAAAGTCACCGTTATCTAAAGTGCTACAGAAGGTAGTGGGAAGGTCCTGGCAGTAGCACATTAAAATTTCAAAACAAAATGAAGCTCAAATCACCTGCCATTCAATAATAGTCTCTTTTGACATAATTTATTTATTTTTTAATAATGTGGGGTTTCACGCTTTAACATGCTTCACATAACACGGCAAAGCAGGGGAATCCAGGTCGGTTTCCCAAGTTTTTCTTCATGTTGTTTTCACTTTGAAAGTGTCCTCAATATAAATTTTATTCCAGTAATTTTTTTTTAAACAAATTGCACTTGTGGCAAATTAAACCTCAAAGATGTATAGCTGAGAAAATGTCCCGAGCAACCACAAAACCATATAAATCTACCCAGTCCAAGAGGGGTGAGTGGGGGGGAAACCCTGCGATCCACACCAAATGGTTTGATGTCATTGCCTGGAAAATACCACTTTTGCTTCCAAGGACACAAAAATATCCCTTTGGTTGACAATACTAAACTCTATTCGCACAGAGTTAACTAGCACCTGACACCAAGCACATTTCAATGAGGAAAAAAATCCCATGGGTTTAACTGATCTTACTTCCAAGTAAGCGTGTTTTGGATCGCAGGCTACCTAACATCCCACCCCTTGATTCGAAAACAATTCCTAGGAAGTAAGTCTCATTAAAAATAGCTGAGAATTGCTTCCACACTACATTATTAAGATTTGGGTGCAATACTGAAAGAGTTTGTGCCACGACGAAAGAACACATCACGCCTGCAGAATCTACTGAAAAATATTATTCCATCTTGCCATCCGGGTGAACTAAACAACAACCCACTTATACTTGGATTAAAGAGGACTACCGAGACTGATTCTTAGCATGCTAAGTGAAAGGCCCATGAACTGAGCTTTTGCGTTTTACATTTACTTGAAGTTCAGTGTGGCTTACTTCCAAGAAAACATGTTGAGGCTCAAGCTACAAGTTCACTTAGGATCTGGACCTTGGTGTCTTCAAAATCCATGGGCAAGAACTTTAAATGCTCGAAAACAGAGTTAAATGTTAATACCTCAGCTCCACCGAGTTGTGTATCACTCTGCAGGTCTATTTTTTAAAAAAGCAATTCAGGCTAACTCAAATGCAATGTTATGTTTCCAGGGTGTTTATATTCAACGTTTCCCCCTTGTTTCACAAAGAAACTTAGTTTCTGCAGAGATTTCCACAAGTTACGGAAAAAGTTTCAAAAACATCTTAACCTTCCGATTCCCACAACGTTTTCTTTTTCTACAGCCAAACTCAAATAAATAGAAGCTGCGCATCCACTGTAAAAAAAAAAAAAAATTTTTTTAATGAGGCGATACTGGACGGAATGTAAGCTGTCTCGTCTGCAGAATCCAAAATGCAAGATTAAAAGCTAGGTGTGCAAAAGTGGCAGCTGTGCCATTATGGGCCTCAAAGTTAAAAGGATGCATTCAAACTATTCAGCACGAAACATGGCCCAAACATCTGTTCTTTCTGTAATGAAGACGTGCCTTAAAGGAACACTGGACATTAAACACAGCAACATCTCTGGGACTCCAATGTGCACAGAACTGTACAGATGAAGAACAGCAACTACACTTTTCTTTAAAAAGAAGAATCATATGAACATCTGTTTTCCCAGTTCCCAGCTGAGCAATTATTCTCCGCATCATCTTCGGATGGAGAGAGATTTTAAATTATGCAATGCACATGGGTCACCCACACAAAAACACCCACAAAAGGCACTTATTCCACAAAAATCCCCACTGACTCCAAAGACCCCCTACTCTTCGGTCACTACCGGTAGCTTGCCTATCGCAGTCTGTCTCCTAAGGGTTTCTGCTTCCCCCATTAAAAAAATAGCTGGCCAGCATTCTTCAGGCTGAAGCTACATCTTTCATCAAGGCTAGCGAGTCACGTTTTCCTTAACACCAGCTTCAAAACAGAATATGGTCCTGTCCAAAACAAATGGCAAAAAAATGCAAGAGGAGGAACGTGAAGGGCCAAATGGTTGTCGAAATGTCTGGTCCCTTCTGCGTCAGTGCCTTTTTAAATTACTATTCCGGGATGCCGAGAACCGTGGTTTCTGCTTTCAAGGGAGAACGGGGATGGCGAGTGCAAAAAAAGTTTGAGCGCGTAGAAGTTTCCTTCCCAAAGTTGCGCGCGCCCCTTGCCAAAATTAAAAAGCAGCAGTGGGTTTTTGCAAAATGTCTCTTTTCTCTCTCACTCCTGCTCCCCACCCCCCACCCCCGCGCACACACCCCTCTCCATCCAAGAGCCCCTCTCCCATCCCTTCGTCCATCTCCCCTTACCTGCTCTCGGGGGATGCAAGGCAAGGAGGTCCTGCGATGGGACTTATTGCCGCAGCCAGCCATCTCGGCGGAGATCATCGAACTGGATCTCCTCCTGCGCTTAAAAACCGGCACCTCTTCCTTGGCCGGCCGGGCAGCAGCAGCAGCGCCACAGCCCGCTCCTTCCGCCCCTTCGGTGCCTTCCTCCTCCTCCTCCGCCTCCTCCTGTTTCCCGGCGGCGCGGCGGCGGCGCAAGGCGTGGCGCGCGTAGCCTGCGCCAAGGATGCCCAGCAAGGCGAGCAGATAAGCCAGGTAAGGTCTCCAAGGCGCGCGGATGCTCTCCAGGGAGGCGAGCGAGGCGATCCGCAGGGCGCTAGTCAAGGCGATCATGAGCACGCCGTGGCGGAGTCGCAGCGCCAGCCATGTCCCGCCGGCCAAGCAGCCCAGCACCACCCCAGTGGCGGTCAGCGAGAGCAGGCGCTCCTCCCCGGGGGCCAAGGCGAGCTGCGCGAGCGCTTCCCCAACGCAGCAAGCGCCCACGAGCAGCGCCGCCGTGCGCAAGCGGACCCCGGCGCGCAGCAAGGCCCAGCCCAGCCAGAAATAGGCAGCCAGGAGGAGGCAGCACAGCGCCGAGCCCGGGATCGGGGGCCAGCTCGCACCTGGGTCTGGCGCCCCGTCGCTTTCAGCGGCCTCTCCTCCTCCTCCTTCTTCCGCCTCTTCCTCGCCGGCGCTGCGCACCAAGCGGGTCCCGAGCGCCAAGAGCAGAGCCAGCGAGCCTGCGCCCAGAGCGCAGGAAAGTTTGCAGCACGTCCAGACCTTGGGAAGAGCCTCTTCTTCGCCACTCCTCCAGCCTCCTACCCGATGGGGATGATGGTCATTCTTCTCATTGCTGCTGCTCTCCACTTCCTCCGGCCCAGCAGAGGAACAGCAGCCGTTGCAACCGGCGCCTAAGGCTCCCTCTGCCGCTGCTGCCGACTGGGAGTTTTTCTCCTCGCCCGAGCTCCAGCTGCCTTGGCTTCGGACCCTGCTCGCACAGTCGCTGCTCACAGCCATAGCGAGAGGTCTTTTCCTTCTCTCCCTTCCCACTTTCTCTCCAGGTGGGGAAGGAAATACAACTCCCAACCCCTTCTCCCCCCCACCCCCACCCCACAAAATACTTTTATTTGCTATTCTTGCACGCGCGCGCAAATATAGCGATGCCCCCAAACAACGCCCTTGCAGGGGAGGGAATTACCAAAAAAGTGTCCCGAAATATATATATTTTCCTTCCCCTAAAAAACAGAAGCCAAGCTGAAGTAGGTTTGAGGAGCTACGTGCAAAAGAAGCGAATGTTGTTGCTTCTGTTGTTGTTTTTTTTAAAAAAAAGTGGAAACAATGTAATTCAGGAGGAGTTGGGCTCAAGAGGGTTGTAATGCGTATCAAAGGGTTTGGAAAATCCAGTCTCCTGCAGCCCAGGTTTTGTTCTGTTTTTTGAAAGAAGGCAACCCAAGACCCTAAGTATTGCAAAAGGCTGGCCAGGCATGGGGCTTTCTATATCCAGGAGGGGTGCAGGCTGGCGCTCCTCTTAGGCCATGGGTGCTGCGGGTCGCCCTCGCTGCTCGGCCCGGGGAGGAGGCGCGCAGGGCGGGCGGGCCGGAGGCTGCTGCTGCTGCTGGGAATTCCTCCCCTCTCCCGCCGCCTTTCTTCCCCGCGCCTCCGCCGCTGCCGCCGCTTCCTTGGTGTTGCCGCTCCGCGCGCCTTTCTCACTCCGCCTTCCTGCTGGGGCGATCCTTGCCGGCGGGGTCCCGAGCAGAAGCCGCCGATCGCCGCCGCCCCCCATGGCTGGGGACAAGGAGGAGGCGGCTGCCGCTCATCGCAGGAACGGAGGTGGGGGAACGACAGCCGATGCAAAGCGGGAAAGTTTTGGAGGGCTGCGCAGGAGAGCAAGCCCCAGACGGGGGGTGGGGTGGAGAAACCTCTTCCTCCTTCGCTTTGCGCTCTGCCTTTGCAAAACGAAAAGGTCCCGCTGAGATCGGCGAGCCGCGAAGAAGAAAGCTCGAGCGAGCAGACCTGGCGAGGATTTGCTAGCCTCTTTCTTCCCCCTCACCCTTCCTCCAAAGAGAGGGTCGGTGGGAGGAAGGGGGCTCGGAGAGGAAAGGCGTTAGCCCCCGCCCCTCTTTTTTTCCCCCCCTCTCCTTTTCGTGCAAGCGTGCACCAGCTTCTGTTGGAGAGGGGAGGGAGAGAGAGGATCGGGCAGTGCTTGCTGCTAGTCTTTGCACTGCTCTGCAAACCGGGTGAGTGAGGAACTAAAGGAGAGAGAGAGAGACTCAGATAGCACATGGATTTCCTGTTGGTTGGCACCTCCACCACAGCCTCTAGGCAGCGAGCACCTCGTGGTGCTACTGCTACAGGTCACAGTCAAATTTGCTTGCTGTCCTAAGCACTCTGACTCTTGGGAAGGAAGGCCTGACATGTTCAGGTTGTACTAACCATGTGTGGGATCTGGGCTTTGCTTCACAGAGCCGCTCATACTTACCTGGAGAGTAAATGAACACGCTTTTGTGGTGAGAGGGAGTTGTTTCTCTGCAATTGTGCCTGGGCATTGCTTTCGGTGCCAACTGGCAGACCTTTTTTATTATTATTATTTATTATTATTATTTTTTAACTGGCAGACCTTTCTGAAAAGGATGCCTATTTCGACAGGCATCTGCACCTCCAGACTCTGCACAAGACAGGCCTGCAAGGGAAAGTGGTGCAAATAACTGGGTGCAATGTTTGCTTAGTAAGTTCCACGGGGCTCACTTGGCACAGGATTGCAGCCGCAGCAGGGCATTTGCCTGCCTTCTTCCCAAGAATTAAGCCTGTAACCAGGCCTAGTCCAGCAACCTGTTCTTGCAGTGGCTGGTCTAGGTGCTTATGGGGGGGTGCAAACAGCATCTGAGTGCAACAGGCCTCTCCCCACCTGCAATTCCCAGCCATTCATACTCCCTCCCCCCGCCTGGCAGTAGAGGCAGAACATAGTCATCGTGGCTAGTAGCTATTGATGATGATGATGATGCTTTATTTATATGCTGCCCATCTGACTGGGTTGCCCCAGCCACTCTGGGCAGCTTCCAACAAATTATAAAACCACGGTAAAACATCAAACATTAAAAACTTCCCTATGAACTTCAGATGTCTTCTAAAAATCAGATAGCTTTGTCTTCCAGGATTTAAAATCCTCTTTTAAAGCCATCCAAGTTGGTGACCATCACTGCCTCTTCAGGGAGCAGATCCCATAGTTTAGCAATGCACTGCGTGAATCAGAATCGTTGAGGTGGAAGGGATCACAAGGGTCATTTCGACCAACCCCCTGCAATGCAGGAATCTTTTGCCCAATGTGGGTCTTGAACCCACGACCCTGAGATGAAGAGTCTTTTCTTTGGTCTGTCCTGAATCTTCCAACATTCATCTGCATTAGATACTCCCAAGTTGTTCTTCTTTGGCGATCACTCATAGCCAAGTAAGATTGTCTTTCATGAACACGGTTTTAACAATGAGTCCGTAAGTGACTGTGGAGGCCAATTCTGGAGTTGATCACGGTGTGGATTTGCCAAGCGTCCCTTCCTCTTAGCACGTTTCCCCCTTGCGTCCTGAGTTCAAGTGTCTTCAAAGCCCATGACACCTTTGGTAAAGGCTGTTCTCCAATTGGACCACTCGCAGGCAAGTGTTTCCCAATTGTTGGTGTTTATACTACATTTTTAAGATTTGCCTTGAGACAATCTTTAATCTTCTTTTGTTGACCACCAGCATTACACTTTCCATTTTTAAGCTCGGAATAGAGTAGTTGCTTTGGAAGACAATAACTGGGCATCCGCACAACATGACCAGTCCAACAAAGTTGATGTTGAAGAATCATTGCTTTGACATTGGTGATCTTTGCCTCTTCCAGTACACTGGCAATAGTTCACCTGTCTTCCCAAGTGATGTGTAAGATTTTTCAGAGACACCATTGATGGAATCTTTCGAGGAGTTCGAGGAGGAGGCGTTTATGAGGGGTCCATGTTCCACAAGCATACAGTAAGGTTGGTAGTACAATAACTTTGTAAACAAGCACTTTGGTTTCCCTGCGAATGTCCCGGTCCTCAAACACTCTGCACCTCAATTGGGAGAAAGCCGCACTCGCAGAGCTCAGGTGATGCTGGATTTCATCATCAATGTCGGCCCCTGTGGAAAAATAACTGCCTAGGTAGGAGAAGTGATCGACATTTTCCAGCGTTCCACCTTTGGTAAAACCTTTATTGGCATCAAACAAACACACAATCAAAATAATAACAGATTAAAACTATCACTGTGGCAAGCGCTGTGTTAAGAGAGAGAAGGGAGTATTCCGCTATCCGCTTTCACGACATTGGGGCTTCTAATAATTCAGAGCTCTGCAGATTATAACGGCGAGAAAATAGCAAATGAAGATAATGAGCCACCATCTTGGTGAGCTCCTGGTCCTTCCCCATTACACCATTGAGTTGGATTTGAGTTGGAGTTGGACTTGGGGACTAATCCAACAAATCCCAAAGTTCTAGTGTTTTGACAGAGGGGTGAACTTTTATTTCTCCATAACATGCATAATTCTGGTTACAGGTAGGTAGCCGTGTTGGTCTGGATCAAAGTAAAATAAAAAAAATTCCTTCAGTAGCACCTTAAAGACCAACTAAGTTTTTATTTTGGTATGAGCTTTCGTGTGCATGCACACTTCGTCAGATAATTCTGTACTCTTCTATCATGTCCCCTCTTCCTCACCTTTCTTCTAACCTAAGAAGCCCCAAATGTCATAACCTTTCCTTAAAGGGATGTACCTTCAACTCCAGAAGCAAGTACACAGGAAGAGCTCCGCTGCAACAGGACAAAGGCCAATCTAGTCTATTTCAAGTGATGATGATACTGCTTTATATGTACAGAGTAGAAGGGGGCTAAGCATATTTTATACTTCAGCACAGAAGCTTGAAACATTCTGAATGCCAGACAATTTTTGTAGAGCATCATTTGTATGAACAGTGAGCAGAACGTGAACCAAACTGCTTAGTTTTACAAAAGGAGGAACTGGGTTCTCTTTTTTGGACAGGATGAACTTGAACTAGTTAAATGAACTTCATGAAGGCTCTGTTCCCTTTTCAGTGGTGCTGTTTTAACTAAACTGGAGAACCACAGTCTTCCATCCCTTAAAGGTTTGGGCACATGCAGGAATAATAGAACCTTTCCTACAGGTCAAGAAACACACGGGCGTTTGTCATTTGCAGGCCTAAAGACCTTCATTCTCACAGCCACAGTCTAGGTCAACAGAGAGTAGCAATATATTTAGCATGAAACCACCGGGGGGGGGGGACGGAGCTATTTGCCAGCTTTGGAACACTGAAAGCTAAGGAATCGGCTGATCGAAGAAGGGAAATTCTCTGGTCTTTCCACCCCGCAAAATAAATCACTGGTTTTAAGTTTTCAGGGTAGTTTCAGCATCTTAATATTTATTTGTGTCTGCCTGAGGTTTTATGCCGTGTTCACTGTCTGACCCTGTTGGGTTAAAAGGGGAATATGCATCTGTTCTGCTAGCTGCTGTCAGAGGGCATAGTCTTAAATTGTGACTTTCCACAACCGTAAGAGCAATGGAATAAAAGTGGAGGTGTAAAATAATTCCCAGCACACTTGCAGCCAACACATGTTTGTCACTAGCAGCTTTCTTTCAGAACACTTTGGGATGGTGGTGTGGAACTGAGCACTAGCTAGATCCGGTTTTTCAGGAAACCGGGATTCTGAAAAGGGCGTCCCAAAGTCTTCTGGAGGAGTGGGATCAACTCCCCTTTGAGGAAAGGTTACAATACCAGCAACTCCCCAGCTGCGCACTTTCAGCACATGCACTCCCGCAGATGCATGCAACATTTTCAGTGCCGAAAGGGAGCGGCAGGGTGGTGGCAGAATGCAGGAGCCCCCTCACATGTCCTGATGGTGCATGTGGCAGCTAGGAACAGAACTTCTGCGCAAGTGGGGATTCCCCTGTGTTGGCGGCTTTTTAGTTTAGGGGGGAGGTGAGCAATGGGGGGGGGACAAAACCTGTGAATCCAATTAAACGGCCTCGGTTCTGTATACTTGAAGAAGTGTCTCCACCCCTATCGTTCAGCCCGGACACTGAGGGCCTTTTGGCAGTTCCCTCATTGCGAGAAGTGAGGTTACAGGGAACCAGACAGAGGGCCTCTCGGAAGTGGATGGATTTTAACAAGGAGAAATGTAAAGTACTACACTTGGGCAAAAAAAATGAAAGGCACAAATACAGGATGGGAGACACCTGGCTTGAGAGCAGTACATGTGAAAAGGATCTAGGAGTCTTGGTAGACCACAAACTTGACATGAGTCAGCAGTGTGGTGCAGCACCTAAAAAAGCCAATGCAATTCTGGGCTGCGTCAATAGGAGTATAGCATCTAGATCAAGGGAAGTAATAGTACCACTGTATTCTGCTCTGGTCAGACCTCACCTGGAGTACTGTGTCCAGTTCTGGGCACCACAGTTCAAGAAGGATACCGACAAGCTGGAACGTGTCCAGAAGAGGGCAACCAAAATGGTCAAAGGCCTGGATACGATGCCTTATGAGGAACGGCTTAGGGAGCTGGGTATGTTTAGCCTGGAGAAGAGAAGGTTAAGGGGTGATATGATAGCCATGTTCAAATATATAAAAGGATGTCATATAGAGGAGGGAGAAAGGTTGTTTTCTGCTGCTCCAGAGAAGCGGACACGGAGCAATGGATTCAAACTACAAGAAAGAAGATTCCACCAAACATTAGGAAGAACTTCCCGACAGTAAGAGCTGTTCGGCAGTGGAATTTGCTACCAAGGAGTGTGGTGGAGTCTCCTTCTTTGGAGGTCTTTAAGCAGAGGCTTGACAGGCATATGTCAAGAATGCTTTGATGGTGTTTCCTGCTCGGCAGGGGGTTGGACTGGATGGCCCTTGTGGCCTCTTCCAACTCTATGATTCTATGATTCTAGTGGCGCCTGCCCTGTGGAAAGCCCTCCCATCAGCGGTCAAGGAAATAAGCAGTTATCCTATTTTTAAAAGACATCTGAAGGCAGCCCTGTTTAGGGAAGTTTTTAATATTTAATGCTATATTGTTTTTAACACTCGATTGGGAGCTGCCCAGAGTGGCTGGGGAAACTCAGCCAAATGGGCGGGGTATAAATGATTTATTATTATTATTATTATTATTATTATTATTATTATTATTATTATTTGTGAAGAAAGTGGGTAGAAGTGTTTTTCTCCCTCCTAATACTAAAACCCGGCACCATCCAATGACACTGAATGTTTGGAGATGAAGGGCAGACACAGACGCTTCTTCACACGGCTGGTGAACTATGGAACTGGCTGCTTCTTGATTCTTGATGGAGTGATGGCCACCAACGGGTGGTTTTAAAATTCGTGAGGATAAGGCTGTTAATGTCTGCTAGCTATCATGGCTATGTGCTCCCTCTGGTATCGGAGGGCAGTATGCCTCTGAATACCAGTTGTTGGGAATCGCAGGTAGGGAGAGTAGTATTCTCAAGTCCTGCTTGTTCGCTTCCCAGGAACATCTGGTTGGCCACTGTGAAAGCAGGATGCTAGACTAGGTGGGCCTTTGGCCTGACCCAGCAGAACTCCTCTTAAGCTATTTGCCTGTGCCGAAGAGCCTGGATCTGTGCAATGGTTCCACGCGGATTGTTCAGTAAGGATAAATCTGAGTTAAGAGGCCATTTCACATATTACACAGAGGTGAAGCTGGGTTTGCCACCTGCTTTAAAATTGCTGCCTGGTCACATCTCCTGGCCATGCAGAAAGAGGATTGTTGCAGCCACACATTGCACTTAAGACATCAGCAGGCAAAGCAGAAGGTTCCTAGTTTGAGTCTGGGTGACTCTCAGGAATGCTTAAGAAATGTGTCCCGCCCGAAAAAGGAAAGGGGGAAGTACCCATGAAAGCTCTTCCTGTTGTTCTGTACCCAGAGGCAAAACTTTTAAAAGTTACTACTCTGTATTTGGGAGAACCAATACAGCCCTAAGTGACTCAGGCATTGTCTTTAGCCATTTTGCCAAGTATGGATGTCATTCATTCAGATTTAGTCATAGCAGGGTTTGTTTGTTTTTTACGTTTTTTTAAAGCCAAAAAGGCCCCCCGGAGAGGCTTGCAAAGATCAGTAGTGAGACAGTCCCTGCTCTCAGCTTACAATCTAAAAAAACATAGCACACAAGGAAAGGTGGTGTGGAGGGAAGAGGGGGGGAAAAAACTCAGACATCTGTTCTTTTTTTTTTTAAAGGAACTGGGATAGAATCCAGTCAGGTAGGCTGATGGAACGGCTGCCACTAGGTGACAGTTCAGGAACAACGGAAGACAGTGATCTCCCACAGGTCTATTTCTCTTCTCCTCCTGCTCTGCATCTCGATAAAGAGGCTGCCAGCTACTGACACATGTACTACAGTGGAGGTTGATCCATTGGGTGAAGAGGACACTGCTTCACCAAGCTCATGTCTGTCACCTTCCTCCTCAGTATCAGTGCAGGGAGGAGGGTGGAGACAAAGCGACAATAAATTAGCCTCACCTATCATTGGCTCTGACTCCACCTCCCTCCTTCCCTACTGGGCATCAGCCACCACTGTTGCACCAATATAGTAATTTGGGGACAAGATGCTAACTCTGGGCAACTCGACTTTGGATACATATTAACTTCTGTGTGCTATTTTGATCAATATCCTGTTCTTTTCCTTCAAGTGACCAACAGCGTGAGATGGGTGTGATGATGATGATCTTTGGTGATCACAGAGGATCGTCTGTTTTTACCTGCCAGTGCAAACACAATAATGTTGGAAGGCCTGTCCCAGAAATTGCTGCGAACTAACATGACGCCGGCAAGTGTGAATATTGTACGTGGAGAATAATGCTAGGCTCGGAAAACCGGGAAGGGAAGAAACACACTATTCAAAGAATTTAAGTTTGGCACTATCGAGGTTACGGAATTCTGCCTTATCAAATGCAGGGAGCTTCTACTCTTAAATACAGTTTGCTGTGTGCTTCACCGCTGTCTTTTAAGATAAGACAAAAGCACTCCCTCGCCAAGACATACAGAAATTTGCGATCCACCAAGCCAAGTCCAGCGCATCGAGGGGAGGCACCTCAGTTCCAGGGGCCAAACATGCATCTCTAGGCCTCTCTCTCTGCCCCCCCCAAACTCTCCCCAGGGCACACCCTTTGCTGACACTGCACAACCCCCTGAGTGTTTTTTGCCTGGGTTCCAAGTTTATTTATTTTTATTTATTCAAATTTGTAGCTCTCACAGTGGCTCGGGACATAAAAATACAAGACAAAAAAAACACATAATAAAAACAAGAATGACAAACCACAAACCAATAACGGCCCCCACCCCTCCCACAAACACATTTAGAAGAGTATAGAATGTTAATCGTATTTCATTCATTTATTAAATTTGCACAGTTGTGCAGGCCAGCTTGTGACCATACAATTGGTGTACCAAATCAATTCCCCAGGTACAAATAGAGGCATTCATGGCAGCTGCCACTGCTTAAAAAAAAAACTCCCACAAACCTCTGAATGCATCAAAGTTCTGACATTACAGAAGCGCTCAAAGTGCGAGGGACACTTAGACTAGTTTCCAATGGCATGGGAGTAAGCAGTGGTGTTTACAACACAATCCTATGCACATCTACTGCAGCGGGTTCAATGAATCCTGCTACCAGGTATGTAGGCATAGGGCTGCAACTTTAATGCTTGCTACAATGGCCTGATGGCGGCTGTTTGGCCCCTGGGACTCTTCCCACTCTTTCCCCCGGACCACATCACTATGCTGCTCCATAGCTCCATTCAGCAGCAACAACACTGCATGGAGGTGCCAGCTGGGAAACAGAATACTTTCCTTGCCCTGGGCTCCTGCAATCCATGCTATGCCACAGCCTCACAGGGTGGTTGTGGGGAAAACCACATACACTGCCTTGAGCTCCTCGGAGAAAAAGGCTGTATGTAAATCTAAGAAATAAAACAGAGAGCTGCCTATTCAGCATGTGAATATTGCCCTGAAATTCACATCAACAATGTCAGGGAAGAGAAATAATTCTCCCTGCCCCCCGCGGGCTCAAATGCCTAGCTTTTATGTTTACAGTCCAAGACTCTAGTCCAGTTCCTTTTGTCAGCTGGCATGAAGATACTCTCCTCTATGAATGTTTCTTGTGAACCACCCTGTGATGTCCAGGTGAAGGGTGGTATAGAATATGATGATGATAATGATGATGATGATGATGTACTATACAGTACTATACAGTCATACCTCATGTTGTGTCCACTTCAGGTAACTTGTTTTCGTGTTGCGTCCCGCGGCAACCCAGAAGTACTAGAATGGGTTACTTCTGGGTTTCGCCACTCGCACATGCACAGAAGCGCTAGATCACGCCACGCGCAGACACGGCGCTTGGGCTTGTGGACGTTCCATGTTACAGGCGGGCCTCCTGAACAGATCCCGTCTGTAACACAATATTCCACTGTATGTAACTTTATATTGCTACAGCTAGACACAGGATGAGCCTCAGCCCTTCAATGGACCTTTCGGAGCCGAGTCTGAAACGGCTTCTTTTACTGTCTACTGTGCCTCTGTGCTGGGAATTGACTGTGATAACGCCACGTGATGTTTACCGATGTGTAGCTCGGAACTCATTGCCAGTTACTCCTTATCGCATGTTATGGCGATCACACTTGAAATAAATGCTATCAGACAAACCACGATTGTTTTTTAAATATTTGAGTATGTGCATTAGGTTTTTATCACTTGTTTGCTGTGCGTGGCTATTTATAAGCACTATCAGCCGCTTGCCAGAGCACCTCAGAAAGCGATGCCTATTTTGTATAAGTGCGATTATTACAGGAATATGATTACAGGCCGATAGTCGCTGCCTGGGGCAGCATTGTCTTGACCTGTGGAAGGCAATGGCAAGTCCCTGGAGAAGTTACCCCACAGGTATCACATGAGGCAGGGTGTCCACTGCTGACGGTACAGACCTGCAGCCAAAGCCATGGCCAGTCAGTTAGAAACAATCCTGACCATATTGATGCAGACTTGGGTCTCCAGCTCTTTTTTTTGGGACTACAACTCCCATCTTCCCTAGCCAGCATGGCCCAATGGTCAGGGATGATGGTAATTGCAGTCCAAAATTGCTGGACCCCCAAGTTTCAGAAACCCTGTTCTACTGAATTGAGTGAGCCTTATTCCCAGGTAAGCACAGTTTGGGTTGCAGCCTTAAACTCTTAGCTCCTATGCTATTCCAGCTCTGCTGGGTTCCCCGGGTTACTGTGTAACTTTTGAAAGCCAGCTTGCTAAGCAATGACTCGTTTACGAGCCGCGGTTTAGCAGAAATCTTTACTGAGATAGTGCAGACAGTTTGATCTCGGTGAAATATTCTGTTCTGCTTATTTTACTGTTCCCTAAGCCCTTTGGATTACCAGGCATCTGGATTGTTGCTGGGGATTCAGCCGTGGTACTTTTCCCACAGCAGCCTTCAACCAATATCTGTGCATGGTATTTATAGCGCTTATCAGATCGAACGGCTGTGCTGGTTCCATCCAGCGCCAATAAGATCCATGGGAGCTTTTTCAGCAGCAATTGGACCGGGCTTCTCTGCCAGTGAAACCTGTAATAAAATTGCTGGTCGTTTGACCTTCGCTGAAAAATGCAGAACTCTCTAAAATGCCGCTGGAGCATCTGGAAAAGGTTACTAAATCCTGCCTGACGAGCTAACAACGAGAGCCAGTGTAAGAGCTGGGAAGCTCAAGGATAGGGGATCTCCTGCTCTCCACAATTCCCCTCGTTTTGGAAAGGCTTGGGGCCTGTATCACACATCCTGAGCGAAATAAGGTGGCAACCCTTTGGCTCTTGTTTACAGATTCTAGGAGCGAACCATAGGGTTGCCAACTTTCTATACTAGTCCCGCTCTTCTGTTTGACACACAGAAATTTAGCAGGGAACATTTTCCCTCATGTGGTAGGGAGAATATTCACCTGTGCTATTTCAATGTTCCGGGCTTCTGTTAAAGGATACCTCAGACCTGGGGGCTGAAAGCGGTCTTCCAGGCCTCTGGACTCTCCCCACCCCCATCCAGCCACATTCCCCCCCCCAACTGTCATCTGAAGACAGGGAAGTTTTTAGTGTGTGATACTGTATTGCAGGCTTCCTCAAACTCAGCCCTCCAGATGTTTTGAAACTACAATTCCCATCATCCCTGACCACTGGTCCTGCTAGCTAGGGATCATGGGGAGTTGTAGGCCAAAAACCTTTTTGAAGGGCCGAGTTTGAGGAAGCCTGTTGTATTGTGTTTTTACTGTTTTTTTTCTGGGAGCCACCCAGAGTAGCTGGGGCAACCCAGTCAAATGGATGACATATAAATAATTGTTGTTGTCGATGATGTCCTGAACCCATGGCCTACCAGGCTGCAAGTCATGATGCCAAGTCTGGCGTTCGAAGCCTGGGGGTCAATCTGTGCAAGTGAAGTTCAAAGGTCAAGAAACGCAGTCCAAGGTCAGCCCATGTAAGCCAAGTCTGGAGTCCAACCGTCGGGATACAGTCCAGAGTCAAACCCAACACACAGTCCCGTAGAGGTCCAGGAGCATCTAAGCCAGGCTTCCTCAAACTCAGCCCTCCAGATGTTTTGGCCTACAGCTCCCATGATCCCTAGCTAGCAGGACCAGTGGTCAGAGATGATGGGAATTGTAGTCTCAAAACATCTGGAGGGCCGAGTTTGAGGAAGCCTGATCTAAGCTAAGGTCCATCAACATGGGCAGTTGAGCAGAAACCAGCACCTCAGCTCTGTGTCCCTGTTGCCCTTCGCCTGCTGATTGCAACATCTGGGCTTGAAGAGACAGACGACCCTCACCTGCTCCAAGCCCCAACTCCAGCTGGGGAATCACACCCCTCCTCCCAGAGCTAGCGAGCCCCACCTGGCCAGCTGTGGGCCCTTGCCTGCCTCAACCACCTGGAGCACCCCTGTGCTGCTCTCTGTGCCTCAGAGCCCACTGTGTTCATGGAGACCGGGGCCCGCCTTTGGTGTGGCATGTCCTGCCCTGTGGAACTGCTCGCCAACAGAAATTCATCCCTGCTTTATTTTAAATCTCCTTCAAAAACTGCATTGTTCAGGTGGGCCTGTTTTGGAACTTGACTTTCTTTCTTTTTAACCATTTATTTTAGATATGTTATTGATGATTTTGCTGGTGCTATTGTAATCATTGTGGTTTCTGTGTTCTACATCCCCTTGTCATGTTGTCTATGAAGAACGTTTCAAGAAGGATGTTTACCTTTGATTGACTAGACTTTGGTGCGGAGGAGGAAGGACGGAGAGTGAGCTGGGTCCCTGTTCCTGGAACCCTACGGCAGCTGTGAGGCTCGTCTGTGTGGTTGATATTACCACAGGCTAACTCAGACACATGGACAAATATGGAATGTGCAAGAGAGGCCTAATGCGTTTAGGGAAAGGACGCCCCAAAAGAATCCACATAAATAAATGAAGAGAGGCTTTTATGAAACGTATCGCCTGACTTCATGTCTCGATTCCACAATTCCACTCTGGAGGAACAGATTAAAAGAATATCTAGGGCTTTAGTCATACGGTCCATCACTTGCAAACAAGATGAGTTTTCATACAACCACTTAGGAGAATAGTGTCAGAGGTAGGAAAAGCAATATAGAGAAGGTTCTGTTGTTGTTTTCGGGGGGTGGGGGTGGGAGTTGTAACTTTTATAAGTTACTGACAATATATGGGGAGAGGAGGAAGTTACAATTCATTTTTGGTTACTTCTATATTTACATGTTACTGTATATTAATACACACTTGATAAAAAGAATGTTATATTAATACCCACTTTATAAAAGAAAGAAAAAAAGAGTAACTAGTTCTTTTTGACTTTAAGGAAACATAACATTTAAAAAGGTAGGGTTCCATTTACTAATTTAGCTTTGATTTCTTTTTCTTTCTTTCTTTGTTAAAGTATCGAAAACATCACTTTTAATTTCTGACTTACAGATGAAGTAACACAAGGCAGCTCCTTAAGCAAAATTCATGGGATTTAAAGGCGGCAGCCCAGGAGTAAGTCTCACTGAACTGTTTATTTTGGTTGCTCCACTCTTTGCATTTTGTGTCTTGTCACTTGACTGGAGACCTACATTGCAGAATTCGGAAAAGTGCCCATCTTGAATTATAAGACTCCCATTGCTAACTTGCTTAGCAGAATGTATAGATTTCCTTCAGCTCCATCCAGCCCCCTTGTAGGCTGGCGCTGCTTTTAGTTCCACAGCCAACTACTTAGTGGAGAACTTCTCGTTGCTGCCCAGGAGCCAAGTCCTAATCAGTTTGAGTTGTGCAGTGGTACCTTGGTTCTCAAACGCTTTGGTTCTCAAACTCCGAAAACCCGGAAGTAAGTGTTCTGGTTTTCGAACATTTTTCGGAAGTCGAACATCTGATGCGGCTATCGCCTATTGTTTCTGGGGCACCTGCACCAATCAGAAGCTGTGCCTTGGTTTTTGAACATTTTGGAAGTCAAATGGACTTCCGGAACTGATTAAGTTTGGCACTTTTGTTTTTGCTATTTATTTATTTTTGTGTGTGGCTTTTTAAATTAATTTGTTTTTGTGACTGTGTGGAACCCAGTTCAGCTACTGATTGATTGATTGCGTGTCTGTGGAAATGAATAAAAGCCCCCCATCCAAACAATGACTATCATCAGTGCAGGCAATAAAAAAAAATAATTTTAATTTTTATCATCTACAATACTGTCTTATTTACTTTATAGTACAGAACATTGATTATTGCTTTCATTTTATGGATTAGTGGTCTCATTAGATAGTAAAATTCATGTTAAATTACTGTTTTAGGGGTTGTTTTTTAAAGTGTGCAACAGATTAATTTGTTTTGCATTACTTTCTATGGTAAAGTGTGCCTTGGTTTTGGAACGCTTTGGTTTTGGAACGGACTTCCAGAACGGATTAAGTTTGAGAACCAAGGTACCACTGTACTACTAGAAAGACACCTTCCTCTTGTATTGGAGGCCTGCCTCCCCCTCCACGGATGTTAGATATGTATTCAGGAAACTTCCCTTTCCTTATGACATGGCTTGGCATTGTGTATCATCCAAGCCCAGGTTTGTGGTTTAGCAATCTCCAGACTAACCACAAGCTGTAACCAAGGTTTGTCCCTTGGTTTGTGCAGCAGAGCTCATGTCTGGGTTCAGATGATGCACTAAGCATTGCAGAAAGCTCCTCTCCAGAGGCTCACACGTTAAACCATGGTTTGGCGTAACATGACATGCAAACAAGGCATAAGTTTCCTCTTAGAACACTGGTCTTCAAAGGTGAGTAGCAACAGGAACACTGCCATCATGCAAATATATGGTAAAATATTAAATGTGTGTTTGGGTTAACAGTGGATCCTAGGTCAGAAAAGGCTAAAGATACCTATGTTAGAAGGATAGATATAACCATGATAGAATAATGGAGTTCTGTTAAAAAGAAGTTAAAATCTAGCCTGCAGGATACCAGTTTGGCAGTAATCTCTCCAGTGATTTGACCTCTATGCATTGGTTTTTAAAGTCCTCATGATTTTTAATGTGCCCATCTGCATCTTACTCTCCGTTCTTTCTTTCTTTCTTTCTTTCTTTCTTTCTTTCTTTCTTTCTTTCTTTCTTTCTTTCTTTCTTTCTAGTCTCCCATTTCCCCTTTGTCTTGAAAATATTTATAAGTGGAGGATTTAAAAGAGGAAGAAGAAGAAGAAGAAGAAGAAGAAGAAGAAGAAGAAGAAGAAGAAGAAGAAGAAGAAGAAGAAGAAGAAGGTGGTTTGCTTCTTCCTGCAAGCGTCAATGCAGGGCATTTTGGAGAGGAAATGGGTTGCGCATTGTGCTTGCAATTTTATGTTTCTCTGATGTGAAAATGACCTTCTTTGGAGTGGTGTACACAGATGACATCAGTGGGAGAGTGCCATGCAGTGTTATTCATGCCCTATTTCTTTGAATAAATTAAAACGAAATGTGGGTGAAGAGCCGCTTGCTTTGTGCTCCGGTCTACATTGTGTTTTGTTTATAATATACACACAGAGCAAAACTGGGTATATGAATCTTATACGTGAAATTCAGCCCTCCTTCAGCTCTTTGCTCCCTTTCTTAAATCCAAATTAAATTGATGGGAGGTCTTGCACACCACTTCCCATCAGGATTATGCAAGAAGCCCTATGTGGCTTCTTTCAATTTCCAAGGAATGGGGTAAATGGGTGGGTGGGAGGGAAATAGTCCCTTCTTAATTTGGATGCTTGGTTGGTTAATTAGTTTCAGATCAGTCCAATGCATTTTTACTCAGAAGGTCATCCTGCTGCATCTCCGGGTAGGGCATGAAGAGAATCTCGATCGAAATCCTGGAAAGCTGATGCTCTGACTTTGTACAGCACAGCTTCCTATGTTCCTATGGCAACTCCCATTTCCAGGCTCACTAGAAAAGTCCAAAATGCAGGCAGTTGGGTTGGTCTATTAGTAAACATACAATATGCACACATACCAGGGAACAGCAGTAATTAGCAAATACCCAATTTGTGAGGATCAGCTTGATTGACTTCCATCCTGTGCATTGTGTTCTGGAAGTTGAGTACCACTGAACTCAGGCATAACTACTGCACAGGTTTAACTTGCAAGCCACATTGCGCTTTAGCAGAAGATCTTCAGTCAGCTGAAATTTGACCTTTAGCTTTTTCATTAGAAATGCAAACAGTATTGCAAAGAAATTTGCCAGGTAAGCTGCGAGAGAGGATTTCAAAAGATTCCCACGAATGCTCAAGAATGTATTTGGGGATAAAACACAATGAACACATGCCAGTTCTTGCATTTGCCCATCTCCCGTTCATCTTTCTTCCCTGGCTCAAAAATATATGCCAAGATCAAATTCCCAGACCTTCCCAGTGCCTGAGTAAATAAAGTTGGTACCAAAATTTGAAGCACGGATAAAATAACCAACATGTTCCTTTGTACATATCTCTTGGCAATCAACTAGAATCCGTCCTGAATGCAAGTGTGAAGCTTACATTGCAATTTGTGGGGAGAGAGTTTGAGAAAGCATCAGTTTCTTAATGATACATCGCTAAAGAACCTTTCATTCTAGCAGGAGCCCCAATTTTCCCATTTCTGACCACAGGAAGAATTATTATTTTATCTGATGTCACTGCCAGTTTGGCACAGATTAATTTATTTATTTATAACCTCTTCTCCCGTCAACACAAAGCCAAATTATTATAATTTACCCTATTTCCTCCTTTCCCTTCACTGTTGCCTTCCACCATGCCAAGATTTATGACTGCAAGCTCTTTGGGGCAGGGACCTTTTGTTTGTGCTACTTTGCAATGCACCAAGCTCACTGATGATGCTACAGAAAGAAAGAGCACCAGGGCAACAAGCTGCCAGTAGCCACCTAGTCATTCAAAAGGAGTTGCGATTCCCTCCCAACAACAACGTTAGCAATAAATGGTACTGAAACTGTCTGTTACAAATATCCAGAGAGATGAAATTATTAAAAGGAACATTTTGACCCCCTAGAACTACGTCTTCTGATTCATTATCAATGGCTGCTCGCCACAATGGCTATGTCCTATGTCCACTGTCGCTGGGAATCTCAGGTGGGGAGAATTAGGGCTGCCATACATTGAGATTTTCCTGGACATTACTGGGATTTCAAAGGCAGAATTGACATACTGGGGGAATTTCTGAAAGGCAGCACTTTGTCCTGCATCTTAGGCATGTTAATCGAAAAAATCACAGTTGCTCAACAATTGGGGGGGGGGGTCTCCATCTTTTTGAAATATAGCAACCCTTGGAGAATGCTGTTGCACAGGTTCTGCTTGCATCTGAATGCCAGTTTCTAGGAATCGAAAGTAAGGAGCGAGGCACCGCACTCATGTTTTGCTTCACATATGCATTTGGTTGGCTACTGTGAGAGCAAGAGTGCTGGACTAGGTGGGCCACTGGCCTGATCCAGCATCACTCTTCTACTCATATGAAAGGTTGATCTGCCACCTTAATAAATGGAAAGAACTGGTTTCCTGCTGATACAGTCTAGCAGAAGTCACTTTGGGAGGTAGATGTTGAGTGTGGCCTGTGGAACCAGGTGTTGCCGACCGTGTTGGTTGACGGAAAGAATTTTCTCAAAGGAGATTTGGACATCTTGGACCCCTGGAATGCATGTGCACGAAGAACTCGGACATCTTGCCCAAGGATAGTCAAACGAGCAGCTCTCCATTGCAATCCTGTTATAAGAAGTTATAGTAAATAGACGCATTGTGCAGATGTGGTTGGTTCGTGTATTTGTTTATACTCAATTCCATTCGTGAATAATCTCAAAGTGATTAACAGGGGTAACACGAACAAGAGGAATTCATGGAGCAATTTCAAATGCAATGCAGATACAGACAGGGATATAATCTTCACTTAATCATTTTCGTTGAAAAGAAAAGTCTGAAATACAGTGGAACCTCGGTTTATAAACACCTCGGTTTATGAATTTTCGGTTTACGAACGCCGCGGACCCATCTGAAGCAGATTAATTCACTTTCCATTACTTTCAATGGGAAAGTTCGCTTCGGTTTATGAACGCTTCAGTTTATGAACAGACTTCCGGAACCACTTGTGTTCATAAACCGAGGTACCACTGTACAATAGACACTGCCTGTCTGAAATATAAAATGAGAGGCAGTTCTAAAGGCAGGGTAGCCATTTTGAATAAAATATTGGGGGGGGGCAGATAAGCCTTAGCCCACATAATCTATCATAAGATGTAGTGTGCACACACCATTTGAAAGCAGTGTCCATCAACTGGGGGGGCAGCCCTTCCAAATATTTTATTGGGGTCAGCAAAGGAATTTAGGCCCCTCAGAATTGGCTCCTATGTCTGTAGCTGCCACCATATTAAAGGCCTAATTCCTACATTGTGTGGAAGAGATTCCATGCTGAAATGGTATCTGTGGAGACCCTTCCTGCCTAGAACAGTGATCATTTGGTTATGTAAGAGGTGAGACATTCTTTGTTGCTTTGAAGTAGTCAAAATGCCACTGCGAACAGGTGAGCTGTTGTTCTCCCCATAATCTGCTTGACAGCTTGGCGTGTCACTTCTCTGGCAATGATGTCTGCCGCTAGCATTGCAGTTTTGATGTGGGCTGGCTTATAGCACCAGTATCACACCATAAGTCATGACACTGCATAAGAGCAAGCGTTAGTGTGCCAAAAAAACACTTGCTAACTTCAGGTCTTTTATTTGCCAATGCAGTGGCCCATAAGATCGAGCCTTAAGTGTGTTTAATCAAGATTAAACATCACAGCGGATGTTTAGGTTGGGTTTAAAGATGCTGTAGTTGTGCACTTCGACCTGAGTCCAAGTTTTGCTTTACACATTCTATTGTCAGTATAATCTCTAAACGCTCTCTTGCAATGTTATTTTAGCGAGAACCAGAAGATGTAATAGCCACAACACGCTTGGAATAAGACAGTAACTAAAAAGCATTGATCAGAAACAGATTAGGGGGTTGTATTTTTTTAATGCCCCAATGCAGATTCAAGGCAAATGTTGGGGCCAGTGCAGATCCCTAGGTCCCAAGTCATCCAGGATTTTATGTCATTGGCAAATCCCTGAATTCAGACCATAAATAAATTGGTGACCAGTACAGTCCTTGAATTAAGGCCTAATGACATACAGTCCCAAGTCATTCCCTAGGGAATATTTAATCCCTAATATTTAATTTTATTCATGTCCTTTAACCTTAAAGTGTTGTTATGGCCTAAATTGTATTGAAATTGTCCTCTGTTTATTTCTGTGTTATCCTTTGTTGAATAGTTGTATGAGTCGATTTGGTCTGTGACCGTTTAATAAAATTTGATTTGGTCATTACCTAGGGTAGGTACCAGCCTCAAATCAAACTTCCAGAGCCATTGCCAAACTGGACACATTTTTCCTGTTAAAAACTCTAGTCCAGAAGAATAAATAATGGGGCAGCTTCACTTCAGAGTGAAGTTGATCAATATTTGCTAACCCGAGTAATCCCTTCTTTTGACAGGTACTGAACAAACAATCACCCCACACATGCAAACACGAGGTGTATAAACCACAGCTAGAGTATATTATGTGGGAACAGAAAGTTTGAATCCATTTGTGGCTGCAGCCTTTTGGTGGAGTCAATTGGGAAGTACCTGCTGTTTGTTTAACTATGGCTTTGGCCTGACATTTAGTTAGAGAAATGTTTAACTTTTTATGATCAGCATTCCAGATAAGTGGGAGCAAATCCTGCACCCAATAAAACAAATGTCAGCTCTACCAAATGCTCCTATGTGCTCATAGACACACAGGCTGTGACCAAGTTAAAGACTGGGATCTAGCAAATTCCATTGCTCCTTTTTCTGTTTGAACTTTTGTTGTGATGTAACATCCTGACCAAGGGTTTTATGAACACAGGGGGGAAGGGGGAGTTTTTGAGATTCTCACCTGACTAGATCCATACCTTCCAACATTTCTCCAATGAAAATAGGGATGTGCCATTCCATAATGATAATTTTACTATTTATACCCCACACATCTTACTTGGTTGCCCCACCCAACATATATAAAAATATACTATAACATTTTTTAAAAAACTAGTTACAGGTAGGTAGCCGTGTTGGTCTGAGTCGAAGCAAAATAAAAAAATTCCTTCAGTAGCACCTTAAAGACCAACTAAGTTTTTATTTTGGTATGAGCTTTCGTGTGCATGCACACTTCGTCAGATACTTATATATGATACTTATATCAGATACTTATATAGCTCATACCAAAATAAAAACTTAGTTGGTCTTTAAGGTGCTACTGAAGGAATTTTTTTATTTTGCTTCGACTCAGACCAACACGGCTACCTACCTGTAACTAGAACTATGGAAGGCACCACATTGAGCTGCATGAAATGGAAGTCCATCAACCTCACCAAGAAACTTGCACAGATACAAACTGACATCTTCTTTCTGACTAAATGCAAGAACCTGGACATTGTACCTAAGTGTCTTAGAATTAAGAACCCTCTTCAATCAACTTACCCCACAGAATATGCTAGGAAACTTTGCCACAAAGGTATCTGACGAAGTGTGCATGCACACGAAAGCTCATACCAAAATAAAAACTTAGTTGGTCTTTAAGGTGCTACTGAAGGTATTTTTTTATTTTATTTTAAAAAAAACTTCTTTACAGAAGATTGCCTTCAGATGGCTTGAGGGTCAGATAACTCCATACCCTCCAGCTTCTCTCCGATGCAAATATGGACATCCTAAGGAAAAGCGGGACATTCTGGGATGGCTTCTCTAAATCAGGGACACCCCTGGAAAATAGCGACACTTGGAGGGTCTGTAGATCACAGGGGGATTTGGGCTTCCCACTTTGGGAAATATATTTGCAGGTTCATTTTTCAGTCAAGCTGCTTCTTGGTTTTTGGTACATCCACCATTTCTGAGTTCCATGTTAGCATGGCTTTAAACTCTACTGTCATCACGTGGTTGCAATTGTAGTAGTGGGGTGAGTGTGGGTGGGTGGGTGTTTGATGTGACAATACACTTTCCATTCTCACCCACTCTGCAGTGCTGGTTGATCCTGATTGTAATTTAGCATTCAGGTGATACACAGATTACAGTTATTCAGGATTTAGATACAGTCTCTGCACAAGAACAACAGGGAACGGAATACATATTTGCATTATTTAGTCAAGGTTTGGAAAGGTTAGGCACATTGATAGAAATTGCTTGTTAAAATCAGGGATGTGATTTTGCAGGACCTGCTCTCCCCATTTGTGATTCCCAGCAACCGGGAGGTAGAGCATAGTCCTCATGGCTAGTAACCACAGGTAGCCTTATCGTCCATGAATTTGGCTACTCCTCTTTTGAAGCCTTCCAAGTTGCCAGTGACATCGCATGGGGACCACAGGGACAGTCTCCCTCGGCACAAAATTGTTAGGGGCACAAAATTTCAACACCCGGTGCTGCCTCAGTACAGCTGCGCACTTCTGTTGCTGGGCTCTGTTGAAAATGGTTTCTCCATGCAAACCAGGAAGTGACCTCTCCAGACAACGGAATGACTCTTCGTTTCTTATCTCTGCAGCTGCGATCTCTTGGGTGACGTGGACGCCATTAGGCAGTTGAATGCACATGCCTACTCCATCCGTTTTCCTCCCTACCACCACCCTCCCCTGCATGCAGCCCCGGGTCCTGGCAACCCATGCTACACCACTGCAAATTGGTGGCCATTGCTAGCAGCATTGCAAGTAGCAAGACCCCAGGAGATGTGTTTCCCCCTCAGTTCTCAGAAATATGAACAGGATGGTGTTCCTCCAGAGATCTCTAGAGCATGGGCTCCCAAACTGTGGTCCACGGATCGCCATTCAAGTGGTCCACAGCATGTTTGTGGATTTGAGGTCGAAGACGGGAGATGGTACCTCTATCGCTTTAAGCAGCCATGTTGATTTTTTAATTCTGTTTTTATTGCTCCTTTTATTTCTTGTATTGTATTGTTTTGCAATCTGAATTCCATGGAATAAAAGGCAATATGTAGGAAATAAAAGGAGTGATTTAAAAAAAAATGCAATTAAAAATCATACAGTATGTAGCAGAATGCATTTCAATTACTGCAATAGGGAGGGGGGAAAGACCATTAAGTGGTCCAACCAAACCCTCAGGAATTTTTAAGTGGTCCAGGGTGGAGGGTTGAAAACAACTGCTCTGGAGCTAATTTAGGCTGCCACATCAACAGGGGATCTTCTTTGGTCACTGCCACCCCACCCCCCAATATGTGTTTGGGGAAAGGGACGGGGGCAGAGGGGAATTGTGAGGGGTCAGGAGTTCATTCTCTTAATGACATCATTGGGCAAAGGATGTGCCCTAGGGCTCAGAGCGAGCCTGGACTCAAAGTGAGCCATGTTCATGCCCAATCCAAATTGATCCGAAAAGAGTTCCTTTCCGGTGATCCTATTCCAAACTGAGACTGAAGAAGCTTGGTCACCATTATGTGGATACACATAGTAGCTTTGTGGAGCTTTAACAACCCCTGAGCTTATGTAATAGATTTCAACCAGAGCGAAGGCAGAAAGTGCTGTTCTCACTCTGTTTTGGCCTCTTGAGAGTGGAACATAGCCAATGAGCTTTGGCTATGTGATGATGTCGGAAATCACATTGGAGCGATGACAAACCTTCCCCCATCAGCAATGGAGAGCATGATTTCCATTGAGGTAAATTATGGATGGGAAGCCTCAGAGCCAGACTTATAGGCCTGTATATCTGGCCCTCAGCACTCTCTCTCAAGCCACATGTCTCTTCAGTGCACACCCCTCAGGGGCTCTACTGTGTACCTTGAATATTTTCACCTGGCTGGAACGTGTCCTTCAACTCTCTGATGATGCCTTTGGCCTGTCCTAATGAAGGATAGAGACGTGTTTGTGAGTGGGTCTAGAAATCAGTTCAAAGGTGAAATTTGCATCCATGGCTCTGCTCCCTTTCCCTCTGGCCCCACGCACCACTGGCATGTGGCCTCGGGAAGGGGGCCCAGAATGAAATGTGTCCCCTGGACTGAAAAAAGGTTCGCCACTCCTGAAGCGAATACGGCAAATGAAGTGCCCATATTCTCAGGGGGGGCTGTGAGAAATATATCATTTAAAGGGAGGCTCTGTTTCAGGAACTGTTTCGGGCACTTTGAGAGCCTCAGTTTCATAGAATCGGAGTTGAAACGGGGTCTTGTAGGCTGTTGCTCAAAGGTCAGCCATGAAATTTCAAGCTATTTACAATAGTAACTGGCTCCTGTGTGAGTGAGGATAGGGAGCCCAGGCCTCTGAGTTGCAGTTCCCAGCAATGTTAGCATGCTTGCACACACACACACACACACACACACACACACACACACACACACTGAGTGATTTTACTTCATTAGCATGTCTTGAATGAAGCAGGGTAAGATTTTAAGTAGATCCATGTGTTTTCGGGACTCCTTTGTTTACCGCTCCTAGTGTTGGGTCTCAGCCTCTGTTTATTCATCAGGGCTGTTGCTTATCCATTCATCATCTAACCACAGAATTTTAAGTAAGAGTATTTGTTTGCTTGCTTTGTCAAAAAAGACCCCCCCCCCTCTTTTGCATATTTACTTGCATCCTTGGTTATGAGCACTGGAAGATGGATTTCCAAGGCAAATCTGCAAAATAAAAAAGGGTCAAATAGAATCATAGAGTTGGAAGAGACCACAAGGGCCATGCAGCCCAACCCCCTGCCAAGCAGGAAACACCATCAAAGCATTCCTGACAGATGGCTGTCAAGCCTCTGCTTAAAGACCTCCAAAGAAGGAGACTCCACCACACTCCTTGGCAGCAAATTCCACTGCCGAACAGCTCTTACTGTCAGGAAGTTCTTCTTAATGTTTAGGTGGAATCTTCTTTCTTGTAGTTTGAATCTATTGCTCCGTGTCCGCTTCTCTGGAGCAGCAGAAAACAACCTTTCACCCTCTTCTACATCCTTTTATATATTTGAACATGGCTATTATATCACCCCTTAACCTTCTCTTCTCCAGGCTAAACATACCCAGCTCCCTAAGCTGTTCCTCATAAGGCATCGTTTCCAGGCCTTTGACCATTTTGGTTGCCCTCCTCTGGACACGTTCCAGCTTGTCAGTATCCTTCTAGAACTGTGGTGCCCAGAACTGGACACAGTACTCCAGGTGAGGTCTGACCAGAGCGGAATACATAGAGATGAGGGGAGGAGAACAGAGAAAGAGAAACCAGAAGCAGGTTGTTGGTGAAGTTAGTACTGAATGGGTGGGTCATCTAATATCTGGATTGAAGTCACTCAAATTGTACAGTCAAAGTACTCTCAAAGTCACTCAAAGTACAAGCAATTCAGAGGCTCGTTGACATCCTGGGATTGCCACCTTGCCTTCTTGGGGGAGTTCTAACAACTTTAATAATTGCTTAATAAGCAGTTCACACTTATCGGATATCGTGTATATTCCAACAGACAGGATTACAAGCTGCATTCTTACTTAAATGTGATCTTTAAAAGTTCAGCTACTCTTTCCATTCATTGCATAAAACAGTAATATTTCTTCCTCTTCTAACATAGCTAGAAATAGCGGATAAGATTTTGTTTTTTTTAAGCAGTTCGCTACATGAAATTGTGCATGTTTGCAACTGGGGAAAAACAGTTGTGATGGTTATACAGGATGAGACATGTTAACAATGTCTAACAATAATAAAAAACAAATTTTTAACATATCGCTTCTAATAACGTGTGTAATTAGCCAAAGTGGATAATGGGATACATTTTATTGGAAGAATAATGTTGAATCCACAAATCATTCAGGTCCCACTTGATATTTTCTCCTTGTTACTCTATCATGTAAAAGATTATATGAATTATTCTGGGTACAATAAAAGGTATTGTGTTATCTAGCCAACTTTAAATTGCCTACATTTGCTTGTGGCTCACTAAAGCTACAAAGGAAAATCTCTCTCAACAAACACCTTGTGAGTCATATTTTCCATTATTTTCTGTAAACACAGTGGTTTTAATACAGGTCTTTCATAAATGTTTGCAGAGTGCTCTAAGATACATCCTCATGCCAGAATTCTTCTCCTCTTCTTTATCTGCCTACCAGTCCCTGCACAGATTCATTCGGATGTAAACATCTGGGTGTAATAAACTATGCTTGGCCTAATAAACCACCCTGCTTTCTCCCTTTGCCTCCTCCTTTCTCTTGCGAGTCTCAATTCGACAATTCTGTGCTTTATTAAATCACAGTTTACTGTTACATCTGAACTGGGAAACTGTGATTCCATCTGTTTACAAGCCAGGATATTAAACCAGGTTGAGGCCATGGCCGACATAGTTAAGACTGTAAGATGAGCACTGCTGCGTCAAAGGACCCTTTAGTTCAGCATCTTGCTTCAGCTAACCAAATGCTTATGAGAAGCCTGCAAGCAGAACCTGTGTTCAACAGCAGTCTCTTCCTGCATGTGATCCCCACCAGGTAGTATTCAGAGGCATACTGCCTCCAGGAGGGCAGCACAACCCTCATGGCTAGTAGCCATGAAACTGGCCTTTTCTCTTCCTGTCCCATCTTTCCAAATTCATTTGGTACCCTTGATCCTCCATCCCCCTGTTGCCAGCTCCTTATTAGACCACTTCAAAACGATGAGGATGAGGATGACAGTGATATCTCTTTAAGTCTCAGGTGTTTATGAGATCACTCTACATCAGAGATCTTTCTTCCTCGGTGGTTCTGATCCATTTCCTCTGTCTCAATCCGATTAAGGCAGGGGACGTTCCCAGACCCACCAGGAGATGCCAGAGATTGAGCCTGGGACTTTAAGTTATGGCCCTTCAACAAAGACCCTCCACAACCTGCCTCAATCCATTTCAATTTCCATCACTGAGAGGAAGTGACCACCCAAGTAAAGACTGAGACTGGTAGGGCCATGGCTCTGGAATAGAGTGGAAACTAAGGCAGGGTCAGGACCCTGGACAAGGATTAAGGTCCTTATTAAATTCAGGACCATGGTTAGCAGTCTGAGGCAGACAGGGCAAGTTGTCTTTCTTGGAGCAACTAGGAAGTGGGTGCAGGGTGGGCAGAACATCCTGCACGCCCTCAAAGGCTATTGGGTCACACCTTCGTCAATCTTGACCACTTACCATAAAGATTACATCCCTACCCTTTAGGCGCTGCATCTGGTCTGTTAAAGGGCTGGTGTCTTTCACAGCACATGTTTGCTTCTTTGATGCAGCAGGTTTTCAAGCATCTTTGGCGGAGGTTTCTCGGGACTTTCTTGATCCTCTGTGGTCCAAATAAACTGGATAAACTGTGGGTTTGGCTGGGTCATGCTGAATGTATCTACTACAATTCTAACTGTTTCCTACAATTGCTTTCCTGGGTGTTGTCTGAGTACTTCAGCACTTAAGTCAGAAAAAGAAACAATAATAACAACAACAGTTCCATTTCATTGAACTGTTTCAACCAAAGACACACTTATTTCTGCACGCCTACATCCACATACTTGGGATTTTAAAATTACATCTTTCAAAGTGTGCACACGATGTACTCTGTGCCTATTTTGCTCGTACATATCAGATGCAAAACAAAGAAACGAGCAAAAATGGTTATGCTTCTTACTTTCAAAATATTATCTTTCCAATAGTAGGGAAGGAGGGCCCTTGAGCCAAACTCATGAATCTGCCATGTGAGGAAAGAGTTTGCAACATACTGGGTGCCTTGTCATCTTGGGCAGCCTACATTTCTGATGGAAATTATTCTTATTACATATGCCAGGATAAAAGTATGTGTCAATCCAGGGCTGCCACCAGGTCCAGGAAAAGCTCTGGCCAAGGTGCCTTCAGATGTCACCTCTCCAGCGAGCTTACCAGCTTACCTGGCATAAGGTTGCTGAGAGACAATGTTGTGCCTAGCAGCACTATGGCAGAATAAAGATGGTGGCTGCTGCATATGGAGATCATTGTGTCCCACATTAAAGAGGACCATCTTCTGTAAGAGGAGGTTCTCTGTTTGAAGAGCTGTCTGGTCCAAATTGAATATAAAGATGAAAAACCATGGGAGGTGTGAGCGAGGCTATCAACAGCTATTAACCACAATAAAAAAATTCCTTCAGTAGCACCTTAAAGACCAACTAAGTTCTTATTTTGGTATGAGCTTTCGTGTGCATGCACACGAAAGCTCATACCAAAATAAAAACTTAGTTGGTCTTTAAGGTGCTACTGAAGGAATTTTTTTATTTTACTTCGACCCAGACCAACACGGCTACCTACCTGTAACTATTAACCACAATGACTGTGTTCTACCTCTGCTGTCAGAGGCATGATTCATTTTACGCATCACTTGGGAAGACAAGTGAACTAAGGCCAGTGTACTGAAAGAAGCAAAGATCACCAGTGTTGAAGCAATGATTCTTCAACATCAACTTCGTTGGACTGGTCATGTTGTGCAGATGCCTGATGATCGTCTTCCAAAGCAACTACTCTATTCCGAACTTAAGAATGGAAAGCGTAATGCTGGTGGTCAACAAAAGAGGTTTCAAGACTGTCTGTATTCAAATCTTTAAAAATGTAGTATAAACACCAACAATTGGGAAACACTGGCCTGCGAGTTGTCCAATTGGAGAACAGCCTTTACCAAAGGTGTCATGGGCTTTGAAGACACTTCAGGACACAAGGGAGAAACGTGCTAAGAGGAAGGCACGCTTGGCAAATCCACACCTTGTTCAACTGCCCCCTGGAAACCAATGTCCCCACTGTGGAAGGACCTGTGGATCCAGAATTGGCCTCCACAGTCACTTACGGACTCATTGTTAAAAGCGTGTTTATGGAAGACAATCTTACTCGGCTACGAGTGATTGGAGAAGGAGAAGGAGAAGGAGAAGGAGAAGGAGATACCAATTGCTGGGAATCACAGGTGATCAGAGCATTGTTGCACTCCTATCCTACATGTGGGCTTCCCAAAGGCATTTGGTTGGCCACTGTGAGAACAGGATACAAAACTAGATGGGCCTTTGGCCTGATCCAGCAGGATCATCTTATGTTCTTATGTTCAGAGTCCTTGACATTGCCCATCAAGAGTAACTGGGTAACAGAGTAAGCAGGCACACAGTGTATCTGGTCACGGGGTCCAAAACAACAATGAGGCATATTGCACTTCCATTTAAATCACAGCAATTATTTGCATCTCTACATGTAAATCAGCATATGCAAAAATGATGCAGATCTGTTATCTGCTTGTGTCCTCTTTTTGAGAGGAGTCTTGCATAATTTGCAGAGTTCATAAGCCGAGGATCTCCAGTCTCTCCCGGGCGTCTATTAAAAAGTGGTGAGAGAACACTTTCAGAAATGAAAGGGAAAGGACCCCGCAAACCCACATGCTTCTCCAGAAGGTAGAATGTGCAGGAAACTGGAGGAAATTTACAGGAGCATCATCTGAAGAAAAGACTTTCCCCCTTCATTGAAAGGTCAATTCTCCAGAGTCTTGGCCAATGAGATGTATAGATGAGAAAGAGCAACTTAGGATAAATTAAGCCCCAAAACACACACCCATGTCTCGTCTTTTCACTTTTAATTCTAGCTAGGCACTCATGTCATGCCTGTGTCAGGCCTACATGATCATAGCTTCATCTAAAGAGTTAAGCTGCAACCACCACAGGTGTTAATGTGAACAACAATTTTTGTATGCAAATGCCCAAGCAAGTAGACCTCATTCATCCATTTGCTGTTTTAACATAAAGGGGATACAGAGATCACTTGACTGGGGCTGAATTGCATAGGCATTGATGCACATAAACTCTAATTCAGATGAAAAGATCCCTCCCCACACCCATAAAGGGGAGGGGCTGAAATAAGGGGTGTGGTGATCCGGTAGGGATTCAATTCGGTTTACATTTAAAGCTGAACCTACTTAAGATGAGCTATGATTATTCATTTTTGGTGATTCCGTGTTTGCTGGGATGGTTTTGCATGCGCTTAATCCGGTTTGATTACACAATAATTTATGGATCAGCTCCCTTGAGGATCCTTTGGGCTGTAAGACGGGCCAGAAATATTTAAATAAGATGAACGGACCAATTCAAAACTGTGGCCATGGCTCCGCACTTGAGATAGATGGCCAGCTCAGGAGGATCTTGGCGGTTGCAAATGGCTGGCTTAGCTCTATGCACCAGCGACGCACAAAGAGAGAAAGCATGTGCCATGTATCTGTATTTGTTTAGTCAAATCTGAAGAAAATCGGTAGAAAGTCTGCATTGCTCCCAAATTCTTCACACCCAGTGGTGCAGAAAATGTACCATATGCTGTTCAACAAATGCACCCTTGCGCATTGTTCCGTGACTGTAGAGAAGTCTCCGTCTGCCAAACAACAGTGCTGTCAAGTTAGCAAATGGCACAATAGGAGGATTTTTATTTATTTTGGGGGGAGGAAGCTAGGAAAGATGAAAGTCTATGACTGTAAACAATCATCTTCCTAATGTATTTTGATCATGCCATTCTAGCGCTACCCTCTTGATGGACCCTGCCATTGTTTTGGTTGCACATGGGTTTTCAAGCTTGAGATGTTTATTTCGTTTTAGCGGACATAATTGGGAGATCGGTGCACACATGTAAAGCACAACACATGCGCGAGGGCTTGCATCTTCAGTGCTTATACTTTCCTGAAATGGAACGTGGTGACCCTTTCATTTCTGTTTTCAGTAGAGTGGAATAAATAAAACTTGGGTTCATTGAACATCGTCAAAGGAGGGAGAACAAGATGGTAAAGGATCCACAAAACCTCCCATATGAGCAATGTTGGGGGAGCTGGGCATCTTTAGCCTGGAGAAGAGAAGATAGCCATCTTCAAATATCTTGAAGGGCTGTCACAAGTTACCAGAATGGAGATTCCAACTAAACATTAGAAAGAACCTTCTGGTGGTAAGAGCTGTTCAACCGTGGAATGGTCTCCTTCAGAAGGTGAAGGAGCATCTCCACCTCCATCGTTCTGCCCGGACACTGAGGTCCAGTGCCAAGAGCCTTCTGGCGGTTCCCTCGCTGCAAGAAGCCAAGGAGCCAGAAGGCCCTCAGCGCTGGACCTCAGCATTTCGGGCTGAACAATGGGGGTGGAGATGCTCCTTCAGGTATACTGGACCAAGGCCATTTAGAGCTTTATAAGTCAGCACCAACACTTTGAATTATGTTCGGAAACGTACTGGGGGCCAATGTAGGTCTTTCAAGAGTATATCACAGTATATCGACTAGGGAAAGTTTACTCATGGCACTATAGCCTACAGAATATCACAGGGCAATGGCCCCACCAACAGGCACTTTCTACCATTGCCCCTGCCATATATGAAGCATCACCAGTTGTCTTGTAAAGACATATCATTCCCTCCTAACCTTTCCATGATCCATAAAATTGGATCCTGTTATTTTTATATTATCTCTCTTTTTGTGATACTGCTTTATTGCTGTATTTTTGTATACCACTTAGTGATTTTTTAATATATATATATATATATATATTAAGCAGTAAAGAAATGTGTTTAAATGCATAACCATTTGTGATCCAATGCTACTGCAGCTTAACTGAATTAAAACAAAAATCTGAGAGTCCTAGGATAAATAAATAGGATGGAGGCGGAGGTGGCAAGGAAGATGATAACATGTTTAGTGAAACAGGCCATTCATGCAAACCGGCCAGTTGTGGAGAACATGTGATGACCGAGAAGAAAGGAAGTGGAGATGAAAGGGAAACTGGTAACTGATTAACATCTTAAAGTAAAAGGTGGAACATAAAACATAAAACTTAAAACAGACTCTGGCATGCTAAACTTCGCCATCATGAAAGACTTCAGAATAAACCCAGCAAACATTTGCACATTGTGTTATTTCTAAAGCCCTGGATGATGAGGGGCACCTCCGAATGGCCCCCTTTTTTTGCAATTGTCTTACGCTTGACTTCTTGAGTTAATTTGTAACGAGGAATAATATTGATGCATTAGCTGCCTTCTTCTGTGCAATGGACTTCTCAAACATGGTAAGGATTTGAAGAGACTTCGCACTGAAGGACCATTTCAGGGCAAGCATTTAATAAAGCGTTTTCTCGCCTCCTTTTGCACCAGCTGTCAGGGGCAAGTGAGGTCAGCGTTAAAGATGGGGGTCTGACGGCCAAATGACACATTGCGCCTACTGCATAGCATTGCAGTTGCATCCCTTGTTTTTCTTTAATTAATTGCAGGGGTGGGATTGTTGCCGGGATCACAGGGCACGGGGAGAGGAGGTTCGTCCACTTCCCACTCCAGCTGTGATGTGGAATCCCCCTCCCCACCAAGATTAGGAAAGCACTTTCAATTGGCGTCGAGGGGAGCTCTTTCTTTTACTAAACCTCCCCTTCCCGCACACAGCAATCCCAGAAACAATCCCCCTCCACATGCATGCTTGTAATTAATTAAAGAAAAACAAGAGACGTAGAGGAATCCTACACATTCTGTTGTCTGGCTCTAAAAAGAGCCAGTGGCCAGGCGTCAGAGCAGAGACAAATGGGCTTGCACCAGCCACACGAATAATGTGAATGTGAAATAGTGTGAACCCTCTGATGGTGTCGATGAGCTCACCAGGCTGTAGAACAACCCCCCACTTCCACAGCGGCAGAATTTGGTATCAGGGTTAGAAAAAGAATTCAGGTGTCTTTTATTTTGCGTTACAAGCTGATTGCTTGCTGCGCATGTGCTTCTGTGTTGTAGCGCATTACTGTTCTTCCTCCTTGGAGCAGAAAAATATGGGATGAGAGCTTTGAATATGGAAAAAAGAAGAAGAGTAGAATCAAGCGGCATGTATCCAAATTAGTCTGAGTCATCTGCTGTATATTCAGTGTACTGTATTTACTGCTCCCTTTGGTTTTACATGGGGCGTGGCAAAGTCCCTCCAGGCTATGTACAATGAGCTTGAAAAGCATTGAAAATTGGCAGAAATTCATGGAAAACAAGCACGAAATTAGAACACTATTGATTACAAGGGAGGAGACATTTATCGCCTGATCCATCTCAAGTCATATTTAATAAAATAATAATTCAGAAGTATTTGTGTTCCAGTGTTAATTTCTCAGTATGGAATGCATACAAAGTTGATGGTTTCTTTTCCAAATGCTGAAAGGCAAACAAACAGGCTATTGACATTCATGATATGAGAATCCAATAGTCTATCTTTAGGTGACAATATCCACACTGTGCTAAGTTGATACTTAAAATGCAGCTCTAGGCATGCTTACTCGGAAGTAAGTCCCATTCTGTTCGAAGGGGTTTACTTTCTGGTAAGTTGTGGCCTGAATTTTTCATTCCAACCCATTGCTTTTGGCCTTCCACTGGCAAGGAAGATAACAAGAGTTCGGCTTCTTCTGTCTGAAAGTAAGATGGTGGTGTTGTGTAGTGAAGGCTTCCTTAAGAGTAAAGAGATATTGATTCCTTTTTTAAGGGGACCCTGTGTTGGCCCAGGAGAGGGCCTTCTCTGTGGCAGCTCCTAAGTTATGGAACTTCCTTCCCACAGAGGGGCATCGGATATCTTTGTTATATAGCTTTTGGCGAAAGCTTAAGACTCAACTCTTTACCCTTGTGTTTGACCCTTACCTGAAACCTTGGAGAACCATTTCCAGTCAGAGTTGACTATCCAGGTATCTCAACCTTTTCAAACCCAAGACCCACTTTTAACCCAAACATATATCTAGGGACCCATTTCTTAATCTTTCATCATACCAACCAATCTTTCATCATATCAACCATTGAAGACATTCTGGGCTAGAAGAACCTGTTGGCAGACTCGGTAGAAGACAGCTTCTTGTGTTTAGTATCCTAAAATTCTGGTTGCACTTTCTTTGCCAGATGTTCCACAGAATCTCCTGGTTGGAGGGGAATATCATAAGAAGCTGTGTTCCATCTGCGCATCTTCAGGGCTCTTTGTTTTTTTGTGGGTTTTTTTTTTGCCCCCTCTGGTTTTACAAGAAACTTCCCTCGGGAAATATCGCTAGTCTCGCCTGAGTTCTTTCAGAATGCTCCAAGCAGGAACCTACAAATTCACCTCAAGATTTTGCCCGAGGGGAAGTTTCAATGGCAAATCAAAAACAAAGCTGCAACAGCAACAAAACATTTTTGGATAAACATCAGATAAACTGACATAATGCCTCTCCTCTCCTCTTTCCTCCTCAAATTCATATAGTGCATCTTCTCATATCTTGCCCCCCTCCATGTATCTTAAGCAAACGGACAACAACAACAAAAAACCCACCAACCTGAAGTCATCTTATGTAATTATCTGCTGTTTCCTTGTAATGCTGTGCAGCTGTTCGTATCCAGGGTGCAAAGCAGAGCGTGCTATTTGGACAGATAAGTACAAGGGAAATATAAAACTATTTACGTTCTTATTCCCTGCACTTTGCTGGAGCAGGCCTTAAATGTAAGTTCCTTGGAAAAAGGTTTGTTTAGTTTTGAGGTGGCTGGGCCTTGCCTTATATGTCAATGAAAAAAGCACTGTGGGTTTAGATTTGGACGGATACATGTTGCTTAGGCACAATAGCCTTTCCTCCACAGTTAACTCCAAAAGATGCTGTGCTCCCAAATAGCACCATGAGCCAAGCTCATCCACAGAACAGCAGAAGAGCTGCAGATAATATAATGGTGTGTTTTTCACACAAAAAGTCTCTATAGTGAGGAATAAGCTTGACCTCAAAGCAAGGCAAAAGAGTCACCACTGTTTTCTGATCTCTTATTGCTCTGCATCCAGCAAAAAATGGACTGAAGATCATCTCAGGGGAGGAAGCAAAGCTAGAGCTGACAATGGAAAGTGCAGGCCATCCAACAGGAGTCCTTCTGTTCTCATGTTTCTGTCCGTGAAAAGTTGCGATTCCTGTTTTGTCCCTGTCCAAAGTTGTGTGCTCCAGATGTTGCTGGACTACAACTCCCACCATCCATTGTCATTGGCCATGCTGGCTAGGGCTGATGGGAGGTCAATGACCCATCTCGTCCAGCATCCTGTTCTCACAGGAGCTGGCCAGATGCCTGTGGGAAACCCACACGCTGAGAGCAAGAGTGCTCCTCCTACCTGCAGTTCAAAGCAACTGGTATTCAGAGGCACAATACGTCTACAGTAGAGATTGAACACTGTCATTGTGGAGGGTGACCATTAGAGGGCCACAGCTTCCTTGCCCCAACTTTAGAGTTGTGGCTTGTTAACATTTTTTATTATAGGGAGTTGTTAGTACCCCCATATTTCAAGGCTCACCTCCTACTCCAGGGTCTCTAGCAGCTAACTCTATGACCCTGCAGTCAGGATGGAGGGGGATTTCATTTGATCCACATTTTTTAGGCAATCTATTCTAATTTGCACCTCCCGACCATAGATTTCAGCACAATTATGCTTGGGATTTTTCAGTTTTGTGCTACAGATCCTGGCTCAAAACACACACCAAAATGCAGAGCATGTGGGGGGGGGGCGCAGCATTTGGGATAGAATTCATTAAAATAGGAATTTAAATATCAAGAAAGAAGCTTCCACCTAAACATTAGGAAGAACTTCCTGACAGTAAGAGTTGTTCAACAGTGGAATTTGCTGCCAAGGAGTGTGGTGGAGTCTCCTTCGTTGGACGTCTTTAAGCAGAGGCTTGACAGGCATATGTCAAGAATGCTTTGATGGTGTTTCCTGCTTGGCAGGGGGTTGGACTGGATGGCCCTTGTGGTCTCTTCCAACTCTATGATTCTATGACTCTATGAAATATCAATTTAAATTCATATAGATCTTTTAAAACATACAAACACCAGAGATTCGTGCAAGAAACAGGACAGAATGGATTTTAAAATGGTGACGTGAAATTGCCAGAGATCACAGAAAGGGTTTCATGAATCCCTACTCTGCCTTTTACCTGTTGCAGCTGCAGAGGTGTTGGCCTATATGCTTTTCCTCAGATCTTTAGCAATAAATGCAGTTGGTTGGGGCTTCTGAATTGGTGGACAAGCTATTGCAGCGTAAATGAATGCAGCAACAGCAGGCAGTGCAGGTCTGGGGAAACCTCAGGTCAGGGGCCTGAATGTGGCCCCCATGGCCTCTCTGCCTGGCCCTCAGAAGAACTCTCCTCAGGCCACTCCCTTCACAGGTCCCAGATCACACTGAGTGGCTTTTGCTTGCCTGGATGGAGGAGAGAAAGAAGCATGAAGAGTGCGCGTGGAAACTAGCCTACTGTTCAAAGGTAACATTTGCATTTCTTGATCCACCCATTTTTGCCTCTGGCATATGACCCTTCAAAGGTTGCTCGGGAGGGAATGTGACCCTCCGGCTGAAATAAAGTTTCTTCACCCCTAAGGTGAAGCCCTTCCACACTTCAAACAGCACCTCAGTCCCCATACATACTGAGGTAAAAACCAATAACTTTATGTTATAATGACCCCCCCACACACACACACCTTCCCCTTTAAGAGCAAACTCAACATGGCATTAAATGAATCTTTGCCCATAATGTGCAGGGCTTAGAAAATGCAAATAGCATGTGCAGTTTGAGGAGGCAGATAATTCTCAGAATTGCAGCAGTCATGGAAGCGAAACGTAGCCCTTTCTTCAGTCATGAGGCTGCTAATCTCTGGGTCATGGGTTTGAGCCTCACTCTGGGCAAAAGATGCGTTCATTCCTAGATGACCCCCGTGGTCCCTTCAGAATCTATGATTCTATGACTCCCCTGCTGCAGTCCTGAGGAAAATCCCTCCTCTGAAGCTGGCATTTGTATTGAGAGGAATGCTTGGTGATGCCAACAGCCTAATTCTTCCCAATGTGAGTGACAGCTTTAGCAAAGGGCTTTTGCCTCGGGACCATAGGAGGGAGCAAAGGGTCACCCAGCTGGGTGGGTGGGATATAAATAATAAAATTATTGTTCTCCCACATCTGCTACAATCCCAATTAATTCCCACCGCTACCACCACACATGATGCTATTTTGTTTTTCTAACAAATCAAATGCAAATATCATTTGCAATATCATTTCTAGTTGGGCCCTCAATATGTACAAATATCTGATCCAAAGCTTGATTAATAATATTACATGGTGGAAGTGGCGACACTGAGCAGTTAGATTGTGATACTGATATATTTTTGTCATTATATAAGCACTGTGTACTGTGAGCTTCTAATAGCCGAACACAAGATTGCAAGAATGGTGTGTGTGTGTGTGTGTGTGTGTGTGTGCTGCTGCAATGATTGCAATCCCAAGGCAATTTTAAATTTTAGATGTAGCTGCCAGGAACTAGGAAGTCAGGCTCAGTGTTGAAGGCATGAAGCAATCTAACTGAACCCGGCAAGCTCGTGGCCTGAATAGACTGCACTTCAGGATTCCTTCAGGGTCTAGAGTTATACCAGGCATAGCTTAATTCAGCCCCAAGTATAATGTTAAATGATCACTGCTCCATGTTAAAGGGTGACCTGAAATGGCTGCATAGAATTTCAGAATCAAACATAACATTGGAACCCTGCGAATTGTCTATTTTCAGGGAAGAGTGAATACAGTTAGTTTGCTAATGCTTGAGAACAAAATTTCTGGTCCTTGGAGTGAAACGTTGGTGCAGAGACTTCTGGCTAAGGAGAGATATTGTCCTTCGGTATGTCGTGGGCCATGTCCCCCTGCTCCATGGCTCATTATAGGAGCAGAATCCAGAAGGTTTGGGGAGACCTAGTGACAGAAGTCCTTGTGAAATGTGTTTGACGTATACAGCTAGAATAAGAAGGTGTCCCAAAAGGTGTAAGGTGTACAACAGACTTTGCTGGGGTTGGGGGAGCTGAAGACCCCCTCAGCCCTATGGAGTTGGCGCCTATGGCACTGACTCCACCTCCTGTTGCCTTCACTGCCTTCGGCCATACCTGTCCCGATGGACACCAGCTGGACAAAATGGTAAACTTTGGTTTGTAATGAAACTGGAATTAAAGGAGGGAATCTGAGCAATTGAGAGGGAGGGAGGGAGGGAGGGAGGGAGGGAGGGAGGGAGGGAGGGATGGATGGAATGGGCATAAGGCTTGAGCAGAAAGTGCCCAGCCATGGTTTGACATTACATCTGAACCAGCCCACTGGCTTCTCATGGTATGTTATTAACATGGGCAGAGCAAGTCTCACAGGCCCAGGATTGGCTTCTACAAACTATACCCCACAAATTAAGTTAGTTTCTTGTGTCTCCCTCTGTGTTAGAAAAGTGCCCGTCTTTTAACTTCTGAAATTATGGAAAGTATGTGGATCCAGTACCACATAGAAGGTACCATGGGGGCCATTTTGTCAAGGCCATTTTAAGTGTGGAAAGGTGGCTTGATTGTCAAGTATTGGTCTGACATGTTCCCTGTCAGTCAGAATATTGGGGGGGGGGTTAACAGGTAACCCCACCATACACACCCCCACCCTTCCCTGACATTAGGCAATGTGGCTTAACAAACCATCGACTGCAAGAACGAGGACAATGAGTAATGGAAATGGAACGTGAATGAAGAAGGAAGGTGTCCAGTTTTGTCCGATAATCTTTTTTTCGCAGGCAAATCTGGGCACCCCTCATTAAGTTTTAAAGGTTGTTTAAGTCCTTGCTATAACTTCATACTCCAGTTCCCTCTCGTGTAAGAGTGGCAAATGAAGCCTATATTATGGATGGTTCAGTGCACTAATCTCCTCATTGAAAGACCCAATCATTTGCTTATAAGCAAAGAAAGCTCGGGGTTGTTTTTAAGTCTCTCTCTCTCTCTCCCTGCCCCACCTTTCTAAACAGTATTTAAACATGATATAAGCCAACACAGCTGCTTTAGGTCTTCAGACTAAATATATACAAACTTCTGAGGGTCTTTTGATAATCTGGAATCCAAGTATGCCTCTGGGAACCCACATTTGTAAGGATTGCAACTAGATTAGAAGGCATTATTATATAAGACTAGCAGAAATTACCCAGAGCTGCCTGGGAATTCTAAGAAACAAACAAACAAACAAAAAAGAATTATAAATGGATAGCGTGATTTGTGAGTTTGGGGGCTGTACAAACACATACTGATGTTCGGCTGGGTGCCTCCAATGGCGTTCATAGCTGAAAAGCAGCTCCACCACCCCAGGAAACCTAATTTGTAAGCTTGGTCAATGGCCAGGGATGAGTGGAGCTGTAGTTCAACAACACCTGGTTGCCCATCCATGATAATAGAAGAATGGGGCTGTTTAAGGGCTCATCCCCACTTCCGCTAGTCCCTTGCTTGGTGAAACCCACTCTTTCCTGCAAACGTTAGTCCACATAAAACCTGATTGACGTTTATTCAAATTCAGCTGTAAAGAGCAGGTTTTTCCTGGAGGGGTGTGGTTGGACAAGCAGGAGTTTGAACTAGGCCTACGTAGTTACAAATTAACCCCTTCTTTTATATAGGGTTCTAGGTTTTAAAGTTATTTTTCCTTAGTCATTTTGTTTGCCTCCTGTGTCTATAACCGAACGTGGAGCATATAGAGAATAACATTTGTATACTCATTAATGATAATTCACTTAATTAGGCCCAAAGACTCCTAAGACAGAAAGTTGCTGTGTGTGACTTGAGTGAATTCTGCTTCATCTGTTTCCAATTCCCATGTCGGATGTTTAAATATTTAGTTGTGCATCATCACAGGGACAATCAGTTTTAATTTGTACAGGAGATGGCAGCTGAAGCAAGACCTAAACTCCCAATTCCTGTTGCCCTGCTGATTCTGTTCATTCATACAGTATTCATAGTTGCATGTCGGATGGCATTTTTTTATATATAAAAAAAACACATTTAAAGGAATAAAACCTACAGGCAACCAAAATCATTATCTTTGTTTAAAATAAAATAAAAAGAATGAATTCCAGATTTGCTCGAAATGCAACTGTTATGAGCTATTTATATAATACATTCATCCAATGCCAGGCCAGTTCATACATATAAGATGAGCCAGAGTCACGGATGAATAATGAGGTAGCCAAGTTTGCGAATGGTACAAATTATTCAGGAGAGGGCCATTCCAAAGAGGCAGTGACAATCCTTACAAAATCCCTGAATGGGCAACGAAACATCAGATGATGCTCAGTATAAAGAAGAGTGAAATGATACACAGGGAGGCTAAAGATCCTCCTAAACTGATGGAATCTAAGATGCCAGTTCTGAATGGCTGTGTGATAAAACTGGCGCTGAGGCATGGGGGATGATCAGAAACCCTGTTAATAGGAAGGACCTTTTGGTTAATCACGAGGCTGCTGGGAACTGCAGTCCAAAACACTTGGAAGGCTCCTTTTCGCTGATTCGATTGGCTCCCTCGTAAGACTGCCCTACTGGAGGCGGTGGGTGGAACACAGACACCAGAATGGTGTTCGTAATCCTGTCCCTTGTTCAGATTAGGAAAGTGACATGCAGGGGGCATGGGTTAAACATCTCCCAGCACCTCTGCTCCAAATAAAAATCAAAGCACCCAGTGCCTGTTTTTAATTTTTTTAAAAAAACCCAAAGCAAAAGTCAGAAAATTCTGATGATTATGAATTCTCTAACATCATCACATCTGATTCAATCTGAGGATGAAGCCAGGGTTGCAGGGGAAATGCTTTTTTTAAAAAAAAAATCATTATTTTTGTTGGGCAATATTCTGCATTTCATCAGATTTCCTTAGCGCTTACAAGAAGTGATAAATTGATGAAGGCATTTTTGGAGAACAACTTGTCTTTCTAGATCTCTGGGCAACAGAGTCTTGGCACCCTTTCAGCCTTTACTAGCGGAGCCAGCTGGTTCCATCCTCTTTCTCTCCCTGCAACAAAAGTTCACGATCTGGCGAGAGTGGCGCTTTTTGATTACTTAAGATCTAGGCTCCCACCAGCAAATTATTTGTGAAATGTCAGCAGCCTGGCAATGATCCATAGGCTTCCTGGCCCATCTACCTACTCCCCTGTCCACAGAACATCTCCAAAGTACTGTATAATAAATTGTTATACCAAGTCAAACCATTGGTCTATCTAGCCTGCACTAACCGGCAGCAGTTTTGGGCTGGGGTTCCTCCCAGTCCATATTTGTTGTTGTTTAGTCATTTAGTCGTGTCCGACTCTTCGTGACCCCATGGACCATAGCATGCCAGGCACTCCTGTCTTGCACTGCCTCCCGCAGTTTGGTCAAACTCATGTTCATAGCTTCGAGAACACTGTCCAACAACCTCGTCCTCTGTCGTCCCCTTCTCCTAGTGCCCTCAATCTTTCCCAACATCAGGGTCTTTTCCAAGGATTCTTCTCTTCTCATGAGGTGGCCAAAGTATTGGAGCCTCAGCTTCACGATCTGTCCTTCCAGTGAGCACTCAGGGCTGATTTCCTTCAGAATGGATAGGTTTGGTCTTCTTGCAGTCCATGGGACTCTCAAGAGTCTCCTCCAGCACCATAATTCAAACAGTCCATATACCTCTTTTTTATTTTGGCAGTCAACATGCCACATGTGTGTCTAAGTGGTGTACAAAAATAATTTTGAAAACCTCAGTTAAAACTATAAAATGCCTGCTTGATTTATTTATTTTTAAGTCTTCGGTAGGTGCTGGGCATTCAACAGAGAGGTACCTCAACCGGAAGGGACCTGCATAAAATTGGACCCACAATACTAAACTTATGGCTCCTGGTGGAGACAGGCCACTGCATATCACACATTCTTATTTATGCATAATGCCTCTGTCTATCCAGCAAGTCTTCCCCAAAACAGTTTACAAAGAAAGGATAAAAGAATAAGATGGAATAATAATACTGAACTTTTAAATAAGTGCAGGATTAAAACAAAATTAGAGGAGGTGGTTAAACATGGGTTGGGGCTTAAAAAAAAGCGTCTGTTTAAGTACGCTTCGGTTTGAATACTTTCAGTTTAAGTACTCAGTGGACTGTCTGGAACGGATTAATCCACTTTCCATTACTTTCAATGGGAAAGTTTGCTTCAGGTTAAGTACGCTTCAGGTTAAGTACAGACTTCCGGAACCAACTGTGTACTTAAACTGAGGTACCACTGTAATACTGAATATATCTAGTAGGGAAGTCCACTACTAGATATCAGCCAACAGAAATGCTTTTTTTAAAAATGTCAGCAGGACTGAAACTCTCTATGTCCAAGATAGGGAAACTGCAACCCTTCCAATGGCGTTGGACTACAACTCCCATCAGCCCCAGTCAGCATTGCCAATGGTCAGGGATGATGAGAATCATAGTCCAAGAACATCTGGAGGGTCCCTGCCCAGTACTGAGAATTAATGTGCTGCCCACTAGTTAGAGTGGGACCTGAGAGACCAAGGTTCGGCTCTCCATTTCTCCATTCACTGGGTGACCTTGGGCCAATCACACCCTCCCAGCTCACTAGGCATTTATTCATTCAGAAATTTGCACTCTGCTATTCTTTATGAACTGAACGCAAAGTGGCTTCCGAGAACACAACAAAAACAGTAAAAAGTCCTAAAATCAATTTCATACACTAATAAAGCCAAGAATTGGGTCACAAGAATGCAGCATAAAAACTGGGGCGGAACAAAACTTTAACTCCCACTAAAAGGTAAAGGTAAAGGGACCCCTGACCATTATTTCCAGCCGTGACTGACTCTGGGGTTGCGCACTCATCTCGCATTATTGGCTGAGGGAGCCGGCGTATAGCTTCCAGGTCATGTGGCCAGCATGACAAAGCCACTTCTGGTGAACCAGAGCAGCACACGGAAACACTGTTTACCTTCCCGCTGTAGCGGTTCCTATTTATCTACTTGCATTTTGACGTGCTTTCGAACTGCTAGGTTGGCAGGAGCTGGGACCGAGCAACGGGAGCTCACCCCGTCACAGGGATTCGAACCGGCGACCTTCTGATCAGCAAGCCCTAGGCTCAGTGGTTTAACCCACAGCGCCACCTGGGTCCCTGTTTTAGTGGGAACTCCCACTAAAACCTCCGCAAAAGCAGATGGCATTGGCCTGAAGCTTAAAAGAGAGGGGGGAAATTCACATTTCTAGGGAAGGAGATATGGATCAGATCATTAGTGCACCTTACTCAATGTTGTCTTGCCAGGATTTCTGATGGGTCTCCCTTACCCTACCTGAAAATGCTGTAGGATTGAACCCTGAAGAGGGTTGCCCTGAAGAGAATTTGAAAAAAAAAGGTTCCTCACTCCTGTTTTAGCTGTATTTGAGCATTCTGCAAAGCAGGTTCTCTCCATAGGAGAGAGCATGGGTTGCGGCAGGGCTAACAAGACGACCCAGGGCTTTGGGGGGCGGGTCTGTTTGGATGACCTTTGGCTTTGATTGGAGGTTTGATTGTTGCTGGGTTTTTTGCTTGTTGAAATTTGTTGATTGACAGCCCTTGCTATGTTTAAACCGAAGGAGCAGTTTGTGCTATCTCTTTGATGCTCGCTTCGAATCTCCCGCCCGCCCTCCGCTTTCTTTAGGCCCCTTTGCTTTGACCTTGCAGTGCCTGTCTAGGGGTCGCCTGTATTCAGGGGCCTGGTAGGAATTTTGCCACTTGGCTGATTGGCTGTTGTCAGGTGGCTTTTGCCTACCATGCTGCAATTAGTCACAACTTGTAAGGTTGCGGTTAGTCATTGGTTCAAATAAATTGGCCGAGGGGTACGGATTTTGGCTGGGCCTGACCCTCATGTGATTGCTGCTGCCATATAGAAGTATTCCGTTAAAGGAATCCTGGGCTCTACATGTTTGTCTGTTTATCCCCGCTAGGGGTCAGGACCACGCATGAGCCTCGGGGAGCATCTGGGGTGAGGACAAGAAGAAGGGCTTGTGCCCCCTGCCCCGTCCTCTCTCAGGGGGTGCTTACTTATTTACTGACTCCCCAACTAGGCTAGAGGGAGTCAGATCTGTCCCAGGTGGGAGACAGATGGCTGGGAACCAATGACTAAGCAACCACTCACATTTTGATTGTATTTTAATAAAAAAGTTGTGGCCAAATTTTAATGCCAAAAACCTTAACAAAAATTATGGTGTCTGTGTGAGTTATTGGGGGGGGTCCTCTTGGTGCCTCGGCACGCAAAACCTACATGTGACCAGGGAGACTGGAGGCAAGCCCCCTGAGCCCCCTTCCAAATTGTGTGTGTGTGTGTGTGTGTGTGTGTGTGTGTGTAGGAAATCTAAAGTAGCTTCCCCTGTGATTTTGAACCCTGAATTAAACCCCCTGATGAATGTTGGTATGGATGTTTTGGAGCTGTTGTGGCTTATAATTTCTGAGCTTCAGCCCAAATCACAGGTATTGCTTTCCAAGAGGTGCCTGAAATATTAATTTTTCAATTAGTAAGAGGTGATAACTCATGGTGTACTTTTAAAGCAGTGAGGCAGATGGTTTAGACCTGCCTCACAGGTTTCAATTACAGCTCATCAAAACTTTATATCTTTCTGATATGGGGCGATGGTTTTTTCCTAAGCCGTTAGATTTTGTTTTTCTTTTTTTTAATAATGCTAACAAACTTGGCGAGGTGGGAGAGAATGTAAATCAACAGTCTGGGCCTATTTTGATTTTGCTACGGCTATGCAGAAAATCTCAGCATTCTGTATGAGGCTCATTCCATAAACTTAATTTAGAACTTCTTTGTTTGTTTGACAATATTTGCACAACACTTATTTCTTTAAAAATATTTACATATACAATTTCATGGCCTCGCTCTAACAAGCATTCTCAGGACAGTTTGCAGGGACTTGAAATTTTCCCCTCACAAAGCTACAATCTGCAGAGTCCCCTGGGAAGAAAGATTCATTGTTAAACAGCCGTCCTCTCGTACAAGAGACGGAATGGAATGTTAGCTGATTATTGATAGTTATAAGAATTTTTTTTAATGATATCAGATATTGATTTTAGTTTAGCGCCTAAATTTTTAATCTTAATCTTAAACCTTCAAGATATGTTTTTTGAATTGTTAATATTTGTCCTTGTGAGCTGTGAATTGTGAATATTATCTGTGGTTTGTACGAGTCTGCGGTTTTTATTTGATTTGTTTTGTTGTGTTGTGTTTTATGATGGGCGTACAGCCGAATAAACATCTTTGCTTTGCTTTGCTAGACCACTCAGCGAATTTTAGCTCTGGGGGAGAAATAAGGGACCTCAAAACAACCCTCAGTGCCCTTAACACACTACATTTCCCAGGATTCTCTGGGGGGAAGCCATGACGGTTTAAAGTGGTAAGATGTTGCTTTGGAGGTATAGTGCAGCTGGGACTTTTGAGTGAGGGGAGCGAAATAAAAACTACATAGCTAGAAAAGTATAGAACATCTGGTATCCAAAAGGTCTGTGGAAACAACTCTTGCCTGATGCTCACATAGGAAGCAAGCCAAACCCAAGATGTGTGGGAATAGGTCAATCTCAGACTGAGCTGGCTGAAGTCTCCCATCCTGGCTTGGTTGGACTCAGCCAGCTCAGCCAAAACCAGCTCAGTTGAGGCGAGGGTAAAGGGGCATTGTGGGGGAAGGGCAGGGGGAAGACTTACCCCTATTCCCAATGTTGTTCTTTAAAACAGAATTTGACAATGGCTTACTTTTCCTCTGCCAGGCTGAGCCCTGCTCCTGAACTAAGTTCAGAAAAGGGGTAAGTTACACTGCCATAATTTACCCCCGTGTAAATCCACGTGGGTGGTGCTGTGGGTTAAACAACAAAGCCTAGGGCTTGCTGATCAGAAGGTTGGTGGTTCAAATCCCCGCAACAGGGTGAGCTCCCATTGCTCAGTCCCAGCTCCTGCCAACCTAGCAGTTCGAAAGCACGTCAAAGTGCAAGTAGATAAATAGGTACCGCTACAGTGGGAAGGTAAACAGCATTTCCGTGTGCTACTCTGCTTTGCCAGAAGTGGCTTAGTCATGCTGGCCACATGACCTGGAAGCTGTACGCCGGCTCCCTTGGCCAATAAAATGAGATGAGCGCCGCAACTCCAGAGTTGTCCGCAACTAGACCTAATGGTCAGGGGTCCCTTTACCTTTAAATCACCCTAGCTTCTTGTAGTTTGGATTGCTCTGCCCATCCTTTAGCTATCTCTGGCTTCCAGTTGCCGGCTCCTGGTTTGCATCAGAGGATGTAAGGGCTGGGAGTCAGACGCAGGTCACCAAGAAAGACACAGAGTCAGCTGTCAGTGAAGTTGACTTTTTATTCATGGAAACGGCATGCAACTCAGCAACCCTTCCCAGTACGTCTTGCACCTATAAAGCACTTGCCAGGGTTGAAGGTCCCTGCCGCTCTGGCACCCGGGGCGGCGCACATGCCATGCACCCGGGGGTGGGGCGATTGCGCCCAGGGTTTGCCATCTGGCGCGCAGTGGTGGAGCAAGGTCAGGTTGACAGCCGCACAGCATTTTGTCACCCCCCTTAGAGGTGGCACCCGGGCCACACTGCACCCACCTTTTGACACCTCTGCCTGCTTTCTAAAGCTCCTACTCTCCTGGATGTTTCCCAATCTGTCTCAAACTGTGTTTGCACACTCTGGCCTCTGTTCAGCTCTCCTCATTATCCTGCAGGTTCTTGAAGGGTGGGGAGGGGGAGCTTGTCACACCCAAAGAGGGAGATTTCTTAGATCTCTCACTTGGACTACTGCAATGCGCTCTATGTGGGGCTACCTTTGAAGGTGACCTGGAAACTACAACTAATCCAGAATGCGGCAGCTAGACTGGTGACTGGGAGCAGACGCCGAGACCACATAACACTGGTCTTGAAAGACCTGCATTGGCTCCCAGTACGTTTCTGAGCACAATTCAAAGTGTTGGTGCTGACCTTTAAAGCCCTAAACGGCCTCGGTCCAGTATACCTGAAGGAGCGTCTCCACCTCCATCGCTCTGCCCGGACACTGAGGTCCAGTGCCAAGGGCCTTCTGGTGGTTCCCTCGCTGCGAGAAGCCTAGTTACAGGGAACCAGGCAGAGGGCCTTCTCGGTAGTGGCACCTGCCCTGTGGAACAACCTCCCACCAGATGTCAAAGAGGAAAAAAACTACCAGACTTTTAGAGGATATCTGAAGGCAGCCCTGTTTAGGGAAGCTTTTAATCTTTAAGAAATAAGTGTATTCTAATATTTCTGTTGGAAGCCGCCCAGTGTGACTGGGGAAACCCAGCCAGATGGGCGGGGTATAAATAATATATTATTATTATTATTATTATTATTATTATTATTATTATTAATGCTTCAGCAGCCTCTTGATCCCCCTCCTCTGCTTCAGACTTAGAGTCTGAACCACTTCCTGTCACCGGCTCTTCCTGCTCACTAAACCCTGTTGCCCCTTCAGCTTCCAACACTTCCTCCCACCCTTCTCCCTCTGACCTCTCCTCAGTGTCCCACCACCAATTCCCAGGCTCTGAACTTTCCTCCTCTGGGATATCCCTTGGGGGGGGGTTCGCCTCCCACCACCCCTCGTCATCCAGCCTAATAGAGAGCTGCTTCCACTTCAGCTTTGACCATCTTGGAGGTCAGCTGTCCATGTGAACAAGCAATACTGGACAAGCTGAGCCTCTGGTCTCATTTAGTGTTATGTGTGCTACTATTAGGACCATGATAAGCCCAATCCTCTTTTTTTCTGGACTATTAGCAAAGAGTGCAGAAGAAAATTTACATAACATTTTTCAAATACTCTCTTCCATTCTTTCGGCTTATAGATCATTTTCTTTTTTAACCGAAGGAAAGGATGAGCTCATCGGTTTGGTCCAACTTCCAACCAAGGTTTACTTAGGAAAGGGCTCTCTCTCTTTTCTCCCTCTCTTGCTCTCATTCTGCTATGTTATAACACCTTTGCTCCCCAATTTATGGGCAGAGCAGAGAATGGTTAATCCATTGCCACATGGCACAAAGTCTTAACCTTATAAAACGTACTTGGAGTCTTATATTGTATACTAATAGGGCACGAGGACCAGTTTTCCAGGTTTACAAGGTGGAAATTTGAATGGCCGCGAAACATCTCGGGTTTTATTGGCAGTGAATTATGCTTGAGGAATGCAAGACATCTCATTTTCTTCTCCCTGGATCCGGGAAAGGAAGTTCTTCAGAGGGCGACAAACGGCTCTTGATTCAATCAAGCCAATTTTAAAGAGATAAATTTAATGCAGTCAAAGGAGAGATCTCCTTTCCCCGCTGACTTTATTGCAAGTCAGAGTGGCCTTTGTTGGTTCTTGGATCAGAGCAGCCTTCCGCAGCTGGGTGCCCTCCATACATTTGTCCTGCCATGCTGACCGGTGGAAGTTGTAGTCCAAAACATTTGGAAGTGCCACCAGCCCTATGAACTTCCATGTGATTTAAGATCTGAAGCTCCTGTGTTTCACCCGATTGCTTTTGCCTGTTAAGTAGACTTAGCAACAAATTGCCATTACCTAAAATAGCCCTGAATTTATAGAAACTGTTGGAGGAGAAGGTTGCTGACAAGAGGAAGTAAAATAGGCTTGCAGAGCAAGCCTCATTGCGTGCCCAGGCCTGCAGCACGGTGAGGGGCGAACTGTAGAAATAAGACACATGACATTTGTATTTGGTTGAAATCGGCCACAACTTTATTGATTGCAGATGTAAGTAGGTTTGGGACAAGGCATTGGGTATGCATCCAGCACCCAGCAGCCCGACTGCTGGTTGAAAAGTAGGTAGGGTCAAACCTGAGTTGAGAGATCGCCCCTGACATGTACTAGTAGGTGCTATGGCCGATCAGCCCCCATGTGGACCCCTGCTGGACCGCTTTAATAGGGCACCCAATCAGCAAAAGGATGCAACTTATCCACCAAAGTTGTGCCATTTGCTATGAGGCAGGCGGAAATTAGTCTGCGGGGGGGGGGAATCCTCCTTAGCCCCAAATAGAGCAACCAAACAGGGTGGATAAAAATCAATGATTTTTTTTTAAATCGGATTTTTTAAAAATCAGATTATTAAAATAAAATGCGTTAGGAGGAAAAATCTTTCTAAAGATAGTTTTCTATTTAAGTTACATTGTAGTCAAAATAAGGATTTATTTCAAATTTTTCATGTGTGCTCAAACTTTTTCTTTTCTTTCTTTCTTTTCTTTTTTAAAAAAACCGTTTAACCACATCAGTTAACAAACTTGGCTACATATGCTATAATGTTATTGTTTTAGTTAAATTGTTATTAAGGAAATTATTATTTTTCTCCTTCCGATAAAGTACAGCAGAAAAGTTGTCCCAATATAATCGGTTAACTTATTAACCCTCACAGTAATTTCATAATTATCTGTCTCTATGTACAGTCATACCTCGGTTTAAGTACGCCTCGGTTTGAGTACTTTCAGTTTAAGTACTCCGCGGACCCGTCTGGAACGGATTAATCCACGTTCCATTACTTTCAATGGGAAAGTTTGCTTCAGGTTAAGTACGCTTCAGGTTAAGTATGGACCTCCAGAACGAATTACACTCATACTTCGGCTTAAGTACGCTTCAGGTTGAGTACTCCACGGACCCGTCTGGAACGGATTAATCCACTTTCCATTACTTTCGATGGGAAAGTTCGCTTCAGGTTATGGATGCTCAGGTTAAGTACAGACTTTCGGAACCAACTGTGTTTGTAAACCGAGGTACCACTGTATTTCTAATAGTATAACCAAATCAGAAATTTTCGATATAACTACTCTGAAAATTTATTATTCCAAAAATGTAACCTTCATCTGGTTGGGAATATTAAGATTATACCACTAAGAATGAGTCTTTCTGTAAAAAAAAAAAAGATTTAAATCAAGTCTTACTGACTAGTGATTTATAGCATGATTTAAATTGTGATTTCTATCCATTTGATTTAAATCAAATGTACCTTATATCCTCACACTGAACTGTCCACTCCCCTTCAGGCAGAACACCAACACCACCAAACTTGGTGGGTGGTGAACCCCACGAAGAACTCCGATGCCTGGCAGGATGTCTAGGCGTAGTCTTCCCTTTATACTGCGGTTCCCAAGATGGCCCCGCAATCCCAGCTGCACCGATTGGCCCATTCAAACAGGTCTTGGGCACCAAGCCAGCGTGGCCAGAGGGAAGTTGCCAAGTGTCCCACAATGATGTGGGGAGTAAAAAATAGCGGCTGGGAATGGCCTGTGGATGCACCAAGGCAGCAAACACCACTTTCCCAGAGCACCGGGTAAGTGGGAGCTATATAAAGCTGACGTAACTTAAAGGTAAAGGGGCCCCTGACCATCAGGTCCAGTCGTGTCCGACTCTGGGGTTGCGGCGCTCACCTCGCTCTATAGGCCGAGGGAGCCGGCGTTTGTCTGCAGACAGCTTCCGGGTCATGTGGCCAGCATGACAAAGCTGCATCTGGCGAACCAGAGCAGCACACGGAAACGCCGTTTGCCTTCCTGCCTTCCCTATTTATCTACTTGCACTTTGATGTGCTTTCGAACTGCTAGGTGGGCAGGAGCTGGGACCGAGCAACAGGAACTCACCCCATCGCAGGGATTCGAACCGCCGACCTTCTGATCAGCAAGCCCTAGGCTCTGTGGTTTAACCCACAGCGCCACCTGGGTCCCTTAATTTACGCCAGTCTAAGTTACTTCTGTTACAAGCTTTGCTCACGAACCTTTGGGAGGGTCTGCTGCCTGCTGAGCCAACTGGTGGGTGTGGTCCTGAGTTCTGAGGATCTGGCCCAGGGTCATGTGACTGAGCTGAACAGGAATTGGAAGAGGTGTAAGTCTCAGACAAGAGATTACAAAGGAGGACAATACACTATTTTCGTATGCGACAACTGCGGCTAGGACATTGTTAGCCCAAAAATGGAAAACTCAGGATTTACCGACGATTGAAGAGTGGCAGACAAAAATGATAGACTATGCGGAACTAGCGAGACTGACTAGCGGGATCCGGAACCAGGGGGAAGCAAGGTTCCAAAGAGACTGGAGTAAATTTGTGGACTATATGGAAAAGAACTGTAGAAGTTTAAAGACACTTGCAGGACTGAAATAAATTCTACGAATTGACTTTAAATGGGAGGTATAAAGGAACTGCGAGATAAGAACTGAATAGAAAACCAAATGAGGGGAGGGAGGGAAGTCAAGCTCGGCAGAGCATTGAGAATGAGAGATTTGGAGAGAATTGTTAAAAAGATTGATGTATGTGTTGTATTGTTTTTTAATGTTTGTTTGTTTTGTTTAATGTTTTAATTGGAAAATCTAATAAAATGCTTTTTTTTTTAAAGGAAGAGGTATAAGTCTCTCTTTGCCCCATTCTACCCCCGCTCCTCTGGAATCCCTCTTTTGGCGACTTAATGTTGGTGTAAGTTACACTGGCTTAAGCTACACTGGGACCTTAGGGTGAAGGGCAGGATTAATAATAATAATAATAATAATAATAATAATAATAATAATATTCTACTGGCTGAGAATCCAAACTTCTGAATCCAAACTCTCTCATCCCAGCAGATCTTGGGACTGGATTGTACTGTTAGGCAGGTTCATTTTTTTTAAAAAAAAGTTTTTATTTTTTATTAACTGCAGAGCAGCTTCATTCAGATTTGCCATGGTTTGAGTCTTGACTCAAAAACTGGTTTGTCTGTCCCTCCAGCTATTGTCATCCCCCACCCATGAAAACTAAAAGCACATGTCACAATCATTCATTGTGATGAGATGGGACACACACGGAGAAAGAGAAACAATGAGAAGTCTATACGTCTGTGATACAACAGAATGAATGAAGAACAAGTTAAGGCTCGTCCCTCCACTGCCATTGCAAACTCTTCTATTTTTGATTTCTCCAAAAAGTTATTTTTTTCCAATGTGCTGCAAGTAACAACGAGCTTCGTGCAGGTTAGTCAATGAATTAGACCAGGATTCTGCCTGCAGCACACTGAGAGGAAATTCTCTGCCAGAGCTTAGAGGTGACAATGAGGGCAAACTCCCCATGTCTATTTCCCCCCATTGCCCCATTGACAAAGATGGAATTTGAACATCAGAGCACAGGAATGCCCTTGACCATTCCTATAGAACTGCTCCATTGAGAAAGGTGGAAAGTGGGGAGTTGCTGAGCTGTAGGTTATATGCCTGTGCGTGAGTTGAGTTTTCTCCAGAGGGTTCCTGTAAAACAGATCTTGCCTTGTGAATTGACTCATCATGAGTCCAGATGGGGGTGGTCAACAAAAGAGGTTTAAAGACTGTCTCAAGGCAAAGCTTTAAAAATGTAGTATAAACACTGACAACTGGGAAACACTGGCCTGCGAGTGCTCCAGTTGGAGAACAGCCTTTACCAAAGGTGTCATGGGCTTTGAAGGCATTCTATCTCAGGACTCAAAGGAGAAACGTGCTAAGAGGAAGGCACGCTTGGCAAATCCACACCGTGATCAACTCCTGCCTGGAAACCAATGTCCCTACTGTGGAAGGACGTGTGGATCCAGAATTGGCCTCCACAGTCACTTACGGACCCACTGTTAAAACTGTGTTTATGGAAGACAATCTTACTCGGCTACGAGTGATCGCCAAAGAAGAAGAAGCTCCTCTTTCTCCCCATTTCAGGATTCACCTAACTGGGATGGGGGAAGAGGAGATATTCTGATCAAATTCTGGAACAAAGGGAGAAAATGTGGCATAGAAGCTTCTCTCCCTTGCCATTTCGTCCTCACAACAACCCTGTGAGGTAGGTTAAGCTGAGAGATGGCGACTGGCACAAGGTCAACCCAACGAGCTTCATGGAAGGGTGGGGATTTGAACCCTGGTCTCCCAGACCAGACCCTACTCTGCCACTACACCTTACCTTCCAAGTCCTGGACTGCAGAATCCGGGACCGGCAGCCGTGTGACACCGGAAGTTGCGTCGATGTAACTTCCGCTGTCGCTCTGCCCTTCTATGGGCACCCAAAATGGCCGCCACCGGCTTCAAAAGTAGCTTCTACGCATGACCAGAAGTGCATCGACGCAACTTCCGGTGTCGCCCCGCCCATCTATGGGCACCAAAAATGGCCGCCGCCTACACCGGAAGTCCCGTCTACGCACTTCCGGTCATGCGTAGATGTGACTTTTGAAGCTGCCAGCGGCCATTTTTTGTGCCCATAGAAGGGCAAATCAGAAGAAGAAAAAATGGTCGCTGGCAGGAGAAAATAACGGAGATAAACAGGAGATGAAGTGATATGGGGGACCACCGGGAAAAGGTAAGTAAAAAAGGGGTTTTCCCGGGGAAAACGGAGTACTTGGCAGCTATGCACTACACCTCTCTGACTCAAAAGCAATAAATGCATCCAAGCGTGGGACTCTGTGCTATAACAACTTTCAGTTAGGGGCAGTAGTGCCGGGGGAGACATGAAGAAGCAGAAGCAATCTGAGGAGTGCAAACGTCAGGAAGGAGCTGGAAGGAACTGGAAGTTCCTCTCTTCTTCCCACCGCATTCCTTGAAATATGGTTCCCTGAGGTCAGAAAAATGGAACAGAAGTATAGTTAACTGAAACGTTGATGCACATCTGTCTCTCTGTTCCCTTGAGAACCGCAGGCCTAGAGTGCCAGGAACAATGACAGAAGACAGGGACAAAGGGGGAAGCCATTAAAATGATCGCATGTTAACTAGGGACATTAAAAAAAGAAGAGAAAATCCCTGGAATGTTGATATCGCCACCCTTCCTTCTTCTTACCAGCTGTAGTGATGGTCATCACCTTTGGATAGCTTTAAAAGGGAATTAGACCAATTCAAGGTGGATTAGGGTATCAGTGGTGACCAGACATGATGGCTACATTCTACCTCCACTGTCGGAAGCAGTCAATTTCGGGTCGCCAGTTGCTGGGAATCACAAACGGGGACAAAGCTGACCTGTGCTTGTGTCCTGCTTGTGGGGCTTTCCATAGGAATCTGTTTGGCAACTGTGGGAAGAGGATACTGGATTTAGGGTTGCCAGACTCAATAGAGGACAGGACTTCTGTGCCTTTAATTGCCCTGCTCTCTTTTGAGTCTGGAAACCTTAAAGAGAAACCAGCAGACCCTTTGCTTGGAAATTAAACAAAGGGTCTGCTGGTTTCTCTTTAAGGTTTCCAGACCCAAAAGAGAGCAGGGCAATTAAAGGCACAGAAGTCCAGTCAATAGTCTGGCAATAGTCCTCTCAATAGTCTGGCAACCCTAACGAGATTAGATGGACCTCCAGCAGGCCTCTAGTTGCAACATGTTCTAAGACCATAGGTTTGGAAGAGCTCCTCAGCTCGACATGGTTAGGCAGATAGTGGAGAAAGTGCTCCATTATAGCGCAATTCTAAGCAAGTTTACTCAGAAGTAATTCACACTGAACTCAATGGCAGCTTGCTCTCTAGCAAGCAAGTTTATGGCTGCACTGTCAGCCAGCAAGCAGAGATGGAGAAAATTTCAGAAAATGGGTGTGTGTGAAAAATTGATGCAGCATAGCAGGGTGGTATGCAGATTGGAGTTCTAATTGTAGATACACCGAAAAGAAGGTTTTTTTGCACCAAGAACTCTGGCCAGAAATTTCAATGTTAGGAATAAATCCTACTCGTGAGTTACAGTCAAATAAGGTATGTATTCTGGTAAGACTAACAGTCTTGAACAGAACAAATGAATACAAACAAAAAATGAGCTTCAAGTTCACTAGAGTATATATAGTTTAAAGCAGGCATCCCCAAACTGTGGCCCTCCAGATGTTTTGGCCTACAACTCCCACGATCCCTAGCTAACAAGACCAGTGGTCAGGGACGATGGGAGTTGTAGTCCAAAACATCTGGAGGGCCGAAGTTTGGGGATGCCTGGTTTAAAGTGTTACAACTTAGAAAATAATAGTACTATATATACTCTAGTGAACTTGAAGCTCATTTCTTGTTTGTATTCATTTGTTCTGTTCAAGACTGTTAGTCTTACCAGAATACATACGGTACCTTATTTGACTGTAACTCACGAGTAGGATTTATTCCTAACATTGAAATGTCTGGCCAGAGTTCTTGGTGGAAAAAAACCCTTCTTTTCGTGGTATGCAGATTGGGCTGAACGGTTTATGTTGTTGCTGTTAACTTTGCTGTCTGGACTTTGATCGCAATGAAAAGACTGATTGATTGATTGATTGGCTGAACAGCTATACGGTAGCTAAGCACCTGCCTTGTATGCAGAAGGTCCCAGGTTCAATTCCCAGCATATCCAGGTAGGAACAGGAATGCTCCCTACAAAAAACAAAACAAAACAAACAAACCAACCACCCTGGAGAGCCACTCCCAGCCAGTGTAAACAATAAGACAGCTTCCTATGTTCCTGTAAGCTTCCCAAAAAAATTCTCCCCTCCCCACGTCTGAGAAAGATCTCCCAGCATTTTCTAAATCAAAGCGGGTGGCGTTTGCCCAATTCTGTCAGCGAGGAGGACAAGAACACCGGAGGAAATGAGGCATTCTGGCCTCTGCCGGATGTGGTTAGACGGCTCCCTGAACCACCACCACAAGGGAGGGAGCATGTTCAGTCTCTGCTTGACAGCTTCATTCCTCCCAGTATAAGGGCAAGACCATAAAACAAATAGAATATAAATGGAGCCCATATATCTTATGAGTAATTAGAACAAAATGACAAACAATAACAGGCTATTATTGTGCATAAAGGAGCTCAGGCACCCATTCTGAGTGGAGCAGGCAAATCCATATTTTAGCCTGATGGGGCACGTCCCTAAGGAATGGGCAGTTCTGAGCTCAGAGAGCAGGCGCTGGCAAACTTTATCCAGCCCAGGGGCCACATTCACGCATGAACAGCCTTCTGGGGGCCAGAGGCAAAAAGTAGATAGAGCAAATGATCTGACTCTTGCCTTTAGGCACAAGCCATGCAAAATCCAAAGGTTTACACACACACACATTTCTCCTCCAGACAAGTTAGAGAGGCATTGTTGTGGTTTAAGGATGCACTCTTGTCACGGTCTGGCTGCATGCGGAGGGGTGGGGGGAGGTATTGGGAACCCCCAGGGGGGAAAGGCTCAGAGCCAGGGGACTGGTGATGGGATGACATGAGTGGTCAGACGGAGAAGAGGGAGCAGACTGGGAGGCGGAGGTGTCGGAAGCTGAAAGGGTAACAAGGTTTAGTGAGCAGGGAGAGACTATGGCAGAGAGCAGTCTAGACTCGGAGGCAGGAGAGGACGCAGGCTGCTGAAGAAGCCAGGCAGTCTCCCCCTCCTGCTGCGACCAGCTCCCCTGCCCCTGGTCTCCCAGAACACGCAGAAAAATGAAGATGGCAGAGCAGTGAAAGGTAAGACAAAGGAGCCTTAGGCTGTTGGGGGAGGAGCCTTAGAGAGCAGTGGGAATGTGGCGACCTTCATTCCTCACAACTGCCTTACTGGGAAAGGTGGCTGTGACCACTAGGGATGAGCTGTTTTGTTTCTTTGAATAAAGAGTTAACTTCACTGCTTTATTGTTTTATTGCTGATCCACACCTGACTCCAGCTCCAGGTAAAACCACCCGAGGAAGGGATAAGCAAGGCCAGGGATGGGGTTACCTGGGAAGGGCTGATGGCTGGGAAGAATCCCAAGCAGGGTTGCAATGGCCTGGGTTCATAGGGGGGTCAATGACCCATCACAATTTCAGCAGCAAGGTCTCCATCTTCAGCATTCTAGAGCCATGGAAGGGGACTTCTTTAAGTCACTGTATGCTCCAAAGTTAAGCATATAGAACTATAACCAGTACACAGAAGCTTGCTGTCTCCTGACAGTGGAAACTGTTCCTAGTACATTGGCTTGAATATCATTTTCTTCCATTGTTCAGGTCTGGTGGCCCTAATGAGAAGTCCCCAAGATGCTTTCCGAAAGCTTGCCTTGGAATGAGCCGACTTGCACAGCCATTTTGGTAACTTGAGCCTGGCATTCAGCAGACCGATGTGGAAACACAGGGCTGCTTTTGAGGCACCTGAATCTGGAAGTGTTTAATGAAAAGGCCTCTCTGGAAATTGGCTCGGCGAAGACACTCAAAATATTTACGCTATTTCAACGAAAACAGCCAAGAATAGATGAAACTCCAGTCACGGTGTTCTGCAAAGAGTGACTTCGCTTTCAGAATCCATTACTTTTATGGAGTTTTGTTAAATTACAAATAGTTTCCTAGAAAGATTTTTGTTTTAAAAAAAGCCAACATACCGTTCATTTTAGAGGACAAAGTAATACCTTCTGTACTAAAGGTGATACATCAGAAAACAGGATTCATGTATTTATTCGCATATGTTTTATTAAGATATTTCACACACACATCTACAGTAATTTAGAAACTTTAAAAAAATATATACATAGAAACACAATACAGCTCACCATAGTGGGAAAGATTGTGTACAGGTAACCTGTTTGCCAGCTCAGTCTACTGCAGGCATCCCCAAACTTCGGCCCTCCAGATGTTTTGGACTACAATTCCCATCTTCCCTGACCACTGGACATGTTAGCTAGGGATCATGGGAGTTGTAGGCCAAAACATCTGGAGGGCCGCAGTTTGGGGATGCCTGGTCTACTGCCTAGTGCTTGTGATGGGCAGCTTCAAGGCATCTGACCTCACTTCCTTTTGCCCCTGTTGCTCCTTCTCGTAGTTCTTCATCTTTAAAATGGAACCTCTTGCTCCGGCCTTGCGAACAGATCCAGGGATCAGAGGACTGGAAGTTCAAGGAACCTCTTTTGCAGAGGTGGAGCTAGCACCCAGGGGGGCGCTGCCCATGGCTAGCGGTGAGCGTCCCACGGGGCAGCGTGGTGCTGTCACCCCCCTCAGGGATGACACCCAGTGCAGGCTGTACCCACTGCACCCTCCTTCCTCCGCCAGTGCTCTCATGTCACTAATATATTCACAGATGACATAGCACTAATGCTGTCTCATCCTGGGGGCACTATCCCCACTGCGATGTGACAGTTGCAGCTACAGTGGTACCTCGGAAGTCGAACGGAATCTGTTCCAAAACATTTGGAAACCAAGGCGTGACTTCCGATTGGCTGCAGGAAGCTCCTGCAGCCAATCTGAAGCCGCAGAAGTCACGACGGACGTTCGGGTTCCAAAGAACGGTCGTAAACTGGAACACTTACTTCCAGGTTTTCAGCATTTGGGAGCCAAAACGTCCGACTCACGAGGCATTCAGGATCCGAGGTATATGGTACAGTTTCTAGCAAACTATACTAAGTCTGAACTCATGTGTATCCACTTCCAGATGCTCAACTTGCATTGCATTGGCTACCTGGAGTACACTTGTGCAATGATCTTTTTTGATGTTTAAGGGTAACTATACCTCAGCATTTGGCAAATTTGGAAATGCTAAACTACGAACCCCTAATCATAGGTGCCAACTCCCAGATTGAAAAATCTGGGATCGGCAGCGGCTGCGGCCATTTTGGAACTGGGCAGAGCAGCACTGGAAGTCGCTTCTACGCATGCTCTGCCCATTTCCAAAATGGCCACAGCGCCAGAAATCTCTTCTGCGCATGTCCAGAGACTCCAGACATGCGCAGAAGGAGGTGTTTTAAAATCCGGGCTGCCAGCGGGAAATGGCTGGGAAAACAGAGGTTTCCCGGGGAATACGGGAGACTTGGCAGCTATGCCCCTAATGAGGGCCAGATAGAGCCCTGGGGGCCAGAGAGATATGCCTGGAGGGGCACATTTAGCCCTCAGATCTGAGGCTCCCAATCCCTAAATTAAAGGAGAGTTACTGGCAACCAATCCCTAAATTAAAGGAGAGTTACTGGCAACCAGAAAATACCCTCATCGTATCATTTGCTCCTGGGGAAAAAACCTCATCGTATCATTTGCTCCTGGGGATGGTTTGAAGCACTGTGTTTGCCTGCTTTCCAGATCAACCAGGTGTCAATTTCTGACTGCAATATAAACATTTCCTGGCTACAGGTTCCTGGTGCCAGGCTGGGACTCTGCTCTCAGTATGAAACTTCCCAAGATTGCATGGCAAAGTCTGGAATCGAGATCCTTAAGTTGGTGAGTTTCCGCTTTCTTCCTCCCTCTCTTGACAAACGGCTTCACTCTGGGCCTCTCGCAATTTTTACTCTGAAAAAGAGCCAAGAAAGGAAATTGCCACTGAAGTTTGTTTATTTTTTGCGTACTTCTTACGGCCTGCCAGCGATGATGGTGTGCGCAGCGATGCCACTGTAGTGGGTAAGCCAGCTCAAGAGCACATTTCCTTTAATAGATCTACATAAAGCACATTACCAAAAAAAGGGGAAAAAAAGAGTAAAGTGGGTCTTCCTATATGCTTGTCATATGAACCCTATTGGAAACAGCTTACAAACCCTCCAAGTGTCCCTATTTTCCAGGGACAGTCCCAGATTTACAGATGCCGCCCCAGTTTCTGATTTGATCCTGGAATGTCCCACTTTTCCTTAGATCGTCCCTATTTTCATCAGAGAAATGTTGGAGGATATGGCAGGAGGGTGGCAACACGAGAACGGGCCTTCTCTGCAGTGGCTCCCTGTCTGTGGAATGCTCTCCCCAGGGAAGTTCACCTGGCACCTTCATTATACACCCTTTAGGCACCAGGCGAAAACGTTCCTTTTTAACCAGGCCTTTGGTTGACCTGATTGACATCCTATACCTTTTTAAAATGAGGCTCTTTTTTTGGGGGGGGGGGTTATTAGGTTATTGTTTTGATTTTGATTTTATATATTGTGGTCTTTTCTGTGAACAGCCTTGAGACCTCTGGATATAGGGCAGTATATAAACTTAATAAATAAAATACATGTCCCTATATTAATCAGAGAAATGTCGAAGCGCATGGAATAGGACGGCCCCAGGGCTTTTTCTCCCCAGCTGGAACTCACCAGGACTCAGTTCCAGCACCTCTTAGGTGGGTGCCATTGCCATGATAAGAGAACAAGGGAGGTATGCACAGTGAGTTCCAGCACCTCTTTTTCTAGAAAGACAGCACTGGGCGCCCCTTGTTTTCATCGGATAAATATTGGAGGGTATGAGCTTGTTGCTCAACGTGGATGTGGAGAACATAAGATTGCAAGAACTCTGCTAGATCATCAGACCAATGCTCCAATATCCGTTTCCCCACATTGTCTGGCCAGATCCTTTTTAGGAAGCCCAGAAGCAGAGCATCTATCTCAGGGGTCAGCAAACTTTTTCAGCAGGGGGCCGCACTGTCCCTCAGACCTTGTGGGGGGCTGGACTATATTTTGGAAAAAAAAATGGAATGAATTCCTATGCCCCACAAATAACCCAGAGATGCATTTTAAATAAAAGCACACATTCTACTCATGTAAAAACAAGCTGATTCCCAGACGGTCCGTGGGCCGGATTTAGAAGGTGATTGGGCCGGATCCGGCCCCCTGGCCTTAGTTTGCCTACCCATGATCCACTGGGCTCCTGTGGAAAGTGACTGGCTCTCTTTTGTTTGAGGATTCAAAGCATTGGGCTGGGGGGGGGGGCTGTGTTTCAGGGCTGTTGGGGTAGCAGCTTCCTTGCAGTGCCTGGTGATTGGACTAAATGACCTTGTAAATTTATTCCAATCCTATTATTCTGAGGTTGAATTCGGCAACAGGGCATTACTTTCTGCCGCAGGCGTGACTGGCAGGTAGAATTTGTGGGGGCAGGGGGGGTGGCTAAACCTGTAGCTCCATTATTGCATTCGTTGAGCAGGTAACTCTTTCCAACCTTTTGCAGACTCCCAGAACAAATAATTCTGGGGGGAAATTCCCATGCACTTCCAAAGTTTGCGCAAACTATCTGAGAGTTTGGGAGGCAGGCGTGCTTCTGAGCTGCGGCAGACACATGCTAACAAATAATTAACAGTGTTAACACATTATTCGGGGTATTTCCATGTTAGCAAGTAATTCTAGGGCTTTTCCATCCATGTCAATAGTTCACCAAAACTGTTCCAGAATTAGGGAGGCGGATGTACTTCTGAGCTGTCATAGATACACGCTGCGCCATCTGGTGGTTGTCGGAGACAGCGCAACAAGGAGTCTGTGACATGCCAGAGCTGTAATCAGCGACGGCATTTCCATATCAGCGGGCAAACAAAATTTGACACCTTCCACAAATGTTTGCAAACACAATCTGTGAGCCTCTCTTTTGCTTCTAAAGTCTTTGCTCGCCTTAATTTTATTCGCCCTTGTGCATCAGGCACTCGTTGTGCCACAGTTACAAATCTGTTGCAAGAGACTTAAATTAAGTTTGGTGAAATCAAGCAAACAGGCTCAAGATTGTATTTATTTTGGTTGCAGCACATGGCATTGCATTGTGGCCTGATCAAGCAGAGGTAAATGCAGACACAAAGGGTTTCTGAGGCTGAAAAGCCCAATCCAGGCAGTGTGACTCCAGCCCATTCACCTTCAGTAGCACTGAACATCCAGAATCATAGAATTTTAGTTAGAAGGGACCGTGATGGTCATCTAGTTCAACCCCATGCAATGCAGGAAACCTTTTTGCCCAACTTGGGGCTCAAACCCATGACCCTGAGATTCAGAGTCTCATGCTATACCAGCCGAGCTATCCTGCAGGCTCCACTGTGTCACTGAATACCTGCACCAGATAATAAGAGGTATCCTAAACATAGAGGCTCCAATAATAATAATAATAGGTAAAGGTAAAGGGACCCTGACCATTAGGTCCAGTCGTGACCGACTCTGGGGTTGCGGCGCTCATCTCGTGTTATTGGCCGAGGGAGCTTCTAGGTCATGTGGCCAGCATAACTAAGCCACTTCTGGCGAACCAGAGCAGCACACGGAAATGCCGTTTACCTTCCCGCCGGAGCGGTACCTATTTATCTACTTGCACTTTGACGTGCTTTCGAACTGCTAGGTTGGCAGGAGCTGGGACCAAGCAATGGGAGCTCACCCCGTCACGGTGATTCGAACCGCCGACCTTCTGATCGGCAAGCCCTAGGCTCTGTGGTTTAACCCACAGCGCCACCCGCGTTGTAATAATAAAAATAAAAATAAAATTATAATAATAATATATTTATTATTTTTACCCCAACCATCTGGCTGGGTTTCCCAGCCACACTGGGCGGCTTCCAGCAAAATATTAAAGCACAATAATTCATCATACATTAAAAGCTTCCCTGAACAGATATCTTCTAAAAGTCAGATAGTTGTTTATTTCCTTGACATCTGATGGGAGGGTGTTCCACAGGGTGGGCGCCACTACCGAGAAGGCCCTCTGCCTGTTTCCCTGTAACCTCACAATGAGGGAACTGCCAGAAGGCCCTTGGAGCTGGACCTCAGTGTCCAGGCAGAACGATGGGATGGAGACGCTCCTTCAGGCATACTCCTTCATTTATCTATCAGCTTTACCCTGCAATATTTAATTTCATTATTATTTGATTTATCGGTTGCTTGACACTTAAGAAGTCTCTAAGCAACTTAAATTTTAAAGTATGGCATAAGGGCACCACACGATGAGAGGTGCAGAGAGGAACCAGTGGCACTAACAAGGAGGACACAGAGTGCGTGGAAAATGTAGTTTTGTGTTGCGGGGTGTAGGAAATTTCAACTGCCACATACCCCAGCAATATATGGTGTTTTTGAGCATGCTTAGATGATAAAAATGCAGAGAAGTCGAGAAGTTAGGCAGGAAAGGAAAGAGGCATGCTGAGTAGAGGAAGGCAAAGAGAAGCCCACATCTCCCTCTCATGCTAAGACAGGTGTCGTGTAAACCTGTAAACGCGATGTCTTTAAAAGCAGAATATTTTTTCTTTTCTTACAAGGTGTGGAATAGGTCTCTCCCAGTGTCAAAATCTAGGCTATACCACTTCATATTACAAGTGCACTACTGTATTCTGATTCTGATTATTAACCTGACCTTCAGTGTATGGTCCCAAGGCAGGTTACAACATTAAACCACAATCTTAAAATCAATTTAAATCTTTCTTTTTGTAAATTTCAATGCACAAATCTTTCCAGGGAGAAGGCTAAGGCTGAGAACCTTCTCTCTGACAGGCTGAATTCTTTCTTTTGTGCAGGGATTTCCCCCCCCCTCCTTTCTGCAATCTGATGAGATATAGTCCCAAAGCACCGTGCACCTTTTTTTTTGGTATGTTTGATTCAATTTGGGGGCTTCAAACGTTAATCGAGTCAATCTGTTAGTTAATGAATGAAATACAGCACAAGTCTATGCAAGTGTCCTTGGAAGTAAAGGTACTTATTACCACGTAAGTTGGTATAGGATTGCAGCCTTAGTTTTATTTAATTAATTTTGAGCAGGGAATGGAAACACTGATTCTGGTGATATATAGCCCTTTGTCTGATTGCATCCAACTTCAGCAGGGAACAGCTGAGTGGGGGAAAGGCTTTGATATTGTACAAAGTGAGCAATTACAGCTAGTTCCTCTGCAGGAAGATCTGCTACAGGAAGATCAAAGCAGAGGGGGGAAACATCTCAGCAGACAGGTTCCCAGCAAATATGCAAGAAGTGTCCATGAACTTTGCAATTCCACGCATGCAATCTTTGGGGTGGTGTTATGAGACTTTGAATAACTGTAATGCAGGGCTTGCATCTCAGCTGTGCACTCCCATGATTTGCATCCTTCTCAGATCACAGAACGCTGTTTGCAAACTGCAAACTTTCAATGGAGACTGAATACTTGATTTTTCTATGCTGTTCACACGCAATGTAGATCTATTGCTTTCTCTCCCCACCCCCTCACCCGAAACGTGCTTCTTGGGAAATCGCTTTCATTCCAAAAATAAAAACTCGTTGCAAATTGATTCTGCATTACCCACTGGTGTGTCCGTTTGAAAACAGATGTAGGAGCAGGGTTGCCATATTTCAAAAAGTGAAAATTCGGACAGAAAAGTTGTTCAGCTTTTTAGGCTGTTTTTGAGCTATTTTTATGGGAAATTGGCAAAAACGGCACTGCCAACATGGGCTGCCATATATCCAGATTTCCCCGGACATTTTGTTTTTGTTTTAACCAATTTCTGCCCTGACACTGCTGCTGACTGCAGTATTCCAGATATCTAGATTCAGGTAGGTAGCAGTGTTGGTCTGATGCAGTCGAAAGAATTAAAAAAAATGGCCAGTAGCACCTTAGAGACCAACTAAGTTTGTTCTGGGTATAAGCTTTCGTGTGCATGCACACTTCTTCAGATACTCTGAAACAGAAGTCACGAGACCCTTATATATAGTGGGAGGGTGGGGTGGGGTTTTTTCTCAGAAGGGGAGTAGGAGATGGGTGATTGACTCATAGGTATGGTAAACCTGCTGACGACTGTTATTGACTGCAGTTAGTCCTACAGGAAAAAGCAAGAGATAGTATGCAGATGACCAAAAATAGCTTTAGCGTGTGTAATGAGACATGAATCCAATATCTCTATTCAGACCAGTTCTCTCCATAGTTTTCAGTTTAGTAATAAGTTGTAATTCAGCAACTTCTCTTTCAAGTTCCAATTCTGAAATTCTTTTGTTATAGGACAGCTGCTTTGAGATCCTGTATTGAATGTCCCGGGAGATTGAAGTGTTCTCCTATTGGCTCACAAGACAGAGAAGCCAGTAGGAGAACTCTTCAATCTCCCAGGATGTTCAATACAGGATCTCAAAGCAGCTGTCCTATTACAAAAGAGAAGTTGCTGAATTACAACTTATTACTAAACTGAAAACTATGGAGAAACCTGGTCTGAATAGAGATATTGGATTCATGTTTCATTACAGAAGGACAGGTCCTGAAGCTGAGGCTCCAATACTTTGGCCACCTCATGAGAATAGAAGACTCCCTGGAAAAGACCCTGATGTTGGGAAAGAGAAGGGGACGACAGAGGATGAGATAGTTAGACTGTATTCTCGAAGCTACTAACAAGTTTGACCAAACTGCAGGAGGCTGTGGAAGACAGGCGTACCTGGCATGCTCTGGTCCATGTGGTCACGAAAAGTTGGACACACCTAAATGACTAAACAACAACAAAAGTGATTTTTGGTCATCTGCATACTATCCTTCTGTGTCCAGGGCGGCTGTCTACCGGTACCAGCTCCATCTGGTACGCAGGCTGAGACCCTACCTGTCTCACCAGAGTGGTGCATGCTATGGTTATCTCCCGCTTGGACTACTGCAATGCGCTCTATGTGGGGCTACCTTTGAAGGTGACCCGGAAACTGCAATTAATCCAGAATGCGGCAGCCAGACTGGTGACTGGGAGCGGCCACCGGGACCACATAACACCGGTCCTGAGAGATCTACATTGGCTCCCAGTACGTTTCCGAGCACAATTCAAAGTGCCCTAAACGGCCTTGGTCCTGTACACTCGGTTCTGTATACCTGAAGGAGTGTCTCCACCCCCATCATTCAGCCTGGACACTGAGATCCAGCACCGAGGGCCTTCTGGCGGTTCCCTCGCTGCGAGAAGTGAGGTTACAGGGAACCAGGCAGAGGGCCTTCTCGGTAGTGGCACACGCCCTGTGGAACGCCCTCCCAGCAGATGTCAAGGCAACAAGCAACTATTTTACTTTTAGAAGACAACTGAATGCGGCCCTGTTTAGGGAAGTTTTTAATGTTTGATGCTGTACTGTTTTTAATATTTGGTTGGAAGCCGCCCAGAGTGGCTGGGGAAACCCAGCCAGATGGACGGGGTATGAATAATAAATTATTATTATTATTATTATTATTATTATTATTATTATTATTATTATTATTATTATCCCTTGTTTTTCCTGTAGGACTAATTGCAGTCATCAACAGTCGTCAACAAGTTTACCATACCCATTGAATCAATCACCCATCTTCTACTACCCTTCTGAGAAAAAACCCACCTCACCCTCCCACTATATATAAGGGTCTGGTGACTTCTGTTTCAGTGTATTTGAAGAAGTGTGCATGCACACGAAAGCTTATACCCAGAACAAACTTAGTTGGTCTCTAAGGTGCAACTGGAAAAAAAATTATTCCAGATATGGAATATTTCTGGATATGTCCAGAAATCCCGGACATATGGCAACCCTATGTAGGAGGTACCAACAATGCCCAATATGGGCATATACCAGGATTGCAAGCACCACTTTCTTCTACATTCACTTGGGGCATCTGCAGGGAGGAATAGGGATGAGTGGATAACCTAACTAAGGGGAGGGTTATCAAATGCATATTGAGTGACCAGACTCATCCTTGTGGATGGCAATGCCTAGAATCAATCCAGATTGAAAACAGCATGTTCAGGGCTAGCATGAATGAGATTCCAGTTTGAGAAAAGCTACATTTCAATGCTACATATAATCATAGGATTGTAGAGTTGGAAGGGACACTGGTGGTCATCTTAGTCCAACTCCCTGCAATGCAGGCATCTCAAGATGTGGCTCCCATCCAATTTGAAACCATGTCGGACCCTGCTTAGCATTACAAATGTGCTAGCAGTTTTATTGCTGCACCACGACTGACATCATGGAAATGGGCTAGTGTGTACAGAACCCTAATCAGCAGTCCTTAAACACCTGATGATACATGGATTGCTAATAAAGGTGGGGCAAGAGACAACTACAAACCCTATGTCAGGGGTCCCCAGACTTACCGCGCAGCGGGCCGGAGGGCGGGGGAGTGCGTGCCCGTGCGCATGCGCACACGCACACGGTCGGGGAAAAATCGCCGAAAATCGCTTGTGCGCATGCATATGGGCCTCCCCCGACCCGGAAGTGCATCGGAAATGACCTCTTCTGGGTCGGGAGAGGCCCATACGCATGCGCACAAAGGATTTTCGGTGATTTTTAGCCGATTTTGAAGATCGTCGCCGCGCCGCGCGCTGTAAGAGCGGGCGGCGGCAGCGGGCGGCGGGGGTCGTCGCGGGCCGGATTGGGAGGCCAATTGGGCCGCATCCGGCCTGGGGGCCGTAGTTTGGGGACCCCTGCCCTATGTAATGGCAGATTATATATCTAATAAATATGGTTTTAAAAGTGATAATAATTGAATACTACCTTCTAAATCTAAAAAAACATTTTTGTCAAAGTTTTGGTGATATACACATATATTTAAAGTTAACTGCTCATCATATTGATTGCTTTTATTTATTTTATGCAAGCCACGTGAGAGGTTTAGATGATTAAGTGCTATATAAAAATAGTTAAATAAATGCCCCTTCATGGATCAATGCCTTGTCGTGGCGAAGGGGCTTGAATAACTCAGAGAAGCTATGAGCTATGCCATGCAGGGCCACCCAAGATGGACAGGTCATAGTGGAGAGTTCTGACTAAACGTGATCCACCTGGAGAAGGAACTGGCAAGCCACTCCAGTATCCCTGCCAAGAAAACTCCATGGACAAAGACAACAGGCATATAAATAAATGACATTAATGAATAAAGTGTATAGGTGGCTTAAGCACAAAAGTGGCATCCATTGATAGACAGCTATATCATAAAGTAACGCTTGATTCTGTTTTATGCACAGAATTTCTCCTTTAATTCAGGTATTGCTTTGGAAATCTTATGAATTATATATTGTAAAGGACTTTGGCTATGTATGATAAACTTGACTATTATACCTGGAAGGTCAGGCTTCCTCTGAACTTTGGCCATGGCACAGTCGTTGACCAACAGCTGCACAACAATAAATAAGTAAATCGGCAAACAAACCCCAGATATATATGGCAAGGGGTTTAGAGATGCCTGCTTCATCAGTAGGAAAGGAGCCGAGAATGAGGATGTCTACAAAGGAGACAATTTACCAACTTTTGTTGCAGAGGCTGCCTTCTGGAAACGAGATCAGCTTCATCTGGTCCTTGACATCCCATCTGGTTTGTTCTGAAGAAGCTTCCCCTTCCTGCTACTGTTTGGCATAATAGCGGCCTGCACTCAGCCAAGTTTTTAAAAGCTCAAATTCCAGATCTAACGTCTAGCTAGGCACTGGTGGGGGAAATGTCTTCTATTTATAGATGCCGTGGGCAGCACTTAATTGGTAAACATTTCAGTGTCCTGCTCGGCCTCCTTGCAATGGCATTCAGGGGAGCAAACCTTTCCTTGCGCAATGAATTATGCCTCTCGGAAGGTTTGTTGTCGTTCTTGGTGTGCTTTCGTTCCAACCCACTCTCCCCACGTGCTGGAACGCTTTAGTTAAACAAGTGAAAGGGTGTAAACAACAGCTGTTGAATGGGGAATATCCAGCGTATTCTGAAGAAGGAATGGCGTTCAGAGAGGCATCGCACCTGGACAGCCAGGTAGAAGTGGGAGCTAGTAGAACTTTACGCCATGTGATTCAGCATGACTTCCTGAGAACCTCTACTCATTCCAACTGCAGTCCAGATTGAACGGCTCCTGTTCAAATCTGCCTGAACGGCTGCTGTCCATTGGAGAGCATCACCCGCACCAAAGGCGTCAGGGTCTATAGCAGGCATCCCCAAACTGCGGCCCTCCAGATGTTAGAATCATAGAATCATAGAATCATAGAGTTGGAAGAGACCACAAGGGCCATCCAGTCCAACCCCCTGCCAAGCAGGAAACACCATCAAAGCATTCCTGACAGATGGCTGTCAAGCCTCTGCTTAAAGACCTCCAAAGAAGGAGACTCCACCACACTCCTTGGCAGCAAATTCCACTGCCAAACAGCTCTTACTGTCAGGAAGTTCTTCCTAATGTTTAGGTGGAATTTTCTTTCCATGTTTTGGCCTACAACTCCCATGATCCCTAGCTAACAGGACCAGTGGTCGGGGAAGATAGGAATTGTAGTTCAAAACATCTGGAGGGCCGAAGTTTGGGGATGCCTGGTCTATAGTCTGCCTTTTAAAAAAATAAATAAATAAATCGTTTTTTCAATACAAGCACCAACCGCATAAGACACATACAACAAAAACCACAATAACAACACAACTTGACAATCCAGACTTGAATACACTGATACACCTATGACCACACATTTTAAACAATATTTTCCCACCTCTCTCTCTCCTCCCCCTACTTCCCACCACTATCCGCCTTATCGCTTAAATATTCGTTCCAGATTCCTTCATATTTATCCATTCTTATTTTGCGTCGACATGCAGTTCGTTCATATGTAGCTAATCTGTCCATATTATCAATCCATGTGCTCAATGGAATCTTTTTGCGGCTCTTCTAATTCATATAAATATCCTCACCTCACACCAAAATGATCTTATCATCAGGCAGTTAATCAACATACGTACTAAGTTCGCATTTTTATTCCCACATATCCACCAGTTGTCTGCACTTGTTATTTTCTTCTGGTATAGTTTTGCTGGAGTCCAGTGTATAGTCTGCCTTTAAAAAAGGAGGCCTGCAGAAGACCCATCAAGATGAATGGATTAGAACGGAAGACATCTAGCCCAGCATCCTGTTCTCACAGTGGTTGACCAGATGACTATGGGAAACTTGCAAACTGGACATGAGCACAAGAGCATTGCCCACCTGCGGTTCCCTGCAGTCGACTGGTGTTCAGAGGCATAATGCTTATGACAGCGGAGGTAGAACATCTCTATTGTGGCTAAGTAGTCATTGCTAGCCTTGTCCTTCATGAATTTGTCTGAACCTCTTTTGAAGCCATCCAAGTTTGTGGCCATCAGTGCCTTAGCTGCCAAGTACCGTATCCCGTTTTTCACAGGAAACCCCCGGATTTTAATCCATTTCCCGCTGTTCTCCCGAATGGAGGAAAATCCCGGAAATCCCCCAGATTTCCTACCTGCCAGGGAGCCTCCATTTGGGGTGCTGCTCTGCCCATGTGTGGGCACTGGAAATAGGGCAGAGCGGCACCGGAAGTAACTTCTACGCATGCGCGACGGCCATCTTGGTGGTGGCCGCATGCGGCGGCCGCCACCAAGATAGCCACCAGGCATGCTTCCACGCAACTTCCGGTGCCGCGCCGCTGCTGATCCTGCATTTTTCAGCGGTGATCAGTGCCTCCTGTGGAAGTGAGTTCCACAGTTTAACTATGCGCTGCATGAAGAGTACAGTACCTTTTCCCCCTCTGTCCCGAATCTTCCAACATTCAGCTTCACTGAATGTCCATGAATTCTAGTGTTGTTAGTGGCCTTTATTGGCATAGGTTTAAACAATAAAATCATACAAAGTCATCCAAATACATTAATAATACAAACACATAAAATATATAAAAGACTAGATAGCCACCATTGAGTAAAATAGGCAGACTTTAGATTTAGCTTTAAAACTCTCGGTTAAATACCCCGAAACAATCTTGATAGTTTCGGGAGTATCATCCCTCAACAAATACTGGATTACAGACTCTTTGTAAATCAATGTTTAAAGCTGTAAGGGAGTCATTAGGAGATCTCTGCGAAGGGTGAGAGCAAGCCAAAATTATGTGATGTATTGTATCTGGTGTGTTTTCATATTACAGGAGCAGAATCTGTTCTGGAAGGGGATTTTTTTGAAACCTTCCGAACAAAACAGATGAGAGAAATATATTTAGACAAGCTAACCTAAAAGCTCTGTGATGCGATGGAGTATCTAAATTATAAAAGTAATTAGGCACTACTCCATGGTGGGGCTACAATCCTAAATAAGCAGATGAACATACAAAAGGCTGGGAGGGGTAGAATTTTTGGATTTCATGGTCTAGCAGCCTCTGCTTAATGAGAGAGAAGATTTGTGACTCATCTGATAGAAGAAAGGAATCTATTGCAATCCCTATTGGCCTGAGTTTGAGGGTAATATCAGAAAATCATGTAAAATTATGTGTATCTCTCAATAAAGAAGTTAGTAAACTTTATGCTGTGCATAAAAGAACAAAATAAGTAACAGTACAACGGGTTTAATCAGAAGTCAATTTATTTTTTCTCGATCTTCTTTCTGCTCTTCTCTTCTTTTCTTTTCTCTATTTGTTTTCTCTATTCGAACAGAACATAAATTTCTGTTCACTTCTTCCTTTCCTTTTCTCTAAACTAGAAAGAGCCAAACATTTCTGCATAGAGTTGTTGTTCCACCCCCTTGATTATTTTGGTTGCCCCAAACCCAAAAGGATTAATGTTCCTGGTGTGGGATTGGTTTGAATCAGTTGTGGGAACCCTTTGTCCCTCGAGATGTTGCCGGACTTCACTTCCTATCAGCCCCAGCCAGCATGGCTCGTGATCAAAGATGATTGGAATTGCAGTCCAACAACATCTGGATGACCCAAGTTTCCCATGCTTTAAATGGTTTCAACAGCTGGACTACCTACACCCAGATGTGTTCAGCAGCACCTTTTAGCAGCCGTCACCATGGCCATAATACATACTATTGAAATTAATGAATGTGACTGACTTAGGTTCATTAATTTCAGTGGGTCTACTCTGCGAATAGCTTAATTGGATAAATTTCTGCATCTTTAAGGACAAAGAACACCACTAGATCAGGCTGCATCCTCTCCAAATGTCCCAATTTTACAGGGACAGTCCCGGAATTGCGAAATCCATCCCAGCTTCTGATTTGATCCTGGAATGTCCCTATTTCCACCAGCAGCTCTGCTGCCGCCACTGAGCTTACGGAGGAGGTTGAGCCAGCGTTTGTCCTGAGTGGCAGTGGCAGTGCCGACTGCAAGGGAGCATTTCGTTGCTCTCCGTGGCCGCTGCTGCTGGCCTCCTCCCTTAGGCAGCTTGTAGTGGCTGCTGGAGAGCAGACGCACAGGAGGAGAAGAGGCTGCCACCGCTATGGCCCAACCTCATGAGATGCACCAGCTCCGAGGGGGAAGAAAGAGGGAGCGGAGTGCAAGCAGCCTTGATTGGGTTTTTTTAAAAAAAATGTTTTGAGCGTCCGTGTCTAACCTTGCCCCTTTCTAAAATGCATTTATTTTTGTATGTTTCTCTTTTTGTAAATGTGCCAAAGAATAAAATAAAATTAGGTTTGAGGGTTTTTCCCAGATGTGTGTACTGTGTCCCACTCATAGCTGCCAAGTCTCCCGTATTCCCCGGGAAACCCCCATTTTTCTAGCTGTTCTCAGCTGAAAAAACGAATTTTTTTTGTTTTCCCCCGGTTTATTCTGGCGCGGTGGCCATTTTGGAACTGGGCGGAGCAGCATCAAAAGTCGCTTCTGAGCATGCTCCGCCCAGTTCCAAAATGGCGGCAGCGCTACTTCCGGTCTGCTACTTCCGGTCCGGTCCCTTATTTCTCCCACAGGAACTTGGTAGGTATGGTCCCACTGGTGCAGCAGTGCTCTGCAACAGGGGAAAGACCAAAAAAACAACAACACACACAACCCGGGTGGGTTGAGGAGGGTCGGTTGAGGGTGGGAGAGAGAGAAGTGTCCCTCTTTTCACCTGAAGAATGTCAGAGGGTATGAGGCTAAAAGCCCATCTGTTTTCACAGGGGCCAACCAGATGTCTCTGGGAAGCCTGCAAGCAGGACAGCAGGGCAGTGACACTCTGGGCACATGGTGGCCCAGCGGTGCAGGCTGCAAAGCATTATGGGAGGGTTCTGGAAAGCTCCCTCTGGGGATTCTGATCCTTATGGCAATCCTACTGTGCAATTAGACACACAGACACCTTGCCAGTTTACATGTTCTGCCAAATGTGCATAGGTTCAGGGGGAGGGTGAACAGGCCAGCAGGCACAATCCTGCTTCTGGTTAAGAGAGAGAGAGAGAGAGAGAGAGAGAGAGAGAGAGAGAGAGAGAGAGAGAGAGAGAGAGAAGTGCGAACACAGCTTCCAGATCACAAACTCCCTGACATGGGAATTGCAATCACTTCCAAAATGTATGGGGAGTCTTATGTAACGTTCCGTAGCCAACTTCTGCTGGAGAGTAATCAAGCTTTTAAGCTTTCCAGAGCTCTGGAGCAGAAAAGACCTATATATTTTTTATTTGTTTTGTTTTGTTTCTGTTTCAGGATGCTATGAAGGAACAGTGAAAGAGCTTCCTGGCAAAGCAAGGCTCTCTGCTTCCTCTTTTTGCCTGCAAAACGAAATTATGTTTATTTTAACGCTATAGCTAGCACAGAACCATGTTGAAAGTTGAATGATAATTACAGTTCCTGCTCATGCAGAGCCTTTCGTCGGAGCACCTCTGAAGTCTAATTCATTTTTTAGAGCGTTATTGGCAGGGGCAGCAAACACGATATTAAATCAGTCTACCATAGAAACCACTGGAGCTCAGGCAGGTCAATGTCACTTTGCAAGTGGCAGTTACCACCCAAGTTGTGTACTGGCGTCAGTGAGCCACCTAGCCAGTTCTGCACCAGCTGAAGTCTCTAAACCATTGTCAGAGACAATCCCACGTATAATGTGTTGCAGTAATCTAACCTAAAGGAATATGTGATGAATGAAACTGACTGGCAGTAAGCTTGGGACAAGACAAGAGAAGGTACTTCTTCGTGCAATACGGAGCTCAGTCACAGCAGGAAAGTGCCATCGCATTCATGGCCTGCTTTATTTGTTGTGCCAGGGGTGGGGAACCTCAGGCCCTCCAAGCCTCTCTGTCCAGCCCTTGAGACACTGCCTAGCCTTCCTCTAATTATTTTACCTGGTTGGAATATATCCTTGAATTGTGATCATACCTCTTGCTTGTCTGGACAAAGGATGGGGACTGAGGCATGTCTACAGAGGTAGCTTCAAGGTACCACGACTGGTGTGGCCTCTCTGGGCGCCATGTGTCAGCGAGGCTGGGGTGGTGGTGTCTACCTAGACTTGCACTCCTGGGAGGTCACTTCGGTGCTGCTAATGCAACGGTTCTACTTCACCCCTTAAGAGGCCCTCCACTGTGTCTCAAGACAGACGGATGTCAACAACAACTCAATCCTATGCATGTGGTCTAAATCACTGAGCCTCTTGGGCTTGCCGATCAGAAGGTCGGTAGTTCGAATCCCCGCGACTGGGTGAGCTCCCATTGCTCTGTTCCAGCTCCTGCCAACCTAGCAGTTCAAAAGCACTCCAGTGCAAGTAGATAGATAGGTACTGCTGCGGCGGCAGGGAGATGAACAGCATTTCCCTGCGCTCTGGTTCCTGTCACAGTATCCCATTGCACCTGAAGCAGTTTAGTCATGCTGGTCACATGACCTGGAAAGCTGTCTGCAGACAAATACCGGCTCCCTTGGCCTGAAAGCAAGATGAGCGTCGCAACGTCATAGTTGCCTTTGACTGGACTTAACTGTCCAGGGGTCCTTTACCTTTACCATTACTCAGAAATGTACCCTGCTGAATTTAGCATGGCCTACTGGCCACATGACCCGGAAGCTGTCTGTGGACAAATGCCGGCTCCCTCGGCCTATAGAGCGAGATGAGCGCCACAACCCCAGAGTCGGACACGACTGGACCTGATGGTCAGGGGCCCCTTTACCTTTACCTTTACTGTTACTATATGGGATGCAGGTGGCGCTGTGCTCTAAACCACAGAGCCTAGGGCTTGCCGATCAGAAGGTTGGCAGTTTGAATCCTTGCGACGGGGTGAGCTCCCGTTCCTCGGTCCCAGCTCCTGCCAACCTAGCAGTTCGAAAGCACATCAAAGTGCAAGTAGATAAATAGGTACCGCTCCAGCGGGAAGGTAAACAGTGTTTCTGTGTGCTGCTCTGGTTCGCCAGAAGTGGCTTAGTCATGCTCGAGATGTTGCTAGACTGCAACTCCCATCAACCTCAGCCAGCATGACCAATCAGGGACAACAGGAGTTGGAGTCCAACAACTTCTAACGGTTAAAGGTTCTCCATCCAATATCTATCTATCTATGTATTTTTTCTATCATATGTTAGCTGGAGCATTTGCTTGACAGAGAACTTACCCCTACACCCCATGAAAGCAAAACTTCACCTCCCAAAATGTTGGGAACCTTGTTATTCCAAGAAGTTCTTTTCTCAGGAACGTCCCATTCGCAGCATGATAAATTATGCCTTTCATTGGACTGGCATTCCTAGAATTAGAAATCAGTTTCAAATCTTCGAGCAGCTCATGAAGGCTAGCTCTGTGCAGACAAAACATTCAGCTTGTTATCTCAGTGGATAGAAAAAACAAACAGATTTATTGCTTAAAATAATATTGCTGAAAGGGGAGGAGAGGGGAAACCATGTGACAGGAAACAGCTTAGTCATTTTGCCATTCCAGTTTGAGACCGTGGGTCAAAAAAGAAAAGAAATCCCAATTTCCTCTTGCTTATAAAGAGATGAAATTGTAATATCTTTTTGCAGATGCAGCAGGATTGATACATACCCTTCAACATTTCTCCAAAGAAAATAGGGACGTCCTATTCCATAATAATAATTTTATTACTTATTTCTCACCCATCTGACTGGGTTGTCAACAGACTGGCTTCCAACTTATATAAAAATATAATAAAACATTAAAGAAACCTTCCCTATACAGGGCTGCCTTCAGATGTCTTCTAAAGGTTATACAACTCCTTGAGTTGGGAGTTGCATAACTCCATATCCTCAAACATTTATCCGATGAAGATAGGGATGTCCTAAGGAAAAGTGGGACAATCCCAGATCAAATCCAGGACTGTCCCTGGAAAATAAGGACATTTGGAGGGTCTGTTGATGTAGTTATGTATTCTGTTTAATTTGACATATCTTTGACCTGATCCTAGTATTTGCTAGATCAGAAGAAAGCTGCTTAGGAGAATCCCACACATAAATACTTAAGGTTGCCTAGTCTTCTGAGACTCAGAACCAGAGTCATAGGCAAAGTTTGGAGTGTCATCAGTGAGAAGGGGAGACTTTTGTGGTTTAGGCCAAGGTGGAAAAGCCAAGGTGTGGGATGGCAACTGGTGGATCAGGGTGGAGTGATGAACATAGGGGTGAAGCTAATGGTGAAAGCTCAGAAATAGCCTTTTCTTTTGATTCTGTCCCCCTGTGCTGAGGTTGTTCTTCTCCTGAAGTTTCTGAGCACGAGTTTAAATCTTGAAAACCAACAAGCTGACAAGCTGGAATGTGTCCAGAAGAGGGCAACCAAAATGGTCAAAGGCCTGGAAACGATGCCTTATGAGGAACGGCTTAGGGAGCTGGGTATGTTTAGCCTGGAGAAGAGAAGGTTAAGGGGTGATATGATAGCCATGTTCAAATATATAAAAGAGGGCTGATCGCCGAAGAATTGATGCTTTTGAATTATGGTGCTGGAGGAGACTCTTGAGAGTCCCATGGACTGCAAGAAGATCAAACCTATCCATTCTGAAGGAGCACTTCCACTGATTGCTCACTGGAAGGACAGATCCTGAAGCTGAGGCTCCAATACTTTGGCCACCTCATGAGAAGAGAAGACTCCCTGGAAAAGACCCTGATGTTGGGAAAGATGGAGGGCACAAGGAGAAGGGGACGACAGAGGATGAGATGGTTGGACAGTGTTCTCGAAGCTACGAACATGGGTTTGACCAAACTGCGGGAGCCAGTGGAGGACAGGAGTGCCTGGCATGCTATGGTCCATGGGGTCACGAAGAGTCGGACACGACTAAACGACTAAACAACAACATATAGAGGAGGAAGAAAGGTTGTTTTCTGCTACTCCAGAGAAGCGGACACGGGGCAATGGATTCAAGCTACAAGAAAGAAGATTCCACCTGAACATTAGGAAGAACCTCCTGACAGTAAGAGCTGTTCGGCAGTGGAATTTGCTACCAAGGAGTGTGGTGGAGTCTCCTTCTTTGGAAGTCTTTAAGCAGAGGCTTGACAGCCATCTGTCAAGAATGCTTTGATGGTGTTTCCTGCTTGGCAGGGGGTTGGACTGCATGGCCCTTGTGGTCTCTTCCAACTCTATGATTCTATGATTCTAAGATTATATGTGCTCCAGGGCTACTCTTATGTTCTTAGCTTCTAACCCACTGTATACAGATTTGACTATTTGCAGGGCTTCTGCTCAGTGCAACTCTCTGCAATCTATCAAAAACCGGTACCTGTCGCTTGCTTTGTTTGTTGTTTCGAGGGCCTCTTGGCGATATTTTGTACTGAGTGTTGTATTCCCAAAGGGAAGCCACCGGCAGTTCCAAATGAATTAAAATCATGGAAGGGATGGTTACATCACCCAGTATCTTAACAGCACTTGTGCAACTTAACGTTTTGTCCCGCAACTGCTTTTCACAGATGGCGAGGCTTATTTCCTGAGAGATGCCAAGCATATGGGATGGCATCCTGATGACGCTCTTTCCCCCCTGTCCTGAACTTGTACTTTCTGCTTCAGTAACTTCAGGAACTCTGAAAATGAATAAGGAATATGAAACACTCTGTGCATACAGATTGCTTTATTTTCCACCTCTTCTTTTGGGCGGCTTTGTGCAAAAGATCATGCAGAGCAACTGCATCTCATCAAATTAAGAATGAACAATGCATGGAGGCTTCAAACTGGGATGGTGGAGAAATTTGATTCAGTTCACATTTAAAGGTGAACTTACCTAATTTGCATTTTCCAAAACAATACTCGAACCATATATGTCTACAAGTTTTGCCATGCTGTTCTCCAGTCAAGCAATGTGTACAAAATGCAAATACTTTGCGGGCAGGGTGGGGGGTGGAGACATGCATGAAACAGCACAAAGTAGTGTATAAAAAAACCATGAAGACGCGTTCTGCGAGGGCAAATTGCTTTACAAAAATGTGTGCGCTGGGAGACATTGCATGTAAAAATATGCTCAGAGATTGCACACCACCCCAGCCTCTGAGATTACAGGGGTTACGGGTGTTTACCCAGGGTTTGATTTCCTTGGAATGAAGGAACAGTGGAAACCATGGTATGTTTATGATAAATGGTTTATTTATGCATATATGCAACCTGAGCCTACGATGGTGGGGCTCACAGCAGTGGCTTCTCCCACAGTCACAGCCTTGGGTTCTAGCAGAAATCAAGTATGGCTCTCACCTCTCAGGCTTCTGCCTGCCTCAAGCCCACCCTGGCTTTTGCCTTTCTCACTACCAGCCAGGTGGGAAGGGCACAGAGCAGCTTCCTTTGTTGTACTAACGACCCACACTTAGGCCCTTTAACTGACTATGAATCTGGCCTGACTACTTCAGCAATTGAGTCCCTGGCACCCCCAACTCACAGCAGTGTATTAGGTAGGAGACATTCTTGCTTAAAGCACTGGTGGATTTTCATGGGGACACTTAAAAATAAGTAAATCACAAAATGATGTGGAACTGTTGGGAGCTGGACTGGGCGGGGGGGTAGTGAGAAACTGGGAGAAACCAAAATTGACGTATTCACCCATCCCTAGCCTCCAACCCATAATAGAATGAGTCATTTCATTTGAGATCAGTGGAATTTGATTCATGGTCAAACTAAGGATGAGAGATCCACATCAGGATATCCTGTAGGATGGGCAAGAGGTAGCTCACAACTAAAAGCAGCCAATTCAGATGAGGGATGCAGTAGGGGGGGAGAAGGTGGTTAATTATACTACTTATTACCTATTGTTTCATCAATAGTTCATCAATAGTTCTATGATTCTACTTTGGCTCTTAGCTGCAATTAACTTGAGGCCATGGTTGCCTTCACAGGGCAGTTTATCCCATTTCCCCAGCTAATTTCTGCATTGTATTTCAACTTTCACATGACATTAAAAGTAATGGAATTTAGCACTCATCATTTGATTTGGGGTGGTGAATATTTGCAGTCCCCTTAGCCTTAGCCCTGGAAATCGCAGGAGCAAAGAAACAACATTTGGGGCGTTATACTGGAATACATTTCTTTCCTGCTGTTTTCATGGGGGGATCACAGGGGAACAAGGTGGGGGACGACGACACAATGTTGTCCAAGGAAGCTTGTTGTGCCGTAGGAAGCCCACAGGTGTGGATGACACTTGGTGTGTTGTGGCAGTATATCAATCAAGAAGCCACAGTTTCATAACACAACAGCTATTGCAGGGTGGAAGGAACATTTAAAAAAACCTGGACGGAAGCCCTAGCATTTACAACCACGAAAACTATCACAATACCCCCCACATACGAATGCACCCCATATGGTTTTAGTGGGACTTCAACTTCTTAACAGGTACGTATCTGATCTGTCCTGCATAGGGCCGCTAATGAGTTTTAGAAACCCAGAGTAGATCCCAACCACGGATCTCTCACACCTTGTTTGGCTCATAGCACCACAAGGATCATCCATAAAATATGAAAATCCAGGCCAGTCCTGGTCTTTAAGCCCGATAGCTTTTGAATGGGCAATATCACAGGAGATGACCACAGTGGAGCATTTCCTACATGATCTCTATGGGGAAGAGATTTGTAACTCAGGTGGGGCTCAGGTTTGCCTACAGAAGATGCAAAGCACCGGGTATGGCTCCGTGAGATTCTGGAGAGCTGCAAATATACAACAGGGGTGGAGAATCAAAAGCTGAATGTGCCCCCCCCAGTCACCCTAGCTGCCCCCCAGGATTCTCATTATACACAGTATTGAACTAGAAAAACCAGTGGTTTGACACAGTACCTAAGGCAGCTTCTAATGTTAGTGGTACAGTGTGGGGGGTTTCCTTTGAGGTTTGACAGAAGAATGATTGAATGAAGAGGAGCAATGCCTAGAGTTGAAATGAAATTTCAATATATGATAGATTTCAAAGCTTTGGTTCTGATGATGAAACCTGACATCTGCATTTTTAGAACAGAAACCGGATGACTGGGTTGGAAACCCAACTGTTTTCATTGGATGGATGGATGGACGGAACGAACATATATTTTACTGTATTCTGTGCCAAGTCATCTATCAGATCCTGTCAAATATTGATTGTTACAACATGCTTGCTGTCCGTTACTGACTGCTGCTGCCAATCATCTGTCGGATCTTGCCAAATACTGAAAACAAGGCGAGGCAAACTGTCAAATACGATCAAAAACAGAGTGCTTTCCAGCCAGGCTGACAACGGGGCTACGTAAGCAAGGGGTTGGGAACCACCACCCCTTGAGCTGGATCCCACCTGTGGCACGTGTCTTTCTGCCCCACAGCCTCTCCCCCTTGGCTCCAACCTCACCTTGCCTGCTGGAGCCAATCAAGCCACAGCAAGAGGAAGCTCTGTTTCCTGGCAGGCTGCTACATTTCCATGCAGGAGAGGCAGAGGGGAGAGGCAGAGAGACAAAGAGAGATGGAGAGAGGCAGGGAGAAGGGGTGGAAGAGGGAAAAAGATAAGGGTTGGTGGAGAGAGAGGGGGGGTGACTCTGGAGTGAACTGACCATGGTCCTGTTGTCGTGCCAAGTTTTACTAGTATCACCTGCAGGCCCCAGCCTGGAACAATATAACCCTTGAAATAGCACTAGTCCCATGTTACAGGTAACAAGCCACTTGCACAGAGAAAGGCACCAAGAATACCCCCCATGAAAAATCATCATCATCAACAACAACAACAACAACATCTATTTATACCCCACCCATCTGGGGCTGAGTTTCCCCAGCCACTCTGGGCGGCTTCCAACAAAATATTAAAAATACAATAAAACATCAAACATTAAAAATTCCGGCTGCCTTCAAATGTCTTCTAAAAATCAGATAGTTGTTTATTTCCTTGACATCTGATGGGAGGGTGTTCCACAGGGCAGGCACCACCACCAAAAAGGCCCTCTGCTGGTTCCCTGTAGCTTTGCTTCTCACAGTGAGGGACTGCCAGAAGGCCCTCGGACCTGGACCACAGTGTCCGGGCTGAACAATGGGGGTGGAGACACTCCTTCAAGTATACTGGGCTGAAGCTGATTTGCAAGTCCCATCAAACTGAAACCTGAACAGTACCCAAATTTATACCTACTTCAAGTTTTTTTTTTGGGGGGGGGAGAGATTGAAAAGAGATCCGAGGAGCAGAAGGGTTATAGCTCAGTGGTAGAGCATCTTCTTTACATTCAGAAGCTCCCAGAGTAAATCTCTAGCATCTTCAGGTATGGCTGGGAGATAAACTATGGAGGGAGGAGTGTAGACAACACTGAGCTAGATAGAGCAGTGGGCTGGCTCACTATAATGCAGCTATTGTAACAGCTCTGATGTAAGCCATGTTTACTCAAGCAAACATGTTTTACTTTTCACTGGATGCTTATCTCATTGCAAATGACGGGTTTCTATGAAGGGAATCTGCGTGGAACGCCTTTGAGATGGGCATGCTGCACTTAACTGATTTCTGTCAAACTTCCGTGGCTTTAATGATGATTAACTATTAGATTTGTGCCTGGCTTCAGTGCATAAATCTCTCGTGACAGTTTCATGATCAGCTGCAAGGTCAACGAGCAGCCTCATCCATTGCTTTATTGTTGATCAAACAAGCCAGGGATGGGCCAAAGGTCTTCTGCGGTGGTGAGAGCCAACTTCAGGCATCCGCTTAAAAGCTTCAGCCTAAAAGAAAGGGAGTGGATTCACTTACTGTACAGAACTTTCCAAACAAAACCTCCCCTCTAAGTAGGAGCAGAAAACACAGTTCTTGAGTGTGTTGTGTGAGAGGTGTAGGCCGCAACACAAGGGTAGGCAACCTGATGTCTTCCAGATGTTCAGGATGACAACTCCCATCAGCCCAAGCCAGCATGGTCAATGGTCAGGGGTGATTGCAGCTGTACTCAGCTGTAGTCCAGCAAACATCTGGAGGGCAACAGGGTGTCTACCAATGCCATAGGGCAAACTTGGGTCTCCAGCTATTGTTGGACTACAACTCCCATCATCCCTAGCCAGCAGGACCAGCGGTCAGGGGTGATGGGAACTGTAGTCCAAAAACAGCTGGAGACTCAGGTTTGGGAAACACTGCTCTGTAGGGTATCTAGTGGGGATTGACGACCTTTATATGCAGTCATTCAGCCCCCCAAAGCCTATTTCTGTGGATAAGTGGGTGCACCCAGGTAACACAGGACTTCCTCAAATCCTGACAGAGATGTACTATATAAGGGCACTTTAAAATGTTGACCAAGTTCGTACTTGCCCATTTCAGAATAAAAATCTGTGCTCAGTTGTATTACAAACAGTCTCATTTCTCTCTAAAGTTCTTCTATGGCAAAGAAACACTCCCTGGCAGTGCTGTTTTTCTAGAAAAAGAGGTACTGGAACTCACCACGAACGCTTCCCTTCTTCTCTTAGAATGGCAATAACACTCAGCTGAGAGGTCCTGGAACTGAGATCTTTGAGAGTCTGGTCTACGCTGAAGTTTAATGTATTTATTTATTCATTTAGTTATTTGTTTGTTTGTTTGTTTTGTTACCATTCATTTTATGTAGTCCGCAAGATGTTACCCTCAAAAACCACCTATCTGCTTCCCCCCTATAAATCTGGGTTTACCCTATGCAGGGGTAATCCGATAAATTAGGAGAAACCGGGTTCTAAAGCACTCTGGGTCATAGACAGTTTTGGAGTTTGGGGATGGATGGATGGATCAGTTGTCATTTTCTGCTATTATCCTTTCCATGCATGCTCTTTCCTCAGTGCTTTTATTTCTTTTCTGGCTGTGCCTGTAAGTATTTCTGGTGTGCTCCTAAACAGATTATTATTATTTTCTTTTTTGATCTTTCCAGTTTGCACTGAAAACTGCACAAGCAAGCCACCTTAAAAAAAATTACATCAAATATATCAGAAAGCAATCTGAAAATTGTGTGCTAAGAATTTACAATTGCGTTCATTTCTTTTCCAGCACGCTAGTAAGGGTGCCACAGGAGCTTAGCCCCCCCCCCTCTCTTTCACACACACACACACACACACACACAGAGAGAGAGAGAGAGAGAGAGAGAGAGAGAGAGAGACTCTTTTGATCCCTCAGATTTGTGCAAAACCAGAAAACTGGGCAAGGAAGTTTACAATTGTGCGCCTTTGCACGCTTCTTGAATGAGGATTACAAAAAACAACAGCGAGGTGCACACATAGCTATCTGCACATATTCCCTGTCTGTACTTAATTAGCACAATAGAATTAGAAGGCAGAGACAAGCACACCTACTAGGAACACCTACTAGCAAGAACAGGAAAGACTGATATTGTTCCTCATATACAAATTAGTAGTAGCAGTAGTAGTCAGGGGTCACAATTGTGGTGCCTTCTAGATACTGTTAGATTCCTACTCCAGTCAGCCACAGTCAACATGATAATGTTCAGGAAAGATGGAAGCCATAGCCAAGCAGCACCTGAGGAGCACCACTGTAGCTATTCATAAAGTCATGTTTGTGCCCTTGATGGCTTGACTGCTTGCATTCCCCTGCCTTGTCCTGCTTCATAGACCACAGCAACGGTGGGAACTCCAACTCCCATCAGCCCTGGCCAGCAAGACCAGTGATCAGGGATGAAGGGAGCTGTTGTTCAAGAACATCTGGAGGGCCACATAGAATCACAGAATTGTAGAGTTGGAAGGGACCCTCAGGATTATCTACTCCTAATGTTTCCCATTATTGGACTAAAGCAAGGTCACCTCAGGTCAAATGGCCAATGTGGCTCTCAAGATCTATCTATCTACGCCTTACCGTCCCTGTTTCACAACCTCCTTGAGAGTTATTGCCTGCCTGGAATGTATCAATGGACTTTGCCTCTTGCTTGCCTAGATGGGTGATAGAAAGGGTGTGTTTGAGAGTGAGTGTGCCCACCCATACAAAGGTAATATTCACATCTATTGCTGTGTCACTTTTGCCCACCGCTGGAAGGTTTCCCAGAATGGAATGTATCCGTCGGGCTGAAAGAGGTCCCCCCCCCCCATCCAAGACTTGAGGAAAAACTGCATTCAGGCACCTATAGCTCCCTCTCCTTCTCCCTCTCTCTCATTTGGCAAGCAGACAGCAATTTCCCCTACATTGGACTTGGCATGTCCACACGCCAAAGAACTTAGGCCAGCACTAGGCTAGACTGTCTCAAAAAGTCTCAGTAGAGTGTTGAGATTAATCTGGATGCCATTTCTTGTCCTACACAACAATGGTGCCTGGATTGTTGGGAATGTATCCGTGTTCCTTCCTTTTAAAAAAATGATTGTGTCTGAAAACAATATGAAACGCTAATGGTCCATGACTCCCATAGTTCAGTCTCTGGACTTCTTATTTGCTTATTCCTGGCCAGGGCAGCTACTATTATATGGATTCCTATTTATGAAGTCACTTGGTGATTTATATGGCTTGGCTCAGGGTCGTGTCGGGTTAGCCTCTGGGAAATGCATGTCATGCAAACACCATTCATTGTGTGTGGAGAAGGGCAGGCTGAGAGAGAAAATGGGTTAGTTTCTGAAGTATGATATGGTGAGTGGAATTCAATTGGCCTAACAATGATAGGAGGGAGAAAGGGCTATTGATAATGCACAAACCCAGCTAAAGACAATAGAGGAGACATGATAGAGGTGTGTAAAATTATGTGTGGCATGGGAAAAGTGGACAGAGGAGAGCTTTTTCTCCTCTCATAATACTAGAACTTGTGGACATCCAATGTGTCACGGTCCGGTCGGCGGGCGGTTGAAGCCCTGGCTGAGGACGTCAGGACCAGAGGCAAGATGGTGGTGTAGAAGCAGGAACAGGTGCAGGGCTGAGGGTCCAGCAGCAGGCAGTCGCAGGCTCAAGGAGCAAGGCAGAGGCGAAGGTCTGGGAGTCAAGGAGCAAGGCGTCGGCAAGGCAGAGGTCCAAGGGTCGAGGATCAAGGCGTCAGCAAAGGCGAGGGTCCAAGGAGCAAGGCTTCGGCAAGGCAAGGGTCCAAGGAGCAAGAGGCCAGATGCAACCAGGCAGGGATAGCGTTGCTGTGGCAAAGAGCTGAAGGGAAATGCTGGGCTTTTATCCCTCCCAGCTCCTGCCACCAGGTGCAGTGAGATATCAAGTGGTCTCACCTGAGTGGTCACTCCTTGCCTCTCCAGCACAAGCTGAGGCCTCACCTGAGTGGCCACTCCTTGCTTCTCCAGCACAAGCTGAGGCAGGCCCCAGTCCTGCAAAGCACTACAGGCCCCAGAGCCTGACTCCTGCCCATACTCCTGACACAATGATGCTGAATGTTGGGAAATTCAGGACAGACAAAATAATGTACTTCTTCACACGGCATGCATCGTTGAAGTGATGGTAAACAATTTGGATGACTTGAAAAGAGGATTAGGCAAAATGAGTTTGACCAAGCTGCGGGAGGCAGTGGAAGACTGGTTGTGCTCTGGTCCATGGGGTCATGAAAAGTCGGACACGACTAAACAAGGCTATCAGGGGCTACAAGCCACAATGGCTATGTTCTGTTGGAGGCAGCATGCCTCTGAATGCAAGTTTCTAGGAATCACCTCTGTCACACAAGGTGTTTAACTCTAGATCACATGGGGAGTATTCAGTTACAAATCTCCATTTTGTGTGAGTTGGTCATTGTTCTCTCTCTGAAAGCTGCTGAAGGGAAAGGATGCTGCTAACGATTCTCTCCAGGAAAACACACTCAGGCTGAAATGCAGGCTGCAGTTCTAAGTAAAGTTATTTCATATTTCTAAGATGCTGAACCTGTGCTTGGACATGATATTATGATATCAAGAAACATGATATCATACAACTATTGAGATGTAACATTACTGCTTTGAGTGTCTGTTTTGGAACATGTTCTGTTAAGTAAAGCTTTTGAACCATATTTTTGGACTGGGCAATTTATATTTCAAGAAAAGTCAGTTTTTATTTATTCTATCGCTTCCAAAAGTGCAGTATTAATAACCACAACAAGGAGACCCCTATTCTGTTTCTAAAGCTACAGTTTCTGGAGCGGTTTAACAATCAAGCCCTCTTCCCAGGGAGCTGCAGGAGCACATGCTGCCTGCCCTGTGTGTCTCCTAAATAAGGCTGCTCACCTCAGATGCACTGAAATAGGCCATTATGTCACCAGTGCTGAAATATGATTCAACTGACCATCTGGTCAGGTTCTGAACATTGGATGGAGTGGGCACACCATCTCGTCCTTGGCCTCAAGCAGCAAAATGTCTTGGGCTGGCCTTGGAGCTCTGAACTAGACAAATCCTCTTCTCATACACATTTCTCATGCCTTCGTGGCAAAGACATGAAACAGACCTCTGCTGCTTAATGCTTTGCATTTTTCTTATGATGTGTGGTTGAAATTATGGAATCAAACATTGAAATTTACTGCATGTACCACTTTGAAAGAAAACGTAATGAAGATGATGTATAGATGGTATTTAACACCAGTGAAATTAGCTAAAATGTATAGAATGAGTAGTAAATCATGCTGGAAATGTCAAGATAAAAGATGGTGAATTTTATCATATGTGGTGGACATGTGAAAAAGTAAAAAAAGATTTTGGGAAATGATATATAATGAATTGAAAAAGATGTTTAGGTATACCTTTCCCCCCAAAACTGAGGCTTTTCTATTGGGACTAATGAGAGAGAAGAAGAAGAAGAAGAAGAAGAAGAAGAAGAAGAAGAAGAAGAAGAAGAAGAAGAAGAAGAAGAAGAAGAAGAGTAGTTTGGATTTGATATCCCACTTTATCACTACCTGAAGGAGTCTCAAAGTGGCTAACATTCTCCTTTCCCTTCCTCCCCCACAACAGACACCCTGTGAGGTGGGTGGGGCTGAGAGACTTCAGAGAAGTGTGACTAGCCCAAGGTCACCCAGCAGCTGCATGTGGAGGAGTGGAGACGCGAACCCGGCTCCCCAGATTACGGGTCTACCGCTCTTAACCACTACACCACACTGGCTCTCAGAGATCAGAGATTATTTATGTATGCCACAACCGTGGCAAGGACCTTACTAGTCCAAAAATGGAAACATCAAAAGATATCGACAATTCAGGAGTGGCAGACGAAAATGATTGACTATGCAGAGTTAGCAAAGTTGACCTGCGGGATCCGAAACCAGGGAGAGATAAAGTTTCAAAGGGAATGGAGTAAATTCATTGACTATATAGAGAAGAACTGTAGAAGTTTAAAGACACTTGCAGGACTGAAATAAATCCTACGAACTGATTTAAAATGTGGGTAAAAAGAAACTGCGAGAGAAGAGTGAGAAATAAAGCCGAATGACGGGAGGAAGGGAAGTCACAGCTCGGCAGAGCGAAATGAACTGAGATGGGGAAATATAAGATGAATTGTATAAAAATTGTTTTTGTTTTGTTTGTTTATTTGGAAAAAGTTAATTAAAATTATTTTTAATAATAATAATAATAATGCTTTGCATTTTTCTTCTTTAATTTCATTCGCAACATCACAGAAACAGAGGGTGGTTCTTCAACATGGTAGTTCAAACACTGGCTCATCTTTCCTGCAATAGATTTTCAAAATACAGTGGCACCTCAGTTTATGAACTTTATCCGTTCTGGAGGTCTGTTCTTAAACCAAAACCATTATTAAACCGAGACGCACTTTCCCTAATGAGGCCTCCCACTGCCAGTGCCCTTCCACTGTCCGGCTTCCATTCTTAGACTGACGTAAAGTTCACAAATCAGGACACTACTTCTGGTTTTGCGGAGTTCTTAAACCGAATAGTTCGTAAACAGGGCTGTTCTTAAATCGAGGTACCACTGTATGGGAGAGGCTTCTATCTTATAATACAGGGATGAGGAAGCTGGCGCCGTTTAAGTACAGTGCGATGCAGAAGCCTCTTTAAAAGAAATAGGAAGCTTGAGATGGAAACCTAAGTGACGGAAGGTTGCAGTGCCAAACACACTTTCCGGCATGTAAGTCCCCTTCAACAGAATGAGGTCTTCCTCTGGGGAAACACAGATTTGGACTTGCCTGTGGGGGGTCAGGCATTGCTGGATTTTTATGGGGGAATAAGGAGCTCTGCTACGAGCCAGGTGGAAGAAGCACAGTTGTGCTCCAGCACCAAATTATGTTGATCAGGTTAAAAATATATAAATTTCTCAACTTTTATAGTAGGAGTAGGGAACCTTGGGGCTGAGTACAGCCCTCCAGCCCCTGCCTTGAAAATGGGGGGGGGGTTGATGGCACTCCTGCTAGGTGGGCCTATGATAGGAGTTGGATACAAAGCATTTGGAGGGCACCATGTTGGGAAAGGCTGCCTTAGAGTGCCCTCACTGTGGATGCAAGTCCAGACCACCTTCCACAAGTGAGGCAGCCCAGGAAAGAGCGACAGAAGATATCTGGGAGTGGCAGAATGTTATGTCGGAACTGGCCCAAAGTGGATGGGTTGGTCAGGAACCAAAGGGATCTTTTTAAAAAAACAACAACAAGCTGAAAATTAGCTACAATTGCTGTTGCGTCTCTGCAATTTGTATTACAGAACTGCTGCGGCTGCTGGTGGCTTTTGCTGTCCAACTCTCCGCTCTCTGTTTTCTCTCGGGGAGGAAAAGGGCCTGCAAGAGTTCCATTAGTCTAAAAGAGAAACATATGCTTGGACTACAGATCTGTTTATTGGCAAAATTCAGCCACAAGCAAGCAGAGGCCAACCCAAGCCTCCCTTGCCCAGTGGCCGTACAAAAACCAATGTGCAAGGTTTTTTTTCAGTAGTTTCTCTCCGCACCCGCACTTTTTTTAAAAAAAGAGTTGCATTCTACGCTGTCAAAAATGTCTTTTCTTTCATGTCAGCGAACTTCTAATTAGAGATATTATGCATAAAGCCATGAAGAAACAATACAAGACCATTGAAGTGACAGGAAAAGAGAGTTTTTAGCAGGGTGTTCTGGGAAGAAGAAGGAAGAAAAAAGAATGGGATCCATCTTGGGCAGGCTGGCTGAAGGCTGGCTGGGAGAGATGCCTTGGACTCCGGGGTCTCTTCTAGTGCTACCTGGAGAGGCTAGGGATTGAACCTGTAAGCAGAGCTGATACTCTATCCCTGAGCTATGGCCTCCCCACTACTTCAGCACTTGTCATAGGACAGTGTCCCCCACACAGATTCCTGGATAAGCTTGCCAAACATATTCTTTATTTAGCTTTGAGAGGGTGGTAAGAATCTGGCTCTGTAGACAGGATCTTTCATAGAACATTTATTTAATTCTACATCTGATGAAATTCAAAGGAAGCAGCAGGAGTTTTGCTATGCCTGGCAAAACTGACCAGTGAGGGTTCTGCATGTTCCTTGGTGGTGGCTTTGTGAGCTGGGTGTTTCTGTGTTTAAATTTACGTTTCCCCAGAACCCTCTGAAGACAGGGATTAAGAGAGGCAAGACACTTAAGACCCAGCGTCTTCAAAATGAAGACTGAAGCAGAAGGTCCAGGATGGATCCATTCAAACCAAAGATTTATTTTTGGCTGAAAGGCAGGCGAACTGTCAACATTCATAGAACATGAAGCACATCACCAATTCATAGCTGCCAAGTTCCGGACGTAAAGATCCGGGATCGGCAGCGCGCGCATGACCGGAAGTTGCATGACGCAACTTCCGGTGGCGCTTCGCCCTTCTATGGGCACCAGAAAATGGCGGCGCCAGCGCCGGAAGTCGCTTCTGCGCATGACCGGAAACACGTAAAAGCGACTTCCGGCGCCGCCGCCATTTTCTGATGCCCATAGAAGGGCAAAGCGCAACCGGAAGTCGTGTCACGCAACTTCCGGTCATGCGCGGAAGCGACTGCCGGCGCCGGCGCCGCCATTTTCTGGTGCCCATAGAAGGGCAAAGCGGCACCAGAAAAATGGCCGCCGGGCCGAAGCCGATTTAAGGGACAATACCGGGATTTTAACCTAAACGGGAGACCGCCGGGAAACGGTAAGAAAAAAGGGGTTTTCCCGGAGGAAACAGGATACTTGGCAGCTATACACCAATTGCGCAGGTGGCATTCGCCATGGGAACTGGGAACTTGTCAGCATCACGAGGTCATGAATGGGCTGGTCCAAGCATTCCATTTCATGAAACAATGTCAAAGGCTGCGGCAACCCAAGGAAACACATTGTTCTTGATAGCTGAAATGATATTTTACAAAGCTACATGTCAGCACATTTACTGTATACTTGTTTACTTGGATGAGCTCTATTAATATGTTTTTAATATATCTTTAATGGCAGAACTCTACTAACAGCTCGACAGCAATGGACTTCATTGAGCTGGTCTGTCGGGAAACCAAAACTGAATCTGGGCCAGCCAGGGTGGGCTGCAACAGAGACACAACCATAATTTTCTTTCTTCAAAAGAAAGGGAAGAGAATAAATCATTTGATTCTAACCAGTAATGGTGGGAGAGTCCTCATGGCTTGCCAGAAGACCCTCCCCAGAGCCTGAAGGAGCCCAAAAGACCACCATGCTCTCAGGATAAAAAGCAGGAAGATAGTGTCCTGGATTTTGGCTTCAGTGCGGGAGGTCGGTGCTCAGTCCTAGGATATAGGGTGGGAGGGGGTCCAAGAAACATATTCCCACTCCACACACCCTGGCACACTCTTGTTTAGTGTGTTTTGTTGCATTCATATCTCACCCTTCTTCCCAAAGGAGAATGCACAATGTACCTCCAAGTACAGCACGTTTGATGGACACGTGCGTTAGACATGATATTGCACACCTGGTTTGCACGGTACACATCTCTTGCACGGCTGCGTGCCGATTTGGACATTCTGGTAAGAAGTCATACGAAATACGTCGTGTTTTAGATTGAGAGCCGGCCAAGTCATTTGTATCCACGGAGGATTAGTTCAGATCGTCTAGGAAGCATGCCTGCTGCTGCACATATAATATCATTTTTGTTTATATTGCTCGTAGAGGAGGGGGATAATCTGCTTGTTTTGATATTTACCCGCAGTCTGTACAGTTTCAAATGGATGCCAAGCAATCTGATGCTGTCGCAAGGTCAAAACAAATAAACCCCCGTTCTCTTCAAATCAAATTGGTACGGCAAATTCGATTGATGTTGTGTGTCCACATTTGTTTGCCTTTTCTTCTTCTTAGGATGGTGTCTGGTGGGCAAACTGAATTTGATTTGTTCACACTGGATAGGGAGGCTGTCTTAAAGGAGCCCTCTGGGTTTTCCCCCCCCCCCCACTCCATCACAAGAGAAATAATGTCAAAATACTGAGATAAATCGAGGTTCTCTGTAAAGTATTTATCTATACCAGTGTTCCCCAAACTTGGGTATCCAGCTGTTTTTGGACTACAACTCCCATTATCCCTGACCACTGGTCCTGCTAGATAGGGAAATTGGGAGTTGAAGTCCAAAAACAGCTGGAGACCCAAGTTGGGGGAAACACTCAACTAGAGCCTATGTTAGAATAGCCTTCCCCATGCTCATGACTTCCAGAGGTTTGGGGCTACCTCAGTCACTCCAGTCATCATGGTTGTTGTAGCTGGGGCTGATGGGAGCTGTAGTCCAAAAGGCTGGCTTGGAAGCTGTAGCTAGTGCAAAATGCAGAGCAGCTCAATACTGAAAGGCTGGCACAGACTAATGCCGCCATATTATGCCACTGCTGAAAGAATGGCACTGGGTGCCAATTAGCTTCCCAGCTATGTTCAAGAAGTTGTTTTTGGTATACAAAGCCCTTGGCATCATCTCGCCCATTATATACTTGCCCTATTTATGGGGGGGGGGGTTCGGAGGCAGCGCACACATACATGAAATCACGTAGAATTGGAACATCCATTGGAAAAGCCTGCAAATACCTTCTAAACCTCTGGAAGCCCCAGAAAAACAGCTTTAAAAACCAGCAGCTCTACCAGACGAGCCAGCTTTGTTGGGCTGGCCTGCTTCAAAGGTCGCTTCAATTTGAAAACAGATCTCATTGCAGATTGATTTTGCATTATCTCACGGGGCCGTCCTAGGCAGGAAGAAAGGAGGAACAGAGTGGAGCACAAGGAGTCTTGAATAAAAATAAAATAAAATGCCATGTGCATCCACGTCAAATCTTGCCCCTTTCTAAAAATTTGTTTATTGGTTTGTGCTTTTCTTTTTGTAAATCTACAAAAGATTGAAATGAAATGAAATTAAGGATGGTGGAGGGCATGTGTACTGTTTCCTGTTGGTGTAGTGTTGGTTGCAACAAAATAAAAAAATTCCTTCCAGTAGCATCTTAGAGACCAACTAAGTTTGTTATTGGTATGAGCTTTTGTGTGCATGCACAATTCTTCAGCTCTCACCCTTCTTCTGATAGGAAATGCTCTGCGGGGGTGGGAATTTGGGGGTCGAGGAAGGTCAATCGGGGGGAGTGAGAAATGTCCCAATTTTCATCTCAGGAACGTTGGAAGGTATGTGTTTGGAAAGTATGCGAATGGGGTAGCAAATCAAAAAAGAAGATTTCAGAAAATGAGAACTGCAGCCTGGGGTTTCTCCCTCTGTAGCTGTCGAAAGGGTGAGAAGCAGCAACTGTTGGTCGGGTTCACGTGTGTGACGCAGAGATTTCCCTTGGACGCTGTTCAAGACCCAGATTGGTTTGTTGGTACATCTTATCGAGGGAGTGTTATCTTGTTGGTATTGCAAACACCAGAACTGAAGAGCTAGGCATGTCTGCAAGCCTGGAAAGTGTATGATCTCATTGCTCATTTCAGGGGACCTCTGTAGAAATCTCCAGGGCTTCCCACGTCTATCGTACTGTGCACATTGCAATGAAAGTAACGATGAGCCACTTAAGATTCTCACACTCCCCCCCACTCATATTTTTCTATGAATAATGTTTGTTTAGGAGCCAATCTACACATTCCAGGATTGGCGGCGGCTGAAGGTGGGGGGGGGGGGGCGCGCAAGCATGTCACATCCTTTCTCCCTAGAACTGTAGCACTTCACATTGTGGGCGAGGAATCACAAATTTCAATACTCCGCCGGGCAAATAGACAGTGACCGCACAACGAAACAACTCTCTAAGCGTGAGATTCCCAGCAGAAATAAAGCAGCATGCTTCTTCCAGACATGCTATCTTCTCATGTACAGGGAGATGGGCTTTTCAGTGTTGGGTTGGAAGGGACCCAACCCTTGCAACTCAGGAATCGCAGCTAAAGAATCCCTGATAGATGGCCATCCAACTTTGGTTTAAAAACCTTCAACGAAAGAGAGTCCACTACCTTCTCAGGGAACCCATTCCACTGCTGAGCAGCTCTTACTGTCAGGAAGTTCTTCCTTCTTTCCTTCCTTTTTAAAAAGATGTTTATTTTTGTTTTTCTATTAATACATACATCACATATCCATAGCCTTCATATTACAATCCCTCTTCTCTCCCTCCTGGGCCTCCCCCAACTCCCCTTTCTGGTTTATTTCTCCCTTATTACACACTGCTGTTTCTAAAAAGAAATACACTATATTCTTTATTTATCTTCTACATATTTTGTTACTAAAGATGTGAATGTTTATTTAAATCCTGTCATCAAGTCAGTAGTCTTCATTTGCTTCTGCAAATATACTATAAATGGAACCCATTCTCTTTCAAAGTCACTGTTGTCTTTTCCCCGAAGTCTGTCTGTCAGTTTTGCCATTTCTGCATAGTTCATCAACTTTTCTTGCCATTGTTCTTTAGTTGGTATTTCTCCAGTCTTCCAATTTTGTGCTATCAAAATTTTCGCCGCAGTTGTAGCATACATAAATAATGTCCTCATCTTTTTTGGTACATCTTGGCCTAGAATACCTAGCAAAAAGGCTTCTGGTTGTTTTACAAATGTTATTTTCAGCATTTTCTTCAACTCATTATATATCAATTCTCAGTACAATTTTACCTTTTTGCAACCCCACCACAGGCAGAAGGAAGTTCTTTCTATTGTTTAGCAGGTATCACCTTCCTTGTAATTTGAATCCGTTGGTTTGGGTCCTACTCTCTGCAGCAGCAGAAAGCAAGCTTGCACCATCTTCCATGCGGCAGCCCTTTGGGTATTTGACGGTGGCCTTCAGATACTTGAAAATGGACATGCTCAGTGGGTGCAGTCCTGGTCCATTAGGGTGAATATGGTACCATCCCAACAGCCTCAATCCACTCTCAACCAGCCCTGACCTGCCTACCCAGTCCAAAGGCTGGCACTGCCCAGCGCCCACTTCCTCCTTAGTCTTAGGCTGGATCTCAGGGCAAAAGCTTAGAGGCGGTCAGAGTTGACCACCCAGAAAGCAGAAGATGATGGAGCCAGAGACAAGGAAAAAAGAAAAAAGGCCAGCCATCGTGTGCACATGTGCCAAATCGGTGTGCAGTAAGGCAAGGGGTGGGGCACCTTTTTGAGCCCAAGGGCTGAATTCTCTCATGGGGAACTGTCGGGGGGGGGCTGCATATCAGTGGGGGCAAAAGTGGGCAGAGCAATGGATGCCAAGCTAGTTCTTCCGAACAGTGCCAGATTAAAACCTGTGGAGGTACCTAGGAAGTTGAAATCGTGGGGGAAGGGGCGGGATTGCAAATTATCTCCTGATACGTTTTTTTATTTTACCAAGCAACAGTTTTAATGAACCAATTTTGAACCGTTGTTGTGGGACCCATAGGGTGGTGCCTGCGCCGCCCGTTTGGTAATCCGACACTGCCTCCAAACACACACACATATACAACCCTCACTATTTTCCAACCAAGCAAGCGAGAGCCATGATCAAAGTTCAAAGACATATTCCTGCAAGGCAAAAACACTCAAGGAGACTGCGAAGCAGAGGTGTGGCTTGCAGAGTCCCAAGAGCCAAAGGGAGAAGCTCGGAGCGCCATATTTGGCTACAGGCCTGAGGTGCCCCCCCCCCCCCGGCTGTAAGGGATGGCAGCCTGTTTTTTGCTCCAACGTGTCAAGAATGTAGAAGCACATTGTAAATAGTGGAATGGGATCAGGCAGCAGAAAAACGTTAACTGCGTGCTTTGCAGCTAAAGCAATTCACACGGCTGTCTAACGAAGCAATTCACACGGCCTCCAGGCTCTCAAATTACTTAGCTCCCCTACTACCTTGGGGAGTAGCTGCCAGTCAGAGTTGACAACATGGAGCTAGATTGACCAATAAGCTGAGATGGTATGAGGTGGCAGTTTATGAAACCCACATGAGGGGGAAACGCTGTTTAACACTTGCCTAGATTTGCTTTCTGGGCAATGACATTACTTTAAATTCACCCGCTTGATAGAGTGCAACATGCTGTGAAGGAAGTTTACTTTTGCAAGCTGCCGTGCATGATAGAGCAATTCTCCCTAGCTCATAAATCTCTTGGCCTTTGTGAGGGCTTTTGTACAACGATCAGGCACAAGCAATTGTTTCAGCTGAGGGGTTGCTGAAAAACGCCTGATCGCTATCGCTCCGTGCTCTTGTTTACTTCAACGAAGGGGTTCCGACGGTGTTGGCAGTTGTTGCAAGTTGATTTTTCTGTGCCCTGAGCAGCTTACCAAATCTATGCCCTTCTCCATCCAATGGGCACTTAGCATCAGACCGATTCAAAGCCACCCTGCTTATTTATTTAACAAAACGCATGTACTGCATATGCAGTAAACGGTAAACCTCTAAACGGTTTATAAGGTACAGTTACAGGTAGGTAGCCGTGTTGGTCTGAGTCGAAGCAAAATAAAAAAAAATCCTTCAGTAGCACCTTAAAGACCAACTAAGTTTTTATTTTGGTATGAGCTTTTATATATATATATTTGGTATGAGCTTTCGTGTGCATGCACACTTCGTCGTGTGTATCTGACAAAGTGTGCATGCACACGAAAGCTCATACCAAAATAAAAACTTAGTTGGTCTTTAAGGTGCTACTGAAGGAATCGGTTTATAAGGAATATTAAAACCATCAATTAAAAAGCCATTAGTATTATGAGCGATGGAGTGAGCTAGTGAAACAAGTACATAGCAGGAATTGTCCCAGGGTTAAACCCTTAAAGTCTGTGATAAGATAAGAAAGGTTGTGAACTTCCTAAGTTTTACATTTCCGTTCCAAGAGTATTCAGTGAACTTCATCGTAGCATAAGGTCGTGGGCCCTGAACCATTGAGAAGATGTGATGGCTCCACTCTGCCAAGCCAACTCCCCACACAAACCCTCTGAGGATCTTGGCATCTGTATTTCATTTACCTTTTATACGATGGGTAGCCAATGGAGTGCCCTCCAGGTGTTATTTGACAACAACTCCGTCCATTCACTGTGATTTCTGTATTCTAGGGGGTTGGACCAAACAGCCTTTGGGGTCCCTCCCAATGCTACAGTTCTGTGATCCTTAATTATTGGCCATGATGACAGGAGCTCTTGGTAGTTATACCTCCAATATACCCCCCACCTCATTGACTACCCCTGACTTACTCTATACTGTGGGCAAAAACGGTCAAATAAAGCTCACTGGGTGTCAGGCTTCAAGGAATCGGATCCCTCCCCCGATGGAAGTGAATAAGCAGATCAAACAAAAGATTACTTACCAGTTGGTTTCTTTAATAATCACAGCAAGAGACAAAGGAATGCATATCTCTTATAGAAATGGTGTTGCTCCCAGTTTAAGATTCACCCCCTCCGTCCCCATTAGTCACTCCTATGTCATGCAATCTGAGCTTGTTGCTGCTGAGCTCTCTGTTCTATCACTCTCAAAGCCCTTCTAGTCTTAGGCAAGGGGGGTCAGGAATGCTGTCCAAGGACACTGAATCTGCCAACTGTCTCTCTCCTGGTGTTTCCTCTTCTAGCTGTTCCTCACCCAGTATTTCCCAGATTTCCCCCTCTGGACGATGCCCCTCTGCAAACTGCTGTTCTAAATCAATACTGTCCTCCTGCCCTTGGGAAGGTTCAGGAGAAAGGGGGGGCTCCCACCATTCCTCCTCAGTCCAGCCCTTGACACTGGGTGACCTTGGGGTAGTCTCTGTCTCTGAGCCTAACCTATCTCACAGAGTTGTCATGAGGGTAACCTGGAATTTGGATGAAAAGAACTACATACACCAGGCATCCCCAAACTGCGGCCCCTCCAGATGTTTTGGCCTACAACTCCCATGATCCCTAGCTAACAGGACCGGTGGTCAGGGAAGATGGGAATTGTAGTCCCAAAACATCTGGAGGGCCGAAGTTTGGGGATGCCTGACATGCACCATAACATCCAACATGTCCAGGCTAAAAACTGGGCTGTGTGTCTTCCAGGCTGTGCTCCCAGGCGAGATCACGGCCCCAGAAAAAGTGTTGTTTTTTTCCAGGGCAAGATTGCAGTGCGAGATTGCACCACCCAAAATGGTTGTCATGCTCTTGCACGAAAAAAACAGTTGAGGGGTATGCATTCATGGCCTTGAACTCCTTGAAGAAAAAGCAGGATAATAATAATAATAATAATAATAATAATAATAATAACAACAACAACAATAATAATAATTTATACCACACCCATCTGGCTGGGTTTCTCCAGCCACTCTGGGGAAATGAAGTTAACAAATTACATAACATTACCGGTAATAACTGCCAGTACATTCCATGACTTTTGATAACCATTTTGCACCCATCTAGACTGCACTCAGGCCAGCGCTCCCGTTATCATACCATAGTTATACCGTACTTCTGAGTACTGGCCCAATCCATCAGGGGTGGTTTGTCTGAAAGAACTCATCACTTATTTTCAAAGAATCCCAGGGACGTGAACACAGAAGTGGTAAAAACAATTGAATTTTCCGCTAAACGAACCCAGTACAGGTGCACATTCGTGTCAATCTGTGCTTGTTGGGAAAAGGGAGGTCTTCAGTAGGTGCTAAAAGACAATAGAAACAGTGCCTACTGAAGGGATAACTTGGCAGCTATGCATCACATGGAATATACCTCCTGATAAGATGCTGTCTGCAGGAGGCCTTGACCAACAGAACACAGTGATCAGTTGAGTATATAAGTGGTGAGATGATCTTTTTGGTCTCCTGGTCTCAAGAACCAGCATCTTGAACTTAGCCTAGTAGCTAATTGGTTGCCTTGACCATGGAGGGGGGGGGCGATATTGTTCAAAATTGCAGGCATGCTTTCTCATGGCCTCCTACTGATAATGCGCCCACACTTAAGTAATATTGTGATGTTGCAAAGCACCAAGTTAAACTAACAAAAAGGCCCTTCATACCTACCCTTTGTGTGTTGTCCCTTTGCTCTGACAGAGGGGCAAACCCCCAATGTCAGTAGATGGTCATAAAGTTTGAAACAAATGTGCTTCCAAATGCCCTCAAGGAGACATCATTCCTGCGAGAGCGCAGAGGAATTTATCTCTAGGGCTTCATTTTTCCCAGGGACTGAACATAAATTCCTTTGTGACTTCTGTTTGTTTGTGTACTGTTTAGAGGCAGTGATAGATGGTTTTTGCCTCCTGCAGTCTGCAAATAATAGAAGGAAGTTCTCACCAATTCTGGACAATGGCAGTTCCCAAAAGTGGCTAACCTGTTCTGAAATTTCAATGAGACCCCAGCAATTTTGCTAATCGCTTCTGCCAGCCTCGTCACCTTCATTGTTGGTGACTTCGAACATGTGCCCAACAATGAAGGAGGGGCATCCAAATGGTCAAAAGAGTTTGTTGCGAACAAAGAACATATCACCACATACTATTATTATTTTTGAACCTTCCAAATGGGTGAAATGGATCTGCTTTTCCTTAAAGCAGAATCTTGCAGTTCTGCCTTTAGAGCCAAGGAGGTTCACTGCAATACTTCTGAAGACCAGTTACTAGAAGCAACATGGGATAAGGATGCTTTGTGCTTGAATCCTGCTTTCAGGTTTCCCACAGGCATCTGGTTGGCTACTGTGAGAACAGGATGCTGGTCTAGATGGGCCATTGGGCCTGATCCAGCAGACTCTTCTTATGTTCTTCTGAACCCGATGGGGCTCTACTGTAGTTCCCAAAGCTTCCTCTCTACCGTCACAAGAAACAATGTGCAGAATGCAACACATGCTCTAGTCTAATGTGACAACAACGTTGTCCCTGTAAATGCATGGCATGACACAAAAGCGCTGGAGAATGCTCCCCTGGTGTCCTTGCCACCCATTACAGTTAAGGCTGAGGGAGAAATCCAATTCAGTTCACATTTAAAGGTGAATACAGTGGTACCTCTACTTACGAATAACTCTACTTACGAATGTTTCTACTTACGAATGGAGCTCCGTCCGCCATCTTGGATGCAGTTTAGATAGGATTTTTTCTACTTACGAATTTTTAGATAGGGTTGCTTCGACTTACTAATTTTTTCTCCCAATGCATTCCTATGGGATTCGACTTACAATTTTTTTCGACTTACGAATGTGAGTCCGGCACGCATTAAATTTGTAAGTAGAGGTACCACTGTATATCTCATTCACTCTTTCCAAAACTGAAGCAAAGCAATACTTGGAAATTTTCAAGGAAGAATTCTCAGCAGGAGAGAGCCATGGCTTTCATGCCCTGCTTCCCGGCTTCCCATAATCATCTGGCCTGGTCAGTTTAATAACTGGACTAGATGAACTTCTGCTCCAATTCAGTAAGATTAAGCATTTGCTCACACCACTCTACTTTATTATCTAGACTATAACTTCCTGTTTATACCTTTTAGTTTTCTCCCTCAAATCACCCCTCTCCTCTGCTGTGGACATTTGGATGTCAAATCACCCCTCTCCTCTGCTGTGGACATTTGCACAGCAACAGGGGTAATGGAGGCAGCCACCCTTTCTGTGAGTAGACTATAGCAAAGCCTGCCCTTACCAAAATATGTGATTACCAATACCTGCTTCATGAAATCACCTCATTGCCATGACCTCATTCCAACAAGCTGCAAGCTTGTTCAATGCATATACCTGTCTGCAATGTTGTGCAGGCTGCCCCATTCTGGGACAGCACAGAAAGCTTTGTGGGAATGCTCACAATCAGAAGCATGATCAACATCTTGCATCACTATTACCAGTCAGCCATGGTGCAGATCTATCATCTGGAAGAGCACACAGAGCATTGGTGGTGAACTTGTGGCCCTACAAATGTTCCTGAACTAGAGCTCCCATCATTTCTGATGGTTGGTCATGCTGGCTGGATTTGGTAGAAGTTAGTGTCCAACAACATCTCGAAAGCCATTGGTTTCCCACTCCTGGTGTCAAGACTCATGCATATTGGTGGTGCTCCATAGAGCTAAATATGCTGGAAATCTCATAACGGTCCTTTAGTTAAGATAAACTCATCCCAGGAGAAGGATGTGGTGGCAAGGTTCCAAGTAGTTCATGAATTGTTGTCATGAGGGCCTCTACAAAGAGCCCGCTGAACAAGGGCCCCTTGGATGTGGAAGAAGGGTCCATGGAAGGTCTCTTGCCCAAGGGTGTGGGGTGGGCCTTGAAAACCTGGAGCTGACACTCCAAGAGCCCCTTCATATTCTAAGGGTTCCTCTGTATTTCCTGTCTATTCAGCATTTATCCTGATCTGCTTGCACAACGTTTACATGGCGATTACACTATGTCCGGTCTTCATCGAGCGTTCATCTAGGATGGATAATCATCCCAACCTGCTTGAAAGGTGTTAACATATCTTCCTGTTAACCATTCATTCACCCCACCCTTTTCAGTTCCTTTCACCTTCACTTTCCTAACCATAAAAAGTCAGTTGCTGATTATTATTTTTAAGTGGATTTGTTGCACCAAGGGCACCAGAGAACTTTAATCTACTTTAATTGTGCAGACCTAAATTTCCAGTATGTGCCTGAACCCCTCCTGCAAAAAAAAAAAATAGAGCTCATTGTGAAGTTTCCCCAAACTTCTGTTGAGTCGATTGCAAGAAGAGTTTGGCTACCAGCCCTTGAACCAATGACTTTGGCTTGTTTGCTCTCATTCATTAATGTTCCAGCTCTGTTGAACTCTGATTAAAAGTGTCTGTGTCTTCTTTTGCATCCCCGGGAACCGTGCAGCCAACAGTTGTAACTAATCTTGCTTTCACATTACAATCGGTCATGTTGATGTAAAGAAAGGGGGGGGGATCGAAAGATCTTTGTTATCACCTACCCATAGTGAGATAAAAAAATTTCCCAGGACATTGTGGCAATAAAGAATTAGAGAAATGATGCAGGCAAGCCCATAAATCCTGCCAGGGAATAACAATGCACCCCTCGACTATGGACTATCAGAAAGAAACTGTCAAAAACAAGTAGAATATAAATCCCACTGAGTCACACATATTTGCAAGATGTGCTGTCATGGACAGAGAAGGATACAGTCATATTGACGCTACAGCAGAGGCCTAAAGACTCACCCTGAGATTAGCCCAGTGTAAAGTGGCGTGGAACACTCATAAAACAACAACAACCCTCCCACATCTATCAAATCAATCCCTTTCGTTTTGTCAGTGAAAAAATCAGCAGATGAAAGTTTGCCAGAATTTGGTGAATCCCAACAGCTCCTTCAAACACATATTGCAAGGAAACTGAGAGCACCCCCCCCCCGTCTTTAAACTGGAGATTTGATTTTGTGCTGTGGAGGCTAGTGTCCTCCCCCTAGGACTGGAGGGGGTAGAAGGCAAGGAGACCAACAGTTGGGTAGATTCCAGAGACAATGGCAGGCAGAACCAACTAATCATCATTTTGTCCCCATCCTCCTCCCTGCTAATTTTACAAGGGCAACGCCCAGACTAAGACTGGGCTGGCTGCAAGTAAGAGGGCAAGCAAGTAAGGGCTGAGAGCAGACTGGTGCTCCAACCGGCAGTTCTGAGTCTCACCACATGTGGTGGCTATGCACAAATCCAGCTCTCAGAGCTCCTGGTTTCCTTTGACTTTGGAGTTGTGGTGCACTTGCCAAAACAGTTGACCACCACTGCCTTCGAAATAGTCATTCACCAGACAAGTAAAACAGCATTAGAGTAACAGTCTGAAGTACAGTGGTACCTCTACTTACGAATTTAATGCGTTCCGAACACACATTTGTAAGTCGAAAAAAATTGTAAGTCGAATCCCATAGGAATGCATTGGGAGAAAAAATTCGTAAGTAGAAGCAACCCTACCTAAAAATTCGTAAGTAGAAAAAATCCTATCTAAACCACATCCAAGATGGTGGACGCAGTTCCATTCGTAAGTAGAAACATTCGTAAGTAGAGTTATTCGTAAGTAGAGGTACCACTGTATGTCGTTACATTCCCCCCCCCCCCCCGCGCGCGTTAACTGCAAGGGGAAAGTGCTGGAAAATATAAATTACTGACTGAGGAAAGTGGTATTGGGGGAAAATAATAGTGTTAGGGATTACAGTCTAATCAAACTAAGTTAAAAGCCTTCAGAAGCAAAACAAAGGGCATCATCGTTCAACTCCTATTGGATCCTGTGGCCAGATTTCCATCAACGGGATTGGGTTGGGCTATTGGCTCTGGTCTGTCATGTGGCTTACAAGTAGTTACATCACTGGAGCTAAATTGGTTTCATCTCAAGTACTTTACTGTAATTGGTTTGCAATTTAGTCTTCCCTTCCTCTCTGGGATGCCCAGTGGTAACGTAACCATGTGGAGAAATGGAAGGAAAATTGGTGTGTGCCCTTTTTAAAAAATAAAAGATAACCAGTACAGTACTGGTTACAGGTAGGTAGCCGTGTTGGTCTGGATCGAAGTAAAATAAAAAAAATTCCTTCAGTAGCACCTTAAAGACCAACTAAGTTTTTACTTTGGTATGAGCTTTCGTGTGCATGCACACTTCTTCAGATACCTGAAGTATCTGAAGAAGTGTGCATGCACACGAAAGCTCATACCAAAATAAAAACTTAGTTGGTCTTTAAGGTGCTACAGTACAGTACTGGCAGCTCTCAGAGATATTGCGGGTTCGGTTCCAGACCATTGCAATAAAAGGAATATTACAATAAATTGAGCCACACAATTTTGTTGTTGTTTTTGTTTCCCAGTGCATAACAAGTTATGTTTACGCTGTTCTGTAGCCTTTTAAGCCGGCACCACCACCCAACCTCCCCAGCTGCAGGGGCGGGGGGAGGGGAACCAGCTCCAGCCCTAGCCAATTCTACTCCTGTGGCCAAAAGAGGGGTGGTAGCAGGAGAGCGCTTCCTTCCCCTGGAAGTGACTAGGCTGCCAGCAGCTGCACCCACATCCTCGTAAAAGAGCAATATCTGTGCAATAAAACCAGGTGTGTCTGTATTGGTAAGAAGCTCCAATGGCTCAAACCATTGATGACTAACAATCATAAACCATTAATGGCTGACACTTTTTAGTAAGTCTCCTGCAAGTGAAAAGGAAAAAAAAAATATTGTGGTATAGCACTGATATTGCATAGGTATTGCACCCAACTTAGTCCTGCTCAGAGCAGGCTCCTTGAAATCAGTGGACCTAAGTTAAAGGTAAAGGTAAAGGGACCCCTGACCATTAGGTCCAGTCGTGACCGACTCTGGGGTTGCTCACTCATCTCGCATTATTGGCCGAAGGAGCCGGCGTATAGCTTCCAGGTCATGTGGCCAGCATGACAAAGCCGCTTCTGGCAAACCAGAGCACCACATGGAAACGCCGTTTACCTTCCCGCTGTAGCGGTTCCTATTTATCTACTTGCATTTTGACGTGCTTTCGAACTGCTAGGTTGGCAGGAGCTGGGACCAAGCAACAGGAGCTCACCCCGTCACAGGGATTCGAACCGCCGACCTTCTGATCAGCAAGCCCTAGGCTCTGTGGTTTAACCACAGCACCACCTAAGTTAGCCACCACCAATTGTTCTCATGAGTCCACTCTAAGTAGAACTTAGTTGACTACAACTAATAGTACCTATGCAGCTCCTTGTGCTTTATAGTGACTTTGCCCTTGATCTACTAAGCAAAGAACACAGGAAGCTGCCTTATCAACTTCCTGTCACAAGGCTTGCCCGGTGATCCATCTGTCTCAGTTCCATCTATACGGACTGACAGTGGTTCTTTAGGATTTCAGACAAGGTTCTCTGCAAGCACCGCATGGAGATGCTAGGGGTTGAAGCTAAGACCTTCTGCATGCAAAGCAGATTTTCAGTCACTGAGCTATGTCCCTTCCCCACTGAAGGGAGAACGGAGAGGCCCAACAGGGAAGTACCATAGCGGGGCTGATGGGTCCTTTTGGCTCCTACCCCACATACAGGGACACCTATAATCCCTTTGCCACTTGTTGACCGCCCAGGTAATAAACAATCCCAAATAGACCTAGGGTGTGTACACACAATATACTTAAAGCACACACCCACAAATGAATTGTGGCAGCTGCAGTTTGTTAAGGGTACTGGGAATGGTAGCTTTGTGAAGGATAAACTACAGTTCTTGGGATTCTTTGGGGAGGTGGTGTTTACGCAGCCCTAGTTCGAGGCTTGTAGATAGATCAGAGCATTCAGAAAGCATTTCTTTTCGTACAAAATTTCTTAACAAAATTATTCCAAAGTGAATTCATAATAATTTTGTTTCTGTCAGCAGGCAGTTATTATACTTTCTACCTGCCAAGGCTCCATTTTCAGAGTGCTTTAGACATTTTTATGGCTTTGGAGGAGTGCATGGCCTAATACGGGGAAATGATAAGACCAGAGGGAATTGCATTTCTAAGCCAGATATTTGATCTGCAATGGCCTCAGTAACCTTAGTCATCCCCCCTCCCCCCGCCCACCTTCAGGAAAACAAAAAAACTCTGAATTATTCATTGGTTTGAGTGTCTACAATCTCTTTCGTGGAACATTTAGTTGGGTGTATTCTTGCGCCATTCAAATTAAGTTAAAATATTAGGAACACAGAATACTGCCTTCTGCCAGGTCAAACGGTTCACTTAGTCTGCTGTTGTCTACTCAGACCTGCAATGGCTCTCCAATAGATCCCTGCTGGATCAGGCCAAAGGCTCATCTAGTCCTGCATCTTATTCTTACAGGGGACACCCAGGTTCATATGTGAAGCACATCATGAGTGCCTCACCTCTCTCCTTACTTGTGATTCCTAGAAACTGGCGTTCAGATGCATGCTGCCTCCAACAGCAGGTGTGCAGCATAGCCATTGATACCTTTATGCACCACATATTAGACTATTCCTCTTTTAAAGTCGCCCATATTGGTGGCCGTCACAGGATCTTCTGGGAGTGAATCTCAAAGTTTAACCATGTGCTGCTGGAGGTGTACTTCCTTTTCTTCATCCTGAATCTTCCAACATTCAGCTTCGTTGCCCGTCTCCAAGTTCCGGTACTGCGAGAGAGGGATAAAAGCTTCACTTTCTCCATGCCGCGTATGGTGGCCTTTTCTCAAAATTACTCCAACCCCCCCCCCAAAAAAAATGTTGCAGCCTTTCCTCAGTTGTCCCAGCCCCTTGATCATTTTGGTTGCCCTTTCCTAAGCTGGAAATGTTGGCACTGGTGATGACTACAGGACAGACTCTAGCCAGACCCATGGGTCCAGCTACTTAGAATCAGAATTTTATACTTGAATGGACCATGGGAGTCATCTAGTTCAACCCCCTGCAATGCAGGAATCTTTCGCCCAATTTACAACCCTGAGATTACGAGTCTCATGCTCTACCAACTGAGCTATCCAGTCTTAGCATCCCATAAACATTCTGCTGTACATTGTGGCATCCATGCTTTAAGTTGGAAATCCATTGTCTGGAAGTCTCTTTCTGTCTCAAAAATGATATGAAACACCCCACTAGCACCCAGGGCTCTTTTTCAGGTGGAACTCACCGGAACTCAGTCTTGGCACCTCTCAGGTAAATGCCATTGCTATTCTAAGAGAACAAGGGAAGTGTTTATGATGAGTTACAGCACCTCTTTTTCTAGAAAACTAGCACTGCTAACACCCCATTATTAAAAAAGGGGGGGATGTGTATCTCATTGTGAATAGGTTGGCAGACACCTAGGATTTTATTTTTAAACTATAAACATGCACACTGAGGACGTTATTGCATTTCTAGGAAGGATCTAGTTAAAGCTAAAACAGAAAAAATGTTCCATTAATGCATTCCTTTTTGTGCACGCTACAACGAAGCATGGAGAATTAAGTGAGGGTTACAATCATTAATCTTTGTCTGGGGTGGGGTGGGGGAACTGATTAATGAGTGACATTTTTCTTGTTGAAAGGAATGCTTAATTGCACATTTTTGGGCCCACCCACCCTTTTTTTTTTAAAGGGATTGTTTTCAACCCTAACATAAGAACAAAGAACACAATAACAAGGTCAGGCAAAGGCATCATTCAAACCTCAAAGGATGTTGATTGCGACAGAACATTAAGGAACCAAGGGTGTGAGGAGCGGAACAACTTGAACACAAAGACCAAAACCAGGTCCCATGTTGTTTGCTGCGATTGAAGATGTCAGCTTGAGCCATAAGTTAATTAGGTCAGAGTGGCTAGAATTAAGTGAGGTGGGGATTGACCAATCTAACACCTTTTAGAGTAGGACCATGATGACAATTGCCTGGCCGAATCAAACCAATTACTTCAGTGTTCTGCTTTGAGATACTTTTAGAAGCTCATAAGCAAGACGCGATCAATATATCCATCCCCTTAATGCCTCTCCTCCTGCTCCTGCCGCAGACTACACGGCTATCAGAGGTCTACTGTCTCTGAAGGAGACCTTCAGTTTAACTGCCCTAGATCTATCCGCCCTGATTTTTGGTAGCGAGTCAAGGTGATCATGACAGGGTGGAGAACTGGGTCAAAAGTAACAAAATGTACCGTATTTCAAAAGAGGTAAATGTAGAGTTTTGCATTTAGGTAGGGAAATATCAGGTGTACAAATATGCAATGGGCGACACCTGGCTTGGCAGCAGTACAGGTGAAAATGTTTTGTGGGTTTTAGTAGACCCCAAGAGAGAGAGAGAGAGAGAGAGAGACAGACACACACACACAGGGAGAGAGAGAGAGAGAGAGAGAGAGAGAGAGAGAGAGAGAGAGAGAGAGAGAGAGAGAGAGAGAGTCAGCAGTGCAATTGTGATGGCAAAAAAAGCTGACATAATTCTAGATCGCACCAACAGAAGGCCGGATCAACAGATTTCTGAAGAATTTATTGACATTGGGAAATTAGCCACCTCACTGCTCTGACCCTAACTCCAAGTCATTTCTGAACAAATTCAAAAGCACAGGTCCCCGTATTGATCCTTGGGGAACTCTACTTTCTACATCTCTCCACTGGGAGAACTATCAACATATTCCTACTCTCAGCTTCCTGCTCTTTAACCCTTTACTGATCCATAAGTAGTTACAGGTAGGTAGCCGTGTTGATCTGCTGTAGTCGAAACAAAATAAAACAATTCCTTCCAGTAGCACCTTAGAGACCAACTAAGTTTGTTATTGATATGAGCTTTTGTGTGCATGGTATCTGAAGAAGTGTGCATGCACACGAAAGCTCATACCAATAACAAACTTAGTTGGTCTCAAAGGTGCTACTGGAAGGATTTTTTTTATTTTGATCCATAAATAGACCATATTTCTTATCTCTTGACTACTTGACTTACTCAATTATCTTTGGCAAGGGACTTTATCAATAGCTTTTTTGAAAGTTTAAGTACACAGTGTCTGCTTGGGAAGAGCCGTAGCTTGGTCATGGAGGAGCTGCTTTACATGTAAAAGGTTCTACCCACAATATCTCCAGACAGGACTGGGAGTGCCCCCTCTCTGAAATACTGGGGAGCTGCTACCAATCAAGGAATGTCCTCTCCTGGGCTTCAAAATTAGATGCCTTGTTTCCCTGGAGCAGAGTATTAGCACCTGCACAAAGCGATAATGCTAAATACTTATAAAAAGATGGGGGCACAGGCTAATAGCAATAATTTGCATAGTATTTGCATGTGCTAATTTGAAAGATGGTGGGTAGCCGGAATCTCACCAACAGTATGCCGTGGGGAGGGAATTACCTATCAGGTAGCAGATCTGGAGTGACCTACGGCTAGGTGGGCCATGCCCATACAACATCCTTGACAACACTCCAGCATATTCTGAAATTATAGAATATGGAGGAGATGGCTACTAACGCTGATGATTATGTTCTACCTCCAATGGCAGATGCAGTATGTTTGTGAATACCAGTTCCTGGAAACCGGAGGAGAGGAGAGCACTGTGGCACCCGGTTTCTGCTTGTGGGTTTCCCATGGTGGCATCTGGCTGGCCACAGTGAAAGTTGGATGCTGGGCTAGATGGGTTATTGGCCAGATTCAGAACTCTCTTCTTATGTTCTTCTCCGTGCCTGCACCGCATTTCCCCAGAGAACCTTCACAAGCCCTTGTGAGCTCACAGACACAAAGAAGACAAGAGGAAAACCTCAGTTTCACTCTTAATGAAATTAACAGCAGGGCGATGTTGTTTACTGCTGAGCTGATGGTAAATGGCATCCTCAGAATGATTCCCCAATGTAGAGTTTCATTTTTCTTATACCTAAAGACTCATTTCCTTCTAATTAGGGAGTGATACAAAGGATCATCTGGAGACTATTTCAAACACAGGAAGCCCTTGTCTATGCGGTTAGACCACAAGGAGTGATCTAAAGCCCTTTTAGAACTGTATTGTTTGTCCCTTGCTTGAAGCTCTGCTCTTTTCAGAATTTCATCTCTGAGCCAATGATTCACTGCTGGTTTGCCACGTGGCTATACTTTTACGGCCTAATCTTGTGAATGTTTACTGGGTTCCGCAGGGTTCCAAGTAAGCATGCACAGGGCTTATCAAACCCCTGGGGATCTCAGAGCCAGTCATGTCATGGCCATTAACTGACACATCTATCATATGTCCCATTGTGTGGCTGATACCACTGTTTTCACAACGGTCCATGGCATGGAATCTCTCTAAAAGTTAATGTAGAAGTTAATTTATGAACTGCTTTCATGGCTTTTTGTGGATGGATAGAACTAACGGGGTGGGGAGAAGCTTATCATAAAGGGAAGATCTTATGGGTACCACTTCCAAGGGCCATGAACCAATAAATGTTTAGATGATAAAACAGGTCAAGTCAAGGGTCATTAATGGACCCCAGTGGCACCCATGAGGTTGTCACCTGGTACTCATGAAGTCTATACCTCCCAACTGTCCCATTTTAACCGGGACATCCTGGATCACAGAAGCCAATCCTGGCTGCTGTTTGGATCCCAGGATGTCCCATTTAAGATGGCACGGGTCAGCAGGATCGCTTTGACATAGCCAGGGATGCACTCAGGTGAAGGTACTTTTTCCTGGAGTGTCAGGGACTGGACTGAGGAGGAATAGTGGGAACCTCCACCCCCGAACCTTTCCGAGAAGAGGAGGACAGTATGGATTTACAACAATGGTTTGCAGAAGGACATAGTTGAGAGGCTGCAGAGGGGAGAAGCTGGGAGATATTGGGAGAGGAGCAACAGGAAGAAGCAGCACCAGGGAGAGAGAGCTGACTGACTCAGTGTCTTTAGAAAGCATTCCTGACACACACACCCCAGGACCAGGCGAGCATTGAGAGTAGTAGAACAAAAAGCTCAGAAGCAGAAAGCACAGATCAGCCGGAGCAAGGATGACATATAACAGGAGAGACGGAGGAGATGGGACTTTACTCAGAGCAACGCCATTATTTATCTTGAATAAAAGACTTGGTAAGAGCTCTTCTTTTTTATCTGTTTCTTGGCTGCCACCATGGGAGGCATCGGATTTCCTGAAGCCTGACATGGCACGTCCCATTGACGATCACTAGAACACCTTCTGGGAAGGTGCATTGGCAAGCTCAGCGGGCCACGTGAAAAGGTTGTGGTTTCCCCCCCTTAAAAAAAAAGTCCTCATCAAAACTGTTCAGCGTTTATATTGAAAAATGATCCTAATATGATTTATATGTTGGATGCAATTTCCCCAAAGATAACTATTTTTGCAAAACGATTTCCCCTAATAAAACACATTTTTGTATATTGTTTTCACTCATACATGCTCTTTTACATACACTTTATCCAGGTTTATGAATTTTTGTACATATTGCTTGGCTGGAAAACGGCACTGAAAAATGTGTAGAAGTGTGAATTTTGGAAGGCAGCTGTGCTTCAGTTTACATATTGTTCCAGAAAGTGCAAATTATATAGGTTTGCGTTTGAATGCAAACTGCAATGACTTTCTCCCCGCCTCTAATTACAAGTGGGGAGGGTGCTGCTGCACTCAATTCCTCCTTGTGGGTTTCCCTTGGGCATTTGGTTGGCTACTGTGAGAAAAAGATGCTGGACTACCGTAGGTTGACCTGATCCAGCAAGACTCTACTTGTGTTCTTAAATGCTTCGGACCAGGAAGCCAGATTTGTTTTATTGCCTCTCCGAAAACAGCAGGATGGCCCTGCATTTCCAGAACGAGAGTAGCTGGAATAAATTATGCGTTAGTAGGGATGCATGAGCCGCACAGCTTCTAATGCCACATGTCTCAATATGTTCAACAATACAGGAAGAGCATATTTAAGACAATGAACTTCCTATAGCTTCATTAGTTTTATTTTTGTTTCCTCCTAGACCCTGCTGAGTGCTGACAAAAGTGCAATAATATTTTCCACATTTCCAAGGATGTCTTCACAACCATGCAGCTGGGATAGATTATTTGCTTTTAGAGCAGGTCAGAAAGACAAGGAGAAAAAAAACTTTTTAAAAGGAACTGGTTAACTCCAAACCACCAGCGTTTTTCTTCATGGTGCATTCATGGCACACTGGCTTAAAAACAAAAACAAAAAAACCCTCTTGGTTTTCTTACTAAAACTGTAAAGGACATTTTGTTCAGCTGTGCTGGTCCAAGGGTAAACCGAGAGGCGAGGTCCAGGGCCAGTCTGAAGTCTAGAGAGTCCACGAGAAGTCAGTCCAATGAAGCTGAGGCAAGGAGCAGGACAGGAAACTGGGCAAGGTCTGGAGCTGGAACACAGGCAGGAATCCAGGGCAGGTCAGAAGCAGGAACTCTGGTAGGAATCCAAGGCAGGTCTGAATCAGGGAGACAAGCAGGAACCGAGGGCAGGTCAGGAACTGGAGCACAGGCAGTATCTGTCAATCAGCAATGTTGCTCCCGCAACCTGGGGCGGGGTCTGACCGCCTTCTATCTCTGCCGAGGTAATGGCCAGTCCCTATCCCCCTGATGACTCACCACTTTGCCTCATAGCTGCCACGTTATCCCTTTTTTTAAGGGATTTTCCCTTATGCTGAATAGGCTTCCTCGTGAGAAAAGGGAAAACTTGGCAGCTATGCTTTGCCTTGCCTGAATGCGAGCACTCCTCCTGCACGTACTTAGGTCTTTCCTCCTCTCAGCCCTGAGCCTCTGTAGCTCGGGAGACCCCGGAGGGTTACTGGACCCAGGAGCCGCCTCAGCTCCAGCCAGCAGTGGGCCAGCTGCTGGTGACGAGGTCTCTCCTGCACCTGGAACCAAGGCAAGCTCAGGCCCCAGATTCGGCTCAGCTGACGCTGGTTGCAGGGGAGGCTGAGTAGACTGCGGCTCCTCAGGATCAGGTCCCAACCTCAGTTCAGCTGACGTCCCAGGCAAAGGATTCCTCCAGCTCCGAGTCTGAACCTGAGTCCCAGGCATAGCTGCCAAGTTATCCCTTTTTTAAAGGGATTTTCCCTTATGCTGAATAGGCTTCCTCGCGAGAAAAGGGAAAACTTGGCAGCTATGGTCCCAGGCCATCACATCAGCTTTCATTTGCGCAAGAAAGGAAAACAACAGGGAATGAGTCTTAGCTAAGTGATAGAGCACCTGATTTTCAGGTAGAAGCTCCTAGGTTTGATCTTAAGCATCTGTAGATAGGGCTAGTAATGCCCCCTGTCTCAGTTTCTGGAGAGCCACTAGCATTCAACGTGGTCAATATGGCTAATAATGAGCTAAATCATGGTTTCCCAAAATTAGGGCCTCCAGGTGTTTTTGGACTGTGATTCCCATCATCCCTAGTTAACAGGACCAGCAGTCCAGGATGATGGGAATTGTAGTCCCAAAACAGCTGGAGACGCAAGTTTGGGAAATCCTGAGCGAGATGGACCAATAGTCTGGCTCAGTATAAGGCATCTTCCTACATTTGAGTTTTTTGAGATGAATGTGTAAGAAGTTTCTTTTATTTTCGAATAAGAGTCAGTTCTACTTAGCCAACAGCGATGCTTGCTTATTTGCTCTCTTGCTTCCTGTCACAATAAAATATCTGGGGACACATTACTGGGCAGCAGAATTGCACATTTCAAAGGATGGCTGTGCTTTGTTTTTCTCAGTGTTCTGGAAAGTGTGAATTAGGTGGGTTCACAACTGAATTGAATCCCATTTTCATCCCTAAGTGGAGGATACAGTCTAATCACCCGTGTAGATGAGCGCAGAGGCATAGCAAGATCAGGTGGTACCCAGTGCGATATTTTTTGTCACACACCCCCCCACACACACACATTGATGGCTTGGGGTAGGCTTGGGAGTTGTGGACGGGCGGCACGCCAAATGTCACCCCCCTCAGCGAATGATACCCAGAGCAGTCCGCCGTCCCCCGCGCCGCCCTTCCTATGCCTCTGGATGAGTAACTCAAATACTGGCCTGGCTGGCTTTTGAATATGGAATGAAAGGCACCAAAATGTCTTGGACTATCCCTGCGAAGTCATAATGTATACAAGTGATTGATTAAGTATGATACATTTTATTGATGCTTTCCATATGCAAGTCATATGAGGGTAAGGCTTCCTTGTCCTCTGGCTGCATTTCAGGATACCTCAAAAAGACAATCTTCCAAAAGTGGCAATCTGCCATCTGAACAGTGGAATGTTATTTATGTGGTGTATAGCTACTGACTCCATGAAACTAGTACAGACTACTGGAAAAGTTGTTTCGGAGAAGATCCAGAGTAATTCTGGGGATTATCACTTCTGTTCATTTGAAAGGGGATTTTGGTTTACGATTCAGTGTGAACTCAATGTGGATATTTCTGCCGTATGCTTTTTACGCATATGTAATTTATACTATTTTATTTTGTTCTGCCCTTTTAAATGTTGTAATTGGTATATTTAGCTTGATCCTGGTCATTGACCATAATAACGACTAGTTTGTTGTTTTACTATGTTTTCTATGTGTTGTAAGCTGCACAGGGTGGCTGGGGAAACCCAGCCAGGTGGGCGGGGTAGAAATAAAATTATTGTTGTTGCTGTTGGTATTGTTATTATTACTGCTGTGTGGTTTTGAACTCAATGAATATTATTGATTATTATTAATTGTTTTGACATCCTCGTCTTCTGCCCATAGGATACAACTTTGCAGGAGGAAGGTCCCTGGTTCAATTCCTGGCATCTCCCAAGTGAGCCGCCTCAACCTAGGATCCTCCAGATGTTTTGAACTACAGCTCCCATAAATCCCTGCCCATTGGCCATGCTGGCTAGGGCTGATGGGAGTTGAAGTCCAGACATCTGGAGAGCACCAGGCGGAAAAGTTCGTGAGGATAGTGTGGAGTTAGACAGACCAGTGATCTGCAGCTTCTAAATATCCTTCCTAGAAAACCATGAAGTGCATTACAGTGGGGGAGAAACCTTTCCAGGTCAACATAGACCACTAGACGCTACTGATGAAAGACCTGGGTAACCAAGTGCAGGCAGGTAAATAGTTGTACTCCAGTATTGAATTGTGAGCTGGAGATGGCAATAGTCCAGTCTCTCTTTATCTGGAGTTAGCATTTTCCACCAGAAATCAAAAATCTAGGTTTAGTTGGAAATACAGAAGCTAAGGTTGCCATCTTCTGTGGCAATAAACTCCACTGGACACAATGGGACTTTATTCAGTGTCAGCCTTCTCCAACCTGGAATCCTCCATATACAGTGGTACCTCGCAAGACGAATGCCCTGCAAGACGAATTTTTCGCAAAATGAATGCGTCTTGCGATGGTGACTCGCAAGACGAATTCATTTTGCGAAAAATTCGTCTTGCGAATCATGGTTTCCCATAGGAATGCATTGAAATTTAATTAATGCATTCCTATGGGCAAAAAAAGAAATTCCAATGCATTCCTTTGGGAAACCGCGATTCGCAAGATGAATTTTTCGCAAAATGAATTGACTCGCGGAACGAATTAAATTCGTCTTGCGAGGCACCACTGTATTCTGAATGACAACTCTCACCAGTCAATTGGCCACGCTAGCAATGGTTGAGTCATAGTGCAAAACATCTGGAGGGCACCAGGTTAGGGAAGTGTGTTTTAAGTGGACACACGTTGGTATTCATGACATTTCTTTTCTCCACTTCCTTTTTTAGGTGCCTTAGTTAATATTGTAAATTGGGAAGCTTCTCTTGCTTTGTCTCAGAGTTCTTCTGCATGTCATTTTTCCTTGGAAATCATGTCCACCCCTTGTAATAATTAATTCCGGGCACCATCGACGTGAAATATTCACAGCAGAAAAAGTAGGTTGGACTCCTTGACCTATTTTTGCTGAGATGTCTTTCTATGAACTGCAAAGACTCCTTAAATTCAATCCTGGCAGTGAGACTTAGCTTAATAGGTGGCTTAGCTGTCAGTCCGAGAATAAAGGCTTGGAAAGTGATGGATATATTGAGATAGTGCTGCATACTATTTAGGTCACTTGACTGCAGTTTTATTGTCAGGTAATTTCATTCTACTGGCATGAATCCAGTCAGCAGGGCTTTGAGAATGAGAAGGTAAAGCTGGGAGGATTCTCTGGGAACCAAGTTGCACATTCAGCAGAATTAGCGCCAGATGCAGTGACGGGCATCAACTTGGCCTATAAATATTTTAAATAAATATTGCTTCATCTGCCCAGCCTTCTGAGTAGCCAGAGGGCTGCTGGTGCAAAAGATGGCTGGTGGAGACTTTTGTTCAAGACCCCATCTTGATACTTAACTGCTGGGTTAAGTATCTGCTGGATACTTAACTGCTGGGTTAAGATTTTGCAATACAAAATCATTGTACGAGAAAAGGCTTCAGCCGATTGTTTCTCATGACATGCATTTTCTGAAGAAGAAAAAAGTGCAGTCTGTGCTTTGCGGGGGGGGGGGGGTTGATAAACGAGGTGCCTGTACTTATACATTTATGGAAGTGCTGTGGGTGCCAGCACAAAATGGCAGAAAAAGAGAGAGGTGTCCGTACTCTGTGCTAGTGAGCATTTTCACACACAAAAGCCTTCCATGCTGTGCTTTTTTTTGGGGGGGGGGGTGGTAATTATTAACAGGAGATCATTTCAACGTGTGGTTTCAAGACAAGCTTTTCCACTTGATGCTTCTGAATGCATAAGCTGTCCCTGGAGGTAGGAAGCCTGTATTCCACCACATTGAAGACTAAATGCACTCAGGTTTCATCCACACTCACCTTTTGCCCCTTGTTTTCTAGGCACAGGCCTATGGATTAAACCTCTGTGTCTAAGCGCTTGGCGGGGGGGGGGTTGTCCAAGAAAACCTGCCCTTTAATGCTAAATCGGAACAAATGACCATTTGAGTTTTCCATGGATCGCCATTTGCTCTGATTTGGCAGCAAAGAGTGGATTTTCCTGGGGAAAGCACTGTAGGAGGGGGTGGTGCTTGGACACGGAGCTTTAAAGCACAAGCCCATGCCTAGGAACATGGCATAAAGGAAGTCCAGATGAACTCCCAGTTTCCTCTGCATTTTCCAATCCAAATTATGCTCTAGGCCAGTGTTTCCCAAACTTGGGCCTCCAGCTGTTTTCGGGACTACAATTCCCATCACCCCTGACCACTGGTCCTGCTAGCTAGGGATGACGGGAGTTGTAATCCAACAACGTCTGGAGACTCACATGGGGGGAACTCTGCTCCAGGCCCTTCATAATCCTCATTGATTGTCAGAAGCCTTGTCGTTAGTTATGTGCTGCACACACTCCTTTAGCAATTGATAAATAGGGCGCAAAGCAGTGATGGGCACCTTGTTGCAATCTGCCATCACTCCAGTCATCACTTCCCTTCAAATGAAATTGTACAAGCCTTCTTCATCCTTGTCTTGTGGTGGTTGCCTTCAATTCTACGTTTTCTCAAGCTCCCTTAGGTGAAATTCGTGAAATTGCCTCAGCGACCTGGTTCTTATGCACTGACCTCTGGAAATCCCCAGAGCAGCCTGTAATTTAGCGAGTCTAGAACACCCAGAGAGATACACAGCCATGTCATTGTTTCCTTCATGAAAACATTAGAATCATAGACTTGGAGAGTTGGAAGGGGACCCAAGGTCATCTGGCTCAACCCCCTGCAATGCAGGAACCATGGCGAAAGACTCCCTGATAGATGGCAGGTGGGCTGGAAGGGGTGGTGTCTACCCGATGCCTATGCCAAACCTCTTACACCTGTGATCAATAAAGCCGTGGCCTGATTTCACCCAAATATTGTCATGTCTCCTCTTCTTTTTTCATAATACTTTATTAATTTTTCAACAATAACAAAATAAAACAGGCAACAATAAAAAAAATCAAAACAAAGCAAGTCAAATTGACTTCCCCTTATTCCTTTCCTTGGTTCCATTGTATATCAGCATACTGCATGTCCATTGTAAAATTTTAACCATTTGCATTACTTATTGTCCATTCATAATAAAATTACAAGTAATCATAAAACCCTGCTAATCTATTAACCTGTGTACATTGCTTGTGTATATATGCAATAAAGTCCTTCCATTCTTCCTTAAATTCGTTGTCATCTCTTCCTCTTAATTTCATTGTCAATTTTGCCATTTCAGCATATTCTGTTAGTTTAACTTGCCAATCTTCTTTAGCTGGCACACTTCCTTCTTTCCAATGTTGTGCTAATAATGTTCATGCGGCCATAGTTGCATACATAAACAGATTCTTTTGCGAGCTTGGTAAATCCACTCCTGTCATACCTCGTAGAAAACCTTCTGGTTTTTTTAACAAAAGTTATTTTGAACATTTTCTTCATTTCATTATAAATCATTTCCCAATATTTCTTAACAATTTTGCAATCCCACCATTCATGTCTCTTATTCTTGGTATTGGGGAGGTCTGGAGAGTACGGGGCGGGGATGCCTTACCACGCAATGATGTCTGGTTGCTAAATTGCAATAAAACTGCCTTGGTTTGAATCCACTGCATGGTAGCATTGAACGGTAAGAGTCCCAGCAACCAGGCCATTCAATCCTAGGTGATTCTGGTGAGCTACTCTTTTCTCACGCCATCTATCATCCTTTACCAGTTTCTTATCAGTTGCAGTTTCTTTTCCCATCAAAAACCCTTCTCTCTTGCAGGTGAAGCTTCCTTTTGATACATATTTGATAACCTGCCGCAGTGGCTTACGTAACCTGAATGACTAGGTGGGCTGGCAGGGTCTGAGTCAAGCAAGCATAATATATTAGTCAGGATGAAAATGGTCTCTCCCAGCCAGCTCCCTGGTGTGCTCTAAATGCTGCATAAATTAGCTTCTGTGTCTCACACTAACGTCCATCTCTGACGTGGTGGGATGAGCAGTATATCAAATAAATTCTTTCAGGGCAGTGTCAGCAAGATTACACATTCAGCTGTGCTGGGGAAAGTGAGCAACTTAAGGAACAGATGTGGGGGGTGCTTGCAGTTCTGAGGTGAATTAATTGGATAAGGCATGCTCAGAAATCGTTTGTAATATGTAAGTAACCCCAAGATGAGCTGGTTCACATTGCAGCAATTGCCAAGAGGACAGAGCCAGCTTCTGCCACCTCTGTGGTTGAAAGGTAGTGGTCTAGAAATATCGAAAATAAAGACAATGCCAGGAATGGTTCATTGTCAGCTGGTGTGTAATGCCTCACTTAGGAATAAGGATAAGAGCATTTGCCATTTTTGGTTTCTCATTTTTCAAATCTTAACTCCAGTTCTCTACATTTCTACATCAGTTTGTGATTTTTTAAAAAAGTCTTTATAAAAAAATTTATCAGCGTTTCAGTAGAGGTTTCTCCTGATATATCCATTCTTATAGGCAGTTTTCCCTAACAAACATTTTTGCAAAGCAATTTCCCCAAATATAATGCATTTCTTTATGCTGTTTCCACTAATAAATGCATAATTTTTTTTTTGTATACTTCCCTCTAGCACATGTATTTTTGCTCACATTCCTTGGCTGGAAAACTGGATCGAGAAATTCAGAGACGTGCGAATTTTGAAAGGTTCTGGTTTGCAAATTCTTTCAGAAAGTGCAGATTAAGTGGGTTGACCTATAAAGGCAAAGTGAATCGAATTTCTCCCCCATCCCTGCTTAGGAACATAGAAACCTGCCTTATTGTGAGTCAGGTCATTTAGGCAACAGGATTAAACAGACATTGACAGAATCCTAGCTCAGAAGGCAGCTTGCTTGGCTCCACTGATTTCACTAGGTTACATGTATTTAATTTTGTGTTTCATTGCAGCCATTTTCTTAAATGGAATTTCAGCAGAGCTTACTTCCAAACATATGTACCATGCAATTTTTTTTTTAATGGTGCAGATCTTCTTAGAAAACAGTTAACAGTTGAGTGTTTACAAGAGAACACAATGTGGGTTTTTTTGGTAGATAATTACTCTAAAGCAGGCATGCCCAAACTGCGGCCCTCCAGATGTTTTGGCCTACAACTCCCATGATCCCTAGCTAACAGGACCAGTGGTCGGGGATGATGGGAATTGTAGTCCAAAACATCTGGAGGGCCGAAGTTTGGGGATGCCTGCTCTAAAGTATTTGGAAGTAGAACTGAAAGATCCTATTAGCTTCTAGAGTGATTTGTTTTGAACTAGCTTGCAAGAGCTGGGGGGTGGGGGTGGCCAGAAGAAGGAGACAAAGATTTCAGGATACATTCCCCTAACATTTGAAATCAAACACCCCTGTGAAGAGTTCAACATCTCTCAGCAAAGCCTCCATTGTCATAATGATAGCAACATTAAAAAAAAAACACACACACAAGAAACTCTGGCAGCCACCTGCCCATTCCAGACAGCTGAATAACTTCCAGGACTCTCAGAGAGGCCAACCATTGACACAGATTTTTATACAGTATATCACAGATGGTTTGTGTAGCCAGGACCTTTCGGGAATGACGTCAAAGAGGTTACGCTGCTGGCTTTTAAAATTTGCTGCAGACTTGTCCTAAATGACATTAGGCCGTAATGAATTTGGGGGGGGGGCATCTATATTGCTGTTTTAAATAACAATAAAGCAATGAACAATGGCTACTGCAATCAACACAAGATAATATCACCAAGGCAACTATCTGTAAAACAAACAATAAGCATCCTTAAAAATGGCAAAAAATAGTTTCTTTCCATTCTGGGTTTTTATCTTAAACGATTGCAAACGCAGTAAATAAAGAGCTCACTTGTAATATATCAGTGGTTCAGTGCTCAATTCTTCTCCTTCCAAAATAGATTTTGCCTTGAACAATTGCAAACGCAGTAATAAATAGTCTACTTCGGATATACCAGTATTACAGTCCTAGGATGTCGTCCCAGTAATCAGACGTTTCGTCACTAAAGAGTTTAGTCATCGAGCTTTGTAGTAAATAATATACAAGAGAAGACAGTATGTAAGCAACTTAAAGCAGGGGTATATCTGTCCTCTGACAGTGTCCTCTTTCTATGCTCCTCTCGATGGAAACACGCAGATGGGGACAACAAAACGTCTGATTAATGGAAAGACGAAATGTTTCTTTAGCGACGAAACGTCTGATTACTGGAAAGACGTCCAAGCACTGTACTATTGGTATATCGCAAGTGGGCTCTTTATTACTGCATTTGCAATTGTTTAAGATAAAACCCATTTTGGAAAGAAACTACTTTTGCCATATTTGTGGACGTTTATTGTTTGTTAACAGATAGTTGCCTTGGTGATATTATCTTGTTTTAAATAGCAGGCAGGTCAAGCGACTTTTGCTGCTCAGCCTGCTTCAGCATATCCTCTCCAGAGTTGTCCTCGCCACTCTTGCGTCAAACAAGGGAAGGGTGTGAATCCCACGAGCAAAAGGCATGACTTTGTCAGGATATTTAATTTGCGGGAATGACGCAGAAGAGGACAGCTTTCCAGCTTGTTAAAATGTGAATCCTTTGGAAGAGACTTGTGCTTTCTGGCAGTTGTGTTGTCTTTTATTTACATCTGAAGAAGTGTGCATGCACACGAAAGCTCATACCAAAATATAAACTTAGTTGGTCTATAAGGTGCTACTGAAGGATTTTTTTTATTTTATTTACAAGATTGCCTCACTCTATATGCACCCACTCGACCTCTTTGTTCTGTGGAATCACAAATATTATCCGTCCTGCATTTGTAAGAACTTGGGCTTTTTGTATGGCTGAACCTACACTTTGGAACTCCCTGCCTATTGATATCAGACAAGCGCCTCCCCTGTACGCTTTTCGGTGCCTGCCAGAAACATTTTTGTTCGGACCAGCCTACCCAGGTGTTTAGAAAATTGGTGCAAGTTTTAGTCTGTTTTTACTCCGTTATTTTAACTTTTTGGAAGTCTTAAATTATTGTTGTTAAGTAAACCAAATTAAAAAAATAAAAATCAAGTGGTGTACAAATTTTACAAATCTGGCATTTATTACCGTAGGGCCAGGCAACTGCTCTTGTGGAATCCCAGATCCTGAACCGAATCAGGCTGATTCATTGTCAGGGACCGTGCTGAGGAGGGCTGCACCCCCTTTCCCTGCTCCGGATCCTGATTCTGAGTCTTCCCAGGAGCAGGAGAACAGTATAGATTTGGAACAGTGGTTTGCAGAGGGGCATAGTTCAGAAGGCAGAAGCTGGGAAATACTGGATGGGGAATAGCTAAGAGAACAAACACTAGAAGAGAGAGAGAGAGTTAACAGATTCACAGTCTCTGGATAGTATCCACCCCCTTCCCCAAAGTCCCGGAGAGCTCAGAAAGTGTCAGAACAGGAAACACAGCAGCTCCAAGCTCTGATTACAAGAAGTAAGAGTGACATATATTAATTGGGATGGATGGGGGAGTGAACTTAATTAAGAGCACCACCATTTCTAGGAGATGGGTTCTTTGTTCTCTCGCTGTGATTATTAAATTTTCTAACAGGTAAGAAGACTCCTTTTCCTTTGTTCTGCTTATCTACTGCCACGGGGGAGGAAGCCGATACCCTGAAGCCTGACATTTGTGTTGACACAGGATGCAGGTTGAGGTAGTCCTGGACTATGCTGGGTTGGAATGGGTCCACCTGGAGCAATCTAGAACTGTTAAAAGAGGGAGGCAGTCAGGTGCCAAAGAGAGTGGAGGAGAAGGAGCACAGGCATTCTGCCCTCGCCTCTTTCTCCCCGCCGCCGCCCCCCAGACCACATGTCTTTTCATTGTTGTTTAAAAAAAGCTCAAAGCCTGTAAATAAAAGTTTTGTGCCACCACTGTGAGCCTTAAAGGAAGATGAAGCACTAATTTGTTTTGTTTTCAATGTTGCTATCGCAGCTTTTAATCACTGTATATTGCCGTCAATTTCAGAGTCATATCTGTAGTGGGTACTATAATAATGAAGTTTTATTGTTATTTTGCTTTGGTGGAGGATATGCATTAGTTGCTTTCCCCCGCTACCATCTGCTTTTCTGATCTGTATTTATATTTTGTTTTGCTTTGGAGTGCTGGGGCCCGGAACTCCTTGTTGATTTGCTTATGTAGACCTTTTATTCATAAGAAATATACCTATAAAAATAAATACTGTATATTCCTGCGTATAAGACTACTTTTTAACCCATGAAAATCTTCTCAAAAGTCGGGGGTCGTCTTAAAACGCCGGGTCGTATTTCTTGTACGGCGAGTACGTATATCCCAAACTCTATATTTTAACTGGAAAAGTTGGGGGTCGTCTTATACGCCCAGTCGTCTTATACACCGGAATATACGGTATATAAGTGTACTACTTTGCACCTGGAAAAACCTGATTAATCAGGCAGTTTGAAACAATGGTTTTTCACCCTCTGCCTGATGCACCACTTTCCACATCGCTGAGTCTGCCATGGAACCTTTGCAACAGGATTTGGTGGGGATGCAAAGGATTTGGTGGGGATGTTCTAAGATGCTCTCCCAGTTCAAACCAAGCACTTGTCAGGATTCTTGAACCCCACTGTCATCCAGTGTGCACAAGAAATGTATTCAACATTTGTGTAGCAAGGGAAGCTCAGCAATGAAGAGCAATATACCTATCAATGAACCTTGCCTGCCATTACTAGCCTTAGGGTGCCACAGCTCAATGGAGGAGCTTGTTTACAAAGCCATTGCACTACTAACGTTACTATATGCCTGTGAAATGTGGACCACTTATAAACGCCACCTCCAACTCCTCGAAAGATTCCATCAACGGTGTCTATGAAAAATCTTACACATCACTTGGGAAGACAGGTGAACTAATGCCAGTGTACTGGAAGAAGCAAAGATCACCAGTGTCAAAGCAATGCTTCTTCAACATCAACTTCGTTGGACTGGTCATGTTATGCGGGTGCCTGCTTATAGTCTTCCAAAGCAACTACTCTATTCCAAACTTAAGAATGGAAAGCAAAATACCAGGGGACAACAAAAGAGGTTTAAAGAGAGCCAGTGTGGTGTAGTGGTTAAGAACTTGTAATCTGGTGAACCAGGTTTGCGTCCCCGCTCCTCCACATGCAGCTGCTGGGTGACCTTGGGCTAGTCACACTTCTCTGAATTCTCTCAGCCTCACTCACCTCACAGAGTGTTTGCTGTGGGGGAGGAAGGGAAAGGAGATTGTTAGCCGCTTTGAGACTCCTTAGGGTAGTGATAAAGTGAGATACCAAATCCAAACTACTACTACTACTACTACTACTCCTCCTCTTCCTCTTCCTCTTCTTCTTCTCAAGGCAAATCTTTTTAAAATATAGCATAAACACTGACAACTGGGAAACACTGGCCTGCGAGTGCTCCAATTGGAGAATAGCCTTTACCAAAGTTGTCATGGGCTTCAAAGACACTCAAACTCAGGACGAAAGGGGGAAATGTGCCAATAGGAAGGCACACTTGGCAAACTCTCACCATTATCAACTCCTGCCTGGAAACCTATGTCCTCACTATGGAAGGATGTGTGGGTCCAGAATTGGCCTCCAACGTCACTTACGGACTCACTGTTAAAACCAGGCATCCCCAACCATTGGCCCTCCAGATGTTTTGGACTACAATTCCCATCATCCCTGGCCACTGGTCAGGTTAGCTAGGGAACATGGGAGTTGTAGGCCAAAACATCTGGAGGGCCGCAGGTTGGGGGTGCCTGGTTAAAACTGTGTTTATGGAAGACAATCTTACTCGGCTACAAGTGATCACCAAAGAAGAAGACAGCTCAATGGAAGAGCATCTGTTTCGCATGCAGAAGGTGCCTATCTCAACCCCCAATATCTCTACATAGAATTGGAGGAGACCCCTGCCTGAAACCCCCGAGAGCCTCTGCCAGTTTGTGTAGACAATACTGAGCTAGATGGACCCTAGTGGCCTCTTCCTATGTCCCTGTGTTATCATTGAAGAATCCATGATCAGCTTATGAGAAGGCTGTGGCTTCCCTTGAAGACAACGTGGAAAAATGGCAGATTTGTGCAACTCATGTGTCTGATAACTTCTCACAATAGGGATGTTGGCTTGAGCAACTCAGTTCACGTCATCAAAGTGGCCTCCTGTCAATGTCAAGAATGTTCTTTCTTGTACCCTCCAAGAAATGTTCCGTCATGAGAGCACAGCTTGATAAATGGTTTAATGGTGACATTCCTCCCACTTTTTCCAAAAGAAAAGTCTTTCTCTGTGACGGTCCCTGAGGACAACTGTCACCAGAAATTCCAGCGCTTTGGACGTAATCGGCTCCATCAACTGCAGCATCCAACTCACTTGTCAAGGTTTCCTAGAAGTTCAACCAGCGTGGCTGGTGCTTTATGTGCCATGTTAACCGAGACTGTCGGATCTTCAATCATTCTCCAGTCGAGAAAGAAAAACTCTGGCCACTGGGAATAAGACAGAAATAACTAATTGAAATGAGTAATTGGCCATTCTACCAAACAAAGTGCTGAATCAAGTTCCTATTGTGAGTCAGTGCAATTTCCTACTGGCTGGTCATAAACTCGTGATTGTGCTGAAACAACCATAACTTAAACTTTGGAACAGAAGCTCGTCACATTTATGTGGAATAAATTCAGACCCTTGTCTTTGCTTCTTACAGATTTGACTGGAGTGGTATGGGTATCAACCACACAGAAGCTGTGCTCATGCCATACAGCCACCTCTTGGGCTTAAGCTATGTCACTGCTACATCCTCACTAAGGATCATGCCACCTGCCTGGTTGCTAAGCAACACCGCTACTACCACCTCTCTTCGTCAATCTACTTACTGACAACTGAAGTTACAAACTGTATGATCCCGGCTGTTCTTGACCCCCCAGATTTCTCTACCCTGACTGCAAGATTCTATGCTCTATCCACTCATTCTGCCCCTTTGTAAGGCGTTAAAAACAACAACAAATATTTGGAACCTTATCAATTACCCTGTCTAGATATAATAGCTAGCATGGATTTTAGGCTTATATTTACAAAACAGAATAAAGCCGACTTAAAGTACTTGTGGTGGGCTTATGCGATTATATGTGTAGGCTGCACAGAGTGAATTTCAAAAAGCCAGGCTATGTATCCACTCAAGACAATTTTGTGAGGCAATTCCATTGAAATAAAAAAAAGAAATATGATTAAACAGAATGGATATCTGAACATTGTGTCTCCCAAGAGCCTGATAGGTTTATAGAAACTGTGATTTATTTATTATTTCTACCCTCACATTTTGAAATATGGTGTTTAGAAAGGGGAACCCCCCTCAACACACATAATGATATTAGAAATCATTTTCCATCTCTATATTGTGTGTTGCTGATTAACTTAACACTCTTGCGATAGCAATAAATTACTATTTTCTGAGAACAAAATGCCAAGAATGAATCTGTTGGGGGGCTGTTGTTTTGAGACAAGCATTAATTGCAAGCATTTGGGGGCAAAATTATTGGCTAATCTTTCTGGTGCAAAGGCCTATTCAATTTCATAGCTGAGAGCATTAATCTGATGTTACAGCAATTCATTTTTATATGCTATCAAATTGATCTGAGAGTTTGGTTTCTTTGGGCAGAAGTGCACGTTACAAGAAATGAGGGAAGGGCCTGTTGTCCAATAAGGGCAGCCTCAGGTTACGAATTTCCCTTCTGAAATGTGCAGTAAAACATACCCTATCAATGTGAGACACATTAAACAGTCCCACACCACCAGCCCCTTGAACCTGGCCCAGTAGCAGATGGGAACCCAGTGCAAATAATTTGTTTGTTTGATCACATTAAAGCACTTACATACCACTTAGCATTTTAAAAATTTCTCACCAACACCATATTTTAATTGTCTCTGTTCTGTTTTCCCCATTATTCTCTGTGTTGCTGAACACTAGGGATGAGAGGAGCTTGTTGCAGCCAGAGAGGGAGACTCCCTGGAATCCTCAGCAACCTCTTGATTCCCCTCCTCTGCTTCAGTCTCAGAGTCTGAACCGCTCCTTGTCACAGGTTCCTCCTACTCACTAAAACCTGTTGTTCCTTTAGTATCCAGCACCTCCTCCTCTGATCTTTCCTCGGTGTTCCACCCCCAATCTCTGGGCTCTGAGCCTTTCTCCTCAAGGATTTCCCTTGGGGGTTCCCCAGCTGGTGCCTCCCACCACTCCTGTCAGGAGTCCAGGTTCCCAGCTTGATAACACTGTAAGCGTAGGTAACTAAAAAGGAGGATTTATTGCAAAAACAGATAGTTCCGGATGGCTCTGACAAAGCCTCCAGCATCATTACTCAAGATGACCCTTCTGAAGACTCCTTCCAGCGTTGACAGAAGATATTGAACTTACGACCTTTATGCCTTTTGTTTTGCTTCCTATCTAGCAGCCCTCCCATTCGCTGACTCTTTGGACTTAGTGGATCAGCTCCAACCTCTTCCTTTTCTGAGAGGCTGTCTCTGAATCTATTCATGCCTACCAGTATTTGTGCTTCCGGCAAGCTTTGGCTGTGTTCTAGCCCGCTCTCAGCTACTGCCATATCAGCTTGCCTGTCAAGGTCAGGAAGAGCCAAAGTCTGCAGCTGCCGGCTCTCCCCTGCCTGACTAACATCTAAGCCTCTCTGTTCCTGGCTGCTTTCTGCAGTTGGCTGCAAACCTTCGCTTGGAGCTGGCTCATTCCTGGCAAATCCCCACCGTCCAGATAAGTCCCTCACATGATCATGGAAGATAAGGAAATGAATGTCTAGCCTACTAGCCACAATCACTGTGTCCTTTCTCCAGTGTAGAAGGCAGTATGCATCTATATCTTCTTCTTCCTCTTTGGCGATCACTCGTAGCCAAGTAAGATTGTCTTCCATTCCACATCACTTGGGAAGACTAATGCCAGTGTACTGGAAGAAGCAAAGGTCACCACTGTCAAAGCAATGATTCTTCAGCATCAACTTTGTTGGACTGGTAGTGTTGTGCGGATGCCTGATTACCGCCTTGCAATGCAGATACCAGTTGCTGGGAATCACAAGCGAGGAGAGTGCTGTTGGACTCAGGTCCTGCTTTCGGGCTTCCTATAGGCCACTGGGGCCACTGTGAGAGCAGGATGCTGCACTACATGGGCTTTGGACTGATCCAGCAAGAGCTCTTCATACATTTGTATGCTGTGCTCCTCTGGGGTACGTCAATATCTGAAGGGCACCACATTGCCTGCACTTTTGCTAGAGCTTAATGCAGAATACCAAGCAGTCCAGTTCTGCAACCAGCCTAGATGGGTTTGCCTGGAATATTGCTGTGATCAGGGAACTTCACTGGAATAAAGAACTGCAAAAGGAGGGAGGGGTATGTTTGCCATCCCTGTTCCAGTTATAAATAGATTTTTCTTCTTCTTCTCAATTGCTCAATCCGCTCCAGTTAATCCATTCTCTAATTACAGGTGTCAGTTCAGCTGCCGAAGAGCCTCATTTGTACACCATCTCCAAAAACTACAATTAAAAACCACATATCATGTGCAACAAAACACAACCAATTATAATCACCATTGGCAGGCTGCTATTTTGGCATTAGGTATAATTAGCTGTGTTAGAAAGCTGGTGGGGGTGGGAGGAAGAAAGCCACCATTGAGGAGGGAGGAGTTTGCTAGAGCCTGATAAATTGCAGCAGGATGTAATGGGATTTCCAATACCCCCAGTGCTCATGATGCTAGAAATAAATGCTGCCTGTCTTTTCTTACTGTGATTACTAACAACTCAGTAGTATCTGTTGCATAGGCGCGTATTTTGGAATCATAATGGCCGTTAGAAAAATGCCTTCCCTACTATCAGATAAAGTGGAGTGGTTGCTTCAGGCGGCAAATGCTAAGGGAGGCTGGTGGCAGCCTCCTGGCTGTTCCACCCTATTGGAAGACAGAGTTGTGAATGCTGTACAGCCTGTTCTACCCATCCGTTAGAGCTTAAACTAGCTTGCTGCTCTCAAGATTGGAGGACAGGGAGGTTATCCTCTCACCAGTGTTTTGAAGTATGACTCAGCTGCAAATCTGCTTGGCTTCTGCATGGGGAGGGAACACCATCCTGCACTTTGCCTCTGACATCAAAGAGTCTTGGTGTCAGGGACCATGCTGAGGAGGGATGCATTGCGGAAGAATGGTGGGAGCCACCCCCTCCCCCTGATCCTGATCCTGAATCTTCCCAGGAGCAGGAGGACAGTATAGATTTGGAACAGTGGTTTGCAGAGGGGCATAGTTTAGAAGGCAGAAGCTGGGAAATGCTGCATGGGGAACAGCTAGAAAAACAAGAAATACTGTGGGGAGAGGGTTAACAGATTCACAGTCGTTGGACAGCATTCCTCCACTGCCCTTCCCAAGGTCGAGAAGAGCTCAGAAAGTCTCAGAACAGAAAGCGCAGAGGGTACAAGCGCAGATTACAAGATGTAGGAGTGATGTAGATTAATAGGGATGGAAGGGGTGTGAACCTTAATTGGGAGCACCGCCATTTCAAAGCAGACGTGTTATTTTTTCTCTCACTGTGATAATTAAAGAATCTAACTGGTAAGACATTCCTTTCATTTGATCTTCTTATCTACTGCCACGGGGGAGGAAGCTGATTCCCCGAAGCCTGACACTTGGTATTTCAGTTTCAATGAATTTGGTTTTAAACTGCTAGTGCTTCTGAATGTGGCAGAGAGAAAGGCATCCCACTATGTGGAGATAACGGCGGAAACTGTCCATTTTCAGGTTGCTGCCATGTGATATCCCATGGGGCACAGCGCCATGAGTAACATTCCCCCAGATAATCTAAGTGATTTTACAAGTCTTCCTTCTTTTTGTACATCATTAAGAATACAGGGGCGGGAAAGCTTTTTTTCTGCCAGAGAGTCGCATTTGATCTTGGGCAGCCTTCCGGGGTCTGCATGTCAGTGATGCACAGAGCCAGATTCAAAAGTGGGTGGGGCCAGAAGGAAAAGTGGGTGGAGCAACTGATATGACTCTTTCTTTTGTACAGCAGGCAACATTCAAGCCATGCAAAAGCCAGAAGTGTCTATCATCACTCTTAAGCTTACCATCTGCAACCAGCAAATAACCAACATTATCACAGCTCAAGGGCACACCTGTCCACAGCACCAGAGAGGCATATAAGTCTATCTTGCCCCATGATCCAGACGTTCTCCACACTTAGGATCATATAGACCAGGATGCAGCTAATCCGCATCCATGGTCTCTTCAGCAGCACCCCAAGAATGGGATCTACACCTTTAATTGTTTCGTTAATGTATTTTCCAGAATGGTACTGATTCCCTCCTCCACCTCTTTCCCCTAATTCGTTCAAGCACCCCATCCAATGACCAAGAATGAAACAGATAGGAAATCAACAACAAACGGATTCAAAAGTAAATTGCTTAATAGCTCCCGGCTCTCCTCTCTTCTCAGTCCTAGTTAGACCAGCTTCACTAGAGAAACGAACCAGACAGGAAATCAATTCAGATAACAAGGGCATTAAAAATAAATAAAAACAAAGCAAGGGCAGCTCAACATCCATCATAGCTTTAAAAGCGCTGCAAAAATTCAGCTTTCTCTGTTTCGCAGCACTGAAATCTTTGATGCTTATATTCAATATTTGTATTTAAATTGGCATATAGCATGCACTTTGAAGGTACCTTTCATTCATTTATTCATTCATTGTGTAAAAATGTTTGCACTGAGAAACTTGCATTAAAAATGCCATATTAGCTGCAAAATCCACACACAAAAATGCTTGCAAATGTTCTTGAGGACTTCAAAAGAGAAAATGGCAAAATTGAACTGATGTGCAACATGGAAAATGAAAATGAAGATTGGAAGATGAGAAACTGAAAGAATCTGAAATGGACAGATCTGCCATCACACAGTTCTCCAGGTCCAGGAAAAAGTTGTTCCTCTGATCATTGACTATAATATAGTTTGCAATGGGATCTCTGCTATGGGCTAATCTGGAGTGAAACTCAGCAGATGTAGGCATGACGGATTCTTTATTCATGGATCTGGAATGTCTGACTATGGCAAGAATTCCTGGTGGTGGATAAGTGATTACTCAGGCTGAGAGTCCTGACTGCGCCAAAGCAGAGGCACCATTCAGTGGGCTTTTTTATTTAGTGCACAAAGATGTTTCTCCATTCCCCCACCTAAAAGGTAAAAGGCATGTGTGGTGCATGAGTCAACCTTTAACAAACCTGCAGATGTGCAAGAAGGCATCGGGTGTGGTTGATCTGTCATTCATACGCAAGTAACTTTTTCTTAGCAAAGAACCATTTCACGCATATGTCTGCATCCTGGTTCCAGAGATCGCTTTAAAAGCATTGTCCAGATTTTATTAGCTGACTAACAAAAGCAGCCCGCGTCTGTGGGGCGAGTGAGCTTTCTTTTAAGTAAGTAACCTGAGCGATTCCTACTTTATTGTTGCAAGTGATGACTGATAAAAAGGAAATGGGCAGGAGAAATACCAGCTCCAGCCATTTGCCTATTCAATATTTGCTGTTCCATATTTGGCTATTCAAATTGTGCCTATTCAAATTTAAATCTACTCTGCCTGCCCTTCCATTCCTTCAGTAATGCCGATCGCTCGCTTCTGATAAAGGACACAAATCTTGCAGTTTGAGGGGGTCTTGTAAGCTAGACCAACCCTCCTGCATGTTTCAGGCAAATCCAGAAATACAGCGTACCCAACACATGACTGCCCAACCCTGGGCTTGAAGAGCTGCAGGAAGGGAATACCATCACGTCATTGGTTGTGTTGCTGTCCTGCTCTTACTGACAAGAGGTTTTTACTAATAGTCAACCAAGATCTACCCCACTAGTCCTGCCCACTGCGGCTGCACAGAACAAGGCCATGTTCAAACCATACAATTTCAGCTGATAGCAGCCTTAGCTTGCCCCCAAAGAATTCTGGGGACTGTAGTTTGTCAAGGATGCTGAGAGTTAAGAGGGGACCCCTACCCCCCCCCTCAGAGCTACAATTCCAAGTGTTCCCTGTGAAGAGGGAACAGCCCTTTTAATAAAGGGTAGCTTTAGCATACTCAGGAATCAAAAGTTTTGTGTCTCTTTTGTAGGAAATGCAAACTTTTTTGTGTGTATTCTGCAATATCCATAGACCATTCTAGCTATCAAAGGTCAAACCAGGAGTCAGGGTCAAGGAGCAAGACCGGAGCCAGGACACAGGAACACATCAGAGTTCAGCAGAGGTGCTGACTTGCACCCAAGATTGAGGAGGCCTGTGTTGTGTGTGATATCATGCACATGACTCATGATCCATGTGCGTGATATCATGAGTGCAAAGGACACCGCATGTGTATGATGTGACATCATGGGTAATGTGTGCATGACGACATGTGCACAGTGTGCAACACAAACACAATGTCGCATTGTTAGGAGGACGCCGAGGGCAGAGCCCAGCGCAGTGTGGCTTCAATTGCTGGCAGCTCCTCCTCTCTTGCACTCAGGAGGAGCCAGCCACCGAAGCCATGCTGCGCTCAATTTGGCGCTCAGCCTTCTCCGCTTCCTCAACATGGAGCATAGCTGCCAAGTCTTCCGCTGAAAAATGTGGGATCAGCAGCGGCGCGGCACCAGAGGTCGCTTCTACACATGTCCAGACATGCGCAGAAGCAACTTCCGGTGCCGCTCTGCCCGATTTCTGGTGCCCAGACATGGGCAGAGCGGCTCTCAAAATGGAGCCTCCCTGGCAGGTAGAAAATCCAGGGGATTTCTTTTTCTATTCGGGATAACAGCGGGAAACGGATTAAAATCCGGGGGTTTCCCTTGAAAAACAGGAGACTGGGCAGCTATGACATTGAGGGGGCCCAGCCCCCTCTCCACAGATACTGAGGGGGTCGAAGACATCTCAGCGGTATAGAGTTGGTGCCAGTGGGGTTCAGCAAAAGTTCCAGCTGGAACAGGAAGCTCCATAGTCCTTCCTGCCCAGGAGGACTCAACTGATAACAACACAAACGTAACAGACTCTATATAAATTATTTTTAAATGCAATTCAACATATCACATCAAAATATATGGTTCTATAGACCAACTTATCATATAAATGAAACATATTATGAGAAATTAAAGTCCAGCAGATTGATCAGGAAATACAGTACAATCTATTCAGTTCTTATATTGTCAATATCTACGGTGTGGAATTCTTATACTGTATCAATCTTGTAGTGTTCCACGTGAAGATGCTTTTAAGAATTCTAGTGTTCCTTGTATGCAGGTACATCAGACAAAACGCTTTGGATAAATGGCACATGCAGAAAATAAGACAAGGATTCCAGGATAATTCCTTGTTTCGCCCAACCAGGCTTCATCAGCCATGCATACTCTAGATTATATAAACAAACATAATGTGAAGTAATTTTATACAAAACCAAGTAACATAACACTCATACTAAACAATAAATTTACATACCGTATTCTTGTATATCAGAGCCATGGAACATAATGGATTCAGTCATCACGACCATTAACCTAATGACTCTTTATATAGAGAGAGGCAATATTGACTACAACCACAGGTGGCTATAATTTCCGTAAATGCTTCTTAAAGAGACCATATTTTAATTATAAAGCATAAAATAATTTTAAAGACATTGATAACATTCCTTTAAGATGTTAACCACATAATAACTCATAAAAAACAGCTGTAATCTAATTCTGTATTCAAGCCTGAAGGATGTAAAGTGTTGAGTAGAAAAATAAATCTGGTTTCTTTCTGCAAAAGAATCTTTTTGGCTTGTTCTATAGGTCCCTGATATGCCCAGATGACAAAAAAAGTTAGATCCTCATCAGAATGTGACACAAGTAAAGTGTTGTACCAAAGGCTCGTCAACGACACCATTTCTGATTCTGGAACAATGCTCAGATTATCCTGACCCTGACTGGTCTAATGGTGTGTCCTACATACAATAACCCACAAGTGCACATTAGCACGTGAATTACACGTGAAGCACCACATGTGGCAAATGACTGTAAAACAAACTTAAAGCCTTCTTTATAAGAAAACTCTTTCACCTGCAATGCATATTTACATGAGGTGCAATGACCACATCTTTAAAAAAAAACCTCGTGGAGGACTCAAAAGCGAGCCTGGACGGGGGACGGAAAGGTCCATTGCCAGAAAGTTCTTTGCTGAGAAAGCTACTACTTGCACTATAGTCATTCACCACATGGGGCAGCCAAATACTGATTCCAGCAGCTTCTAACAGTGATCTCAGTTGAGCCCTGTTTGGATACCTCTATATGTGAATGCTATAAGCTGGTGTTCATGGTCCTGTATATATGTGCTTCTTTTTTACTTTCTTCCTTAGCAGATATATACCCAACCTGCCTTTCAAGGCACCCAAGGTGGCATACATTTATCTCATCACATTTTCAGCATGGATTTGGACCAGGACTTCATAGCTAACATATCACACACCTTCCACTGCACCATAATTCATAGCTGCCAAGTCTCCCGTTTTCCCCGGGAAATCCCCGTTTTTCCAGCTGTTCCAAAATGGCAGCAGCAGTACTTCCGGTCTGCTATTTCCGGCCCGGTCCCTTATTTCTCTGACAGCAACTTGGCAGGTATGCCATAATTTCCCTGTAGGTTGCACTGCACCATAGGATTTGGAGTCTTAAATCAGCGTGCCATTTTCAATGTAGCACCGGGGGGGCTTCTTTGAAAAAAGAGCGTGCTTTTTAAAATAAGCGATAACAGAGAACAAACAATGCTAAAATGTAACGTGTCTTACATTGGGTTTACCTGACTATTTGAAATGTTAATTACATTAGCCGCTACTAGAAGGAATGGATCGAAAACGTCTTGCTGCCGTGCAATCAAAGAAGCCCAGTTACCTAGATTCTACCCCCAAACTCCCCTCCCTTTGCAAATACCCAGACAGCTTGCCAAAGCTGTCCTGCAGCCCCAAAGTGTCAAGATGAAACGACATCTTGCTTTACTGGCATTGTTACGCGACACCTATAAAACAGGGAATTAAATAAAAGAGCCCCTAACAGAAATGGAATTATGGAGACAATTTGCAGACACTGTCTTCCATTATTCCCGTGCCAAATGCCCTCCCTGTGAACAAGATGGTAAACCAGTCGGAGTTGCATTTTACAGCCAATTAATTATTGCATTTGGGCGGGGCCAGCATTGCAGTAAAATAAACACACAGGCTCTAGCTCTGTTTGGCTCTCATTACATTCGGTAGCAATATTCCAACGGCTAGGGTTGGGGGAGAGTTTTGGACAGCCTGCCTTTTCAAGCAAACTTGCTGAATGCAACTTACTGAATGTCTCCCACACTAATACATGGATTGGAACATAGTTATCGTTTGGATTTCACACTTCTCCAAATGTTGCAATAACTGTTCTTGGGTAAAAAAAAAAAAGAAAAGAAAAAAGTAGCAAAGCAATAAAGTAATAAAATGTGTATTTTAGGTTAAAGTGCATTTTAGATCATGCATCCGTTGAAATAAAATGTACATTTAAATAGTATTTTGCGATTTTAAAATTCTGTTGAAATACAGACCTTGGAGTTTGTTTGCTTTTAAAAAACCAAACAAACAGGTTTCTCTTCAGATCATATAAATCCTTCACCTTTTACTAAAGATTTCCATGGGAAAAACAAACAAACAAACAAACAGATGGATATGGAAACAATAATAAAATTAGGAATAGGTAAAGGTAAAGGGACCCCTGACTGTTAGGTCCAGTCGTGGACGTCTCTGGGTTTGCACGCTCATCTCGCTTTACTGGCCTAGGGAGCCGGTGTTTGTCTGCAGACAGCTTCCGGGTCATGTGGCCAGCATGACTAAGCCGCTTCTGGCGAACTAGAGCAGCACACAGAAATGCTATTTACCTTCCCGCCGGAGCAGTACCTATTATCTACTTGCACTTTGACGTGCTTCTGAACTGCTAGGTTGGCAGGAGCAGGGACCGAGCAACAGGAGCTCACCCCGTTGTGAGGATTTGAACCGCCAACCTTCTGATCGGCAAGCCAAAGTCTCAGTGGTTTAACCCACAGCGCCACCTGTGTCCCCAAACGTGGAATATTTAGGAATAAACACATACAAAACTGATTTGTTGTTTAGTCGTTTAGTCGTCTCCGACTCTTCGTGACCCCATGGACCATAGCACGCCAGGCACTCCTGTCTTCCACTGCCTCCCGCAGTTTGGTCAAACTCATGTTGGTAGCTTCGAGAACACTGTCCAACCAAAACTGATATAGACCAGGAAAAGAGTGACCCCCTTTTTCCCAACCAAGGGCTACCTAAAACTTTGGAGCTATTGCAATTCCTTTGTGATCCCAAGCTCCATAATGGCTCATTGAGCATTCTTCTTCCAATGAAGACAAAGTGCATAGATTTTACTTTACAAAGGGGGTGCTAGTTTTGAGATCCAAGGGCCACCCTCCCATCTGGGCAATGTTCCTTGCCTGATGTCCTTCAACCCAACCCCTGGCCTGTTTTGCCTCTGTTCATGACCCTGGCCAAGGCCTGCTCCAAAGCTCTGGGCGCATTTTTTGACCACAAGACCCCCTTTCTTGCCTAAACCTGTCTCTGTATTAAAAGAAATGCAACATAACGCATGTGATTTTCTCCCATGCTGAGCTCCCTTGGTGATATACTTGCCATTTGGAGCGGTGATTCATTAACTGACGACACAAACACTGCGTTGCTATAAAAATGACAGAAATGTTTGTGGCTTTTTTTCCCTTTTCCTTTGTTCCTTTTCAACAGCATTTGGGAACTTCTTGTACTTTGCTGTACGATTTCATTGCCTGAAGAATTGTTCTTCCTTCTTATAATTTAAATGGGAAACACTGAGATCTAGTTTGGAGCTGCATTATTCAAGTCATATGAACATAGAGGGCTGCCTTGGAGTACAGTAACAGACCGTTAGTTCTCAGTTAGCCCAATGAGTTTCCAATTGCGATCTGCTCTGACTGCCAGGGGCAGAACATTTCAAGCCATTCCGCCAGCTCAGCCCATCACCGTCACTACCCAAGGCCTTCAGCACCACAAGAGTAGATAGTGATGGAGCTTAAGGAAAACTTGTGTTTTTTAATTTAAATTATTTTTATTAGATTTTATCAAGAAAATACAGGGGGGGAAAGAAAAAAAAGATACAAAACCAATTAAACCACTCTTATTCCCCCAAATTCTTCACATTTCAAAAAAACAATTAAAAATAAGAAAGACGGAAAAAGAAAAAGCAACAATAAAAATACAATAACACCATTCTATAACTTCTAAACTAGGCCTATCGGACTTCCCCATTTCCCCTTCTTGAGTTCTAATTAATATAATATTTCTCGCAGTTTCCAAATCTAAAATCACATTCTTTTTTCTAGATTTTAACTTCTTTATTACTAATAACCATTCTTTTTATACTTTAACTTCTTTATTACTGACAACCTTTCTCCCTTCAAAATTATTATTATTTAACTACTACTCTCTATCTCTTACCCAAAAATATTTAAACTTAACATCCAGATCTTTTACCCATTTATTCCCACCCTCGCAACAAGGTCCCACCCCCCTTTCCCTGAAGTCGGTGTCTCCAGAAGTGTCAGCCAGATCCTTAATACAATCCTTAATACATTCCGAGGTCAGACCGGAGCTTAAGGAAAACTTGTGACAAATTGCTAGAAATACCTGTAATCTCTATTTTAAAAAAAAAGCAGCATCATGGCCAAATGAAAGCTAGATTCCAGATCGTGGTTTCCTAATTAAAATCTTGTTTGGATTTAACAATAAATTGGCTGCACTGTTTTTTTAAAAAAAATAGCCATCCTAGCTTTTCCTGCTCCATCACTCATTTTAAAAAGCAGAAACTTTGCATATCCCATCATAAAGTGATCTCATAGTATCTAATCTGTAATGTGATCAGTAGACTCAGGTAGGTAGCCGTGTTGGTCTGACGTAGCTGAAATAAATAAATATTTTTTTAAAAAAAATGTCCAGTAGCACCTTAGAGACCAACTACCGGTAAGTTTGTTTTGGGTATAAGCTTTCGTGTGGATGCACACTTCTTCAGATTATGTAGACGTTATTTCAAATTTGGCAGGATCATCAATGCATATGTATAAAAACATATTATTGTCAGTCTCGTCTCAGTAAATCCCTAATGGGTAGGTTGCCTTTTTCTCTACAGCTGTGGGGGAAATGGATAAATTAAATTATCTACTATATATTTTGGAAATTGGTCTGTCTGTCTGACTGTCTGTCTGTTTGCTATAGGGCCCACCACCTCTTGAGATATTGTCACTAAACTTGGCAGAAGAGTTCCTGAGGTGGGGATGGTGATGTTTGCCAATGTTTGTACTCCAGGTTCTATTCTGAATCCAGATAGTGGACCAAAATATTACTTCGGCATGACTTCACTTGATGTGTGTGTGTGTGTGTGTGTGTGTGTGTGTGTGTGTGTGTGTGGTGGGTCCAAACTCACAAATTGCACTTTCCGTTAAAAAAAACCCAATAACAACCCACGTCATTTATTTGTTTCTTTTAAATCTTGGGCAGTATTGGGCACTCTGTTCTAGTATAAAATGATTCAAAAAGCGATTTCTCAGTATATAAAGAATTTGCTCTAGAACAAGGAACATAGAAAAAAAGGCAAAAAAGAAAAAAGAAACCAAAACAAATAACAATAGTAAGACTTGCCTCAGCAGGAAATCATCAATTAAAACTAACAAACAAAAAGAAGAAAATTGACACACACACACACCCTCGAATTTACACTCACACCCCATCGTAGGGTACATGAAAAGCAATGCACTGCTTAGTCTATTAATTAAATGCAGTGTAAAGCACACTCTATTATTTAACAATATGGACATTCCTGTTCATTTCAGGCTTAAGAGGTGTTGACATTGTCATTGTCTTCATAAAAAAACGAAAAGTAACCTAAGTAACCTTCATAAATCCATTTATTTTGCAAGGTCCTCTCAGTTTTTGAGCTCGCTTAGTGAGAATATGTGTATAATGGAAAAAACCCAAAGGTCTGAACACTGTTGTGTCATTGTGTGAGGTATCGCAGGCTCAAGCAATGTCATGTTTTGCTTCAGATTCTCATTTCTAAAGTGCCCAAAAGGTCACTTCTTTCTATTCTCCATTTAGGACCATAAACTGAGGTTCCAAAGGATTAGTCACTGATTGAATAACCTTCTGAATCTCCTGCCAAAAGATGCTCAACCTTCAGAGACGTAATGGGACAACTTTGTTGGATGAAAGCCTCCTAAAATCTTTATCCCGGTTGCTATATGTATTGGAGATGATTTGATTTGATGTACATGCTTGAAACATTTTTATATTCACAATTGGTTTGTCTTTTAAAGTTGGTTTTGCATATGCAATTGCTTCATCCTTTTGCATATGTAACTGTTTTGGGCATGTTAAAGGTAAAGGGACCCCTGACCATTAGGTCCAGTCGTGACCGACTCTGGAGTTGCGCGCTCATCTCGCCTTATTGGCCAAGGGAGCCGGCAGGTCATGTGGCCAGCATGACAAAGCCGCTTCTGGCAAACTAGAGCAGCACATGGAAACGCCGTTTACCTTCCCACTGTAGCGGTTCCTATTTATCTACTTGCATTTTGACATGCTTTCGAACTGCTAGGTTGGCAGGAGCTGGGACCAAGCAACGGGAGCTCACCCCGTCACAGGGATTCGAACCGCCGACCTTTTGATCAGCAAGCCCTAGGCTCAGTGGTTTAACCCACAGCGCCACCTGGGTCCCAGGTGGGCATGTTATTTGGGCATGTTATTATCATGTAAATCACTCTGGCCTCGTGTGAAGCAATTCATAAATGAAATAAATAGCACAACCCAGAGGCTGGAAGATGCAGCTGGAAGATGCAGAAACAGTGGGATACTATCATATGAGTTTAGGTGACAATTAGTATTTAGCTGGGGGGGGAGAGCTCCAGATCAAGGGGAAAATAAACTATATCAAAGAATACATTGCTGGTCGTTTTCATGATTCTTGAACCACTGCAAGTCATCTTGCTACCAGTACCGATCTCATTTATATGACGGGGCTAAATTTAGAAGTATGTATTAAAGCTTTTTGCCATTTCTGCAGTTCTTGGCCACCTTCTTGGTAACATCTGGCATCGGCTGGTATTTCTCACAGGAAACCGGCATCTGTAAATAAAACCTGATATATAAATATTCCATGATTTTCTGGCATCTGGGCCCAAAACTCATTGGGGATTAGATCTGAGAGTTTCCAAGGGAATATGTAGCTAGAAGCATTTCTTTCCATCTGATATGTGTACACAGTAACGATGACCATGTCCTAGATTCAAAGGTTTAATTGTGATATAAAAAGTGACTTTGTGAAAAAGATATGGTAACTCAGGGAGCCATGAGAGGCGATACAGGAGATATGGAGTTGGCCTGCCTGACTTTAAAGCTGGATTGAGGCAGCAGTCCTGAGTGAGGGGGTGCTTCATATTTTTTCACTATGATAGTTCCGTGATCAAACACCCATTCAGCAGCTGCTTTTTTAAAAAAGAAGAAGATATTTTCATATCTGGCCAGGATGCAGGTGGCGCTGTGGGTTAAACCACAGAGCCTAGGGCTTGCCAATCAGAAGGTCGGCGGTTCAAATCCCCGCAACAGGGTGAGCTCCCATTGTTCGGTCCCTGCTCCTGCCAACTTGCAGTTTGAAAGCATGTCAAAGTGCAAGTAGATAAACAGGTACCGCTCCGACGGGAAGGTAAACGGTGTTTCCGTGTGCTGCTCTGGTTCACCAGAAGCGGCTTTGTCATGCTGGCCACATGACCTGGAAGCTGTACGCCGGCTCCCTCGGCCAGTGAAGCGAGATGAGCGCCGCAACCCCAGAGTCGGTCACGACTGGACCTAATGGTCAGGGGTCCCTTTACCTTTACCTATTTTCACACACACACACACACACACTGCCGGAAGAAGAGGAGTATGGGGGGAGCACACCGCCTCTGGCAGCTCAATCCCGTGGGGTGCCATCGCGGCTGCCCCCCTGCCCGTGCTGGGCGCCATGCCCCCATAGGTGGCGTGTTATGCCCCTTGATGCGCGCCAGCCCTGCCCCGCCTGCTCTCCGCCCCTTGGTGCCGGAGCATGAAGATCCGCCACTGTGTGTGTGTGTGTGTGTGTGTGTGTGTGTGTGTGTGTAGTGCCTTTTTCTCTTATTGGGATAACTGAATCATAAAACTGTAGAGTTGTAGACATACTCTGGGCTTAATAAATGCATATATGGGTGAAAATAGCATGTGAAAATGCATCATTTAGGGGGAATTGCTTTGCAAAAAAAAATGTGAATCTTAAGCAAAACTGCATGGATAATATGCCTATTCAGAGAATTTGTTCTGAAATGATGAATTTGCGAAATGTGGAGAAGTGAACTTAAGGCTGGAAAAAATGAGAAACCAAGAGAAACAGAAATGGATGAATTCTGCCATCCCTAGATGTGGGATATGTTACAACAATAATTTCCAAATGTGTAAAGGTAATCTCATATCCTAGACGTGACTCATGCACCAAATATTAACCCTTTACCTCTTGACTGACCGCTGGGAACTACACGACTGGACTCCTCAACAAACAACCTTTCACTTGATTAAATTAAGAATCTTCTCTGGCTGAGTCAATTCCCTCGACGGTTTCTTGCAATCATTCTATGTTATTCTTGTTCTGTGTTCCTATCGAAAACCTCTTGTTCCTGTCTGAGTTTGTTTTGGGAATGTGCGCATATAGGGTTGGGGGTGAAATTCTTGTGGCTCTCTGCCATGGCTGGCACTGGGGATTGCAATCCCCAGGGAACGGCGCTATTATACGCATTCCAACGGCACCATTGCAGTACATGCCCAAGCACTGCGAGCTGGGAGAGAACTCTCACAAAACACCGTGTTTTTGTGGGTGCTGACCAAGGGAACTTGCAGTTTTCCAACCCACTTCCAAACTGAGCTGAGGAAAGTTCTCCCCTCTCGAGTGCATCTAACAACCCAGGCAATTTTAAAATAAAATAAAATAAAATAAAGCCAAGTTCTCCTCTGGAGCTTGAAGTTTTGATAAAGACAACTGAGCCACTCCTCACCTAATATAAACAAAGGGGCTTAGTGTCATTTCAGGATGTTCCATTGTGAGCCAGGAAAACCGAAAATAGTCAAAGAGAGTCATGCATCAAGTGTAGCCAGGCCCAAAAGCTCAATGGAAACTTCCTGGTGTTAAATCTTTCCCAAGTGAAACTCTTAACAGCAAGCTTAGCATCAGAGCAAATAACCGATGCCTGTGACAGCTGTTTGGACAAGGTTCTCAGCGCCCCAGAAAAGTCAAAACCTATTTTAAAGCTGGAGGTTTACAATACAGCCAACCAGTTGGAGCCTTCTCATCTATCAGGGCCGCTGTCTCCTTGCATGGGCTTCATTGTGCAATGGCGCTTTCTTGGGCAGGCGGTGCTGGGCGAGACACATGGCCATAACTGCTCCCAGATAAATAAGTTACGTGTTTTCCAGGGAACGAGCAGCAGGATAAAAGGAAGTTTGCCCTGGGCACTCTTGTATTATTTACACTCTTTGAAGATACATGGAAAAAGGAGAAATCATATATCCAGAAGGCATTGTTTACCTAAAGCGAATGCCACCGTTGCGCAACAGGTTTAGAGTCGTCTTCTTCCTAAAGGCTTCCTTTAATGTGGAAATTGGTTTCAGGTCAGCCTCTGGGCTTACACACTGATTCCATGGCGTCTTTTCCACTGGGGGGGGGGAAAACAAACCACGTATGCGAAACCATTCCCCCCCCCAAACGGGTGCTGTTGTTAGCACATATCCTGTTTGCACTGAGAGTCATGCTGCACAATAGATTTTGTGTTATTCAGACTGTCTGCACTGATCGAAGTTAAAGAGTGAAAACTAGAGACTACAACCCACATCACCTTGCCGACAAAGGTCCGTATAGTTAAAGCTATGGTTTTCCCAGTAGTGCCAAAATAAAAACTTAGTTGGTCTTTAAGGTGCTACTGAATGAATTTTTTTATTTTACTTCGACCCAGACCAACACGGCTACCTACCTGTAACCGCCGAAGAATTGATGCTTTTGAATTATGGTGCTGGAAGAGACTCTTGAGAGTCCCATGGACTGCAAGAAGATCAAACCTATCCATTCTTAAGGAAATCAGCCCTGAGTGCTCACTGGAAGGACATATCATGAAGCTGAGGCTCCAATACTTTTGCCACCTCATGAGAAGAGAAGAATCCTTGGAAAAGACCCTGATGTTGGGAAAGATGGAGAGCACTAGGAGAAGGGGACAACAGAGGACGAGATGGTTGGACACTGTTCTCGAAGCTACGAACATGAGTTTGACCAAACTGCGGGAGGCAGTGCAAGACAGGAGTGCCTGGCGTGCTATGGTCCATGGGGTCACGAAGAGTCGGACACGACTAAACGACTAAACAACAACAACAACCCATGCAACCTGAAAAGACACAACATGAAGCAGCTGTAACCCGAGGTATGACTGTACATAATCAGAATCTGGGTTGCATTTGATGTAGCACAAAGCAGATTGTCCGGTCAGCACAAGGATTTTTTCTTGCACAATGGAAAGATCTTCCCCTCTCCTCCTAGGAACAAAACGTCTTCCATAACCATTTCCCAGAATAACTGCACAGGTTTGTATTCTCAACACATATGGTGATACAAACCTAGCTGTTGACATCCTCTCCAACATAAAGCCTCCAGATATTGTTGGACCACAACTCCCATCAGACCTGGTCATCAGGGCCAATGGATAGGGTTGATGGGAGTGGCCACAGGTTGCCCACCCCTGGCTTACAGGCACTGGCATTTAGTTCTCTGGCTCCTGCAGATCCTGACCTGTGACTCCTGGGTCCTAGGTCCTGCTCAATACCTGCCTACAACTCAGCCATCACATATCCATTCTACAGTTTTAAGGTGCCTCTGAATTCCTTGTGAATATAAAACAAATTCTGATGGTGTTGTGTTGGAGTGTGTGTTTGCTGCAGGAGAAAAAAAATGTGTTTCCTTATTGAGTTGTCGAAAGGTTGTTGTTGTTTAAGAAAGGAATGGATCTAAATCAATTTTTTGGCACATACTCTGCACTGTACCTGGAGGAGGAGCAGCGGCAGATGTCTGAGTCTCCAGCCTCAGCACTTTGGTTCTTGCATACTCACTTGCCAGATGGCCTGCCAACAGAGCGAGAGGATATTCTTGCACATGTCAGGAAAGTAAGCTCATAGCCCGCCAACTGTCTCCTATACTCCAGCTTCCGCTCCCGAAACAAATAACTGAAAAAAGTAACCGGGGCCATACATTTTCTTGCCATGGGGACCTCCTCGAAATGACCTGTTTATTGAGCATTTGCTTGCAAAGAGCTTACGTGAAGGTCAGGTGGTGCCCTGTATTATAGAATCATAGAATCATAGAATCATAGAATCATAGAATCATAGAATCATAGAATCATAGAATCATAGAATCATAGAATCATAGAATCATAGTTGGAAGAGACCACAAGGGCCATCCAGTCCAACCCCCTGCCAAGCAGGAAACACCATCAAAGCATTCCTGACAGATGGCTGTCAAGCCTCTGCTTAAAGACCTCCAAAGAAGGAGACTCCACCACACTCCTTGGCAGCAAATTCCACTGCCGAACAGCTCTTACTGTCAGGAAGTTCTTCCTAATGTTTAGGTGGAATTTTCTTTCTTGTAGTTTGAATCCATTGCTCCGTGTCCGCTTCTCTGGAGCAGCAGAAAACAACCTTTCACCCTCTTCCATATGACATCCTTTTATATATTTGAACATGGTTATCATATCACCCCTTAACCTTCTCTTCTCCAGGCTAAACATACCTGGAGCCTTCGTTGCAATTGGTTTGCAGGGCATTCACACGATGATGAACGTTCATCCTGAGCAAGCCATTCCCGTTTCTAATCTGGCTTTGGATAAACTGCCTCTGATTTCGCCAGGTGAAAAGGGGTGCAAAAAAGGGGCCACAAACGCCCCCAAGCATTCGCCTCTTTGGGGGAACAGACTTGTGTGTCCCATGGCGCCTCGCTTGTGGCACTTCCCAGGGCAGCTCTTCCTGCTTGGATATTTCTTTGGAACCTAGCCAAAATTTGCAATTTCTACCCCACTGTGCAGGGGACCCAGGTGGTGCTGAGGTTAAACCACTGAGCCTAGGGCTTGCTGATCAGAAGGTCGGCGGTTCGAATCCCTGTGACGGGGTGAGCTCCCGTTGCTTGGTCCCAGCTCCTACCAACCTAGCAGTTCGAAAGCACGTCAAAATGCAAGTAGATAAATAGGAACCGCTACAGCGGGAAGGTAAACGGCGTTTCCATGTGCTGCTCTGGTTTGCCAGAAGCGGCTTTGTCATGCTGGCCACATGACCTAGAAGCTATATGCCGGCTCCCTCGGCCAATAATGCCAGATGAGCGCGCAACCCCAGAGTCGGTCACGACTGGACCTAATGGTCAGGGGTCTCTTTACCCTTTACCTTTTACCCCACTCTGCCTTTCATACAAACAAGCAAAGCTGCATCATCAGAGTTAAATAGCACATTCCAGTCAGGCAAAAGCAGCTGGACTGTGAAGCAAAGCTATTCTAGGGAGAGTTTCAAGGCCTAATTAATTTAATTTAATTTAATTTAATTTGGCCTGGGGAGAGTTTCAAGGGCCAAATGCAATAGCCTAGAGCAGGCTTCCTCAAACTCAGCCCTCCAGATGTCTTGAGACTACAAATCCCATCATCCCTGACAACTGGGTCCTGCTAGCTACCGGTAGGGATCATGGGAGTTGTAGGCCAAAAACATCTGGAGGGTCGAGTTTGAAGAAGCCTGGCCTAGAGGCTCGCATTTGGCTCCCAGGCCTGAGGTTCCCCATCCCTGCTCTAGACCTTAGTGATTACTTTTCCTAGGCAATGCCTTCTCTTGAACTAGAGGATACCTCTGGCATAGGCACTCAGAAGGATGATGTAGAGGGCATGCCAGTGAAGGAGCTAGTCAGGACCATTGATGATTCTCTCCAGCAAGAACAGAAGAGTAACAAGAAACCACAAGTTTGACCAGGGGCATATTTAGGGGTTGGCGCCCGCCAAGGGCCCAGGCCCAGGGCGGAGGTGCAAAAATCATGCCTGCCAGTCCGCCCATGTGCTCAGACAGATGGACTAACAGAGGCAGGAGCAGGAGGAGAGCTGAAGCATATTGATGCAGCTCTCTTATTTGAGGAACTAACTTTGCTCAGGCCTCATTGGAATTGGGACTCAAAACTTGTTTACTCCTGAAATATGTGCCGTCATAACAGAGGTGGCTTCCGCCAGCTGCAGAAGAAGTTGCTGGTGAAGCACAAAAGGCAACGAAAAGCGAACTTCTTGAGTTTCTGGTCCATGGTCTCTCCCAGCATCTTTGTGTTCTTGACTAAGAATACATATTAAGATTACCTAATGCAGTCATGTTTTAAGTGTTACTAGATGGTGGGTTTGCGCTCTTGTTTCATAATGGGAAAATACAATGGCGGACCAAACAAGATTTCAAAGAGAAAGAGAATTTTAAGTAGACTACCCGAAACCCTCGCCCTAGATTTACATGTAAACAAGCCGGTCTAAAAGTTCTGTAACACAATTATTATCCCGAGCACCCAATTTACTGAATGGGATCATCTTCTTCTCGATCCGAATGATTGTGTACCCTTAGGAGAATGGCATTTGATTAGAGTCATCATCCTGCCTTGAGTGCCCCGAAAAAATATGAATGCTATTAAGATTATCCCTCTTCATGTACAATTGAATACATTAAGACTAAATGCTTCTTCAAGATAACAGTCTCAATAGTGTTTTGGAAAAAGGAAGGTCAGGGATGCAACTGCGGCAGCCCTCCTCTAATCTTAACTTTTCCGTAGGTTGGATGAAGAGAACTCTGAAGCCATAGGCTGCAGCAAGATACGTTCCAGTGCATTGTGGGTAACAAACACATGGCTGCCACTACAGAAAACAGAACAGAAGAGGTGCCTGCGCCTGACTGGTAGCCATTTAAATTTCCCTAATGGCCCTTGTGTGGCATTACTCTAGGAAATATGTGGGGAATTTATGGCCTTTGGGTGTTAACGGACTCCAACTCTCGGCATCCCTAATCATCGTGGCCAATAAGTCAGTGATGATGTAAATTGTAGTCCATCAACATCTGGAGGGCCATATGCTCACCACCATAGCTGCCAAGTCTCCCGTTTTCCCTGGGAAAACCCCCTTTTTACTTACCTTTTCCCGGTGGTCCCCCGTATCACTTCGTCTCCCGTTATTCTCCATTATTTTCTCCTGCCGGCGGCCATTTTTTTCTTTCCGATTTGCCCTTCTATGGGCACCAAAAAATGGCCGCCGCCAGCTTCAAAAGTCGCATCTACGCATGTCCGGAAGTGCATAGACGTGACTTCCGGTGTTGGCGGCGGCCATTTTTGGTGCCCATAGATGGGCGGAGTGACACCGGAAGTTGCGTCGGCGGACTTCCTGACATGCGTACAAGCGACTTTTGAAGCCGGCGGCAGCCATTTTAGATGCCCATAGAAGGGCAAAGCGACACCGGAAGTTACATCGACGCAACTTCCGGTGTCAAATGGCTGCCGGTCCCGGATTCTGCAGTCCGGAACTTGGAAGGTAAGCTCGCCACCTTTCCTCTAGGGAAGATATTTAAAGGAACACCTCCACTGTGTGCCACTTTATTAATTACCGCAGAGTGATGGCTGGTGAAATATGCAGAGATGGCGAGACTGACGGTGCTGATAAGAGTCACAAGTTTAGACTCATTCAAGGAGGACTCGAACCCTTTGCAAGTCTACTTTAAAAGTAACTTTTCAAATGTGTAGTCCACAGCAGGGTTTGAAGTCTAAGGGAAAAAATAGCAGAACCTAGTAAGAAATCTTTTTTAAAGGATGAAACTGGAATTTTAAAAATGCAATTGTATGTAATTGTGATTCTAAACATCAAGGGTGGGTTAGTGGGAAGTCATTAATATTGTGGAATAGGGTTACAACTGTTGAGTGATACAGTGTAATTTCAAATTTTGAAATAAAATGAATTTATTTATTTATTTATTTTAAAGAAAGGAAGCCCATGGCTGGGAGCCCACAAGTGTTGGAGTGAACCCACTAGGAAGCACATTGCTATGTGCCAATCAAAACCTGGATCTGGGCTACCTGAAAGTTGTGACAACTTTCCTGGAAGCAATCCCAAATGATAACAGGGATGAAGAGCCTGTAGCCCTCCAGGCGTTTGCTGGACTACAATTCCCATCATCCCTACCCATTGGCCATGCTGATGGGAGTTGGAGTCCAAGCACATTTGGGGGAGGGGCACGGGTTTTCCAAACTTGCTTTACAACCCAGTGTTATAGAAGAGTTGTGCTCCTGGACATTCGGAGAGTGCACCTCTTATGATGGCACATCTTTCAAGGGTGAGCTTTGAGTCCCGATTCCAAGGAGGCATGAGCAAACTCATTTATTGGAATAAAAGAGCTGTATCAATAGGCTTCCAATACCAAACACCAGATGCATGAGATCAGGCATAGGCAAACTCCAGCCTTCCAGATGTTTGGGACTACAATTCCCATCATCCCTAGCTAACAGGACCAGTGGTCAGGGATGATGGGAATTGTCGTCCCAAACATCTGGAGGGCTGGAGTTTGACTATGCTTGCATGAGATCATATGAAGAGCCCTTTTGGATCAGGCCAATGACCCATCTCGCCCAGAATCCTTTTCTCACAGTCGCCAATCAGATGCCTGTAGCAAGCAAGACCTGAGTGCAATGGCCCTCTCCTCACCTGTGATCCTCAGCTACTGGCATTCAGAAGTGTTATTGCCTCCAGCTATTAGCTTTGCCATTGGGATGTGGGTGGCGCTAAACCACTGAGCCTAGGTCTTGCCGATCAGAAGGTCGGCGGTTCAAATCCCCGCAAGGGGGTGAGCTTCCGTTGCTCGGTCCCAGCTCCTGCCAACCTAGCAGTTCGAAAGCATGTCAAAGTGCAAGTAGATAAATAGGTACCACTCTAGCGGGAAGGTAAACGGCATTTCCGTGTGCTGCTCTGGTTCACCAGAAGCGGCTTAGTCATGCTGGCCACATGACCTGGAAGCTGTACACCAGCTCCCTTGGCCAATAAAGCGAGATGAGTGCCGCAACCCCAGAGTCAGTCACGACTGGACCTAATGGTCAGGAGTCCCTTTACCTTTACCTTTAGTAGCTTTGTCAGCCTTATGCTCCATGAATTTCTTTTAAAGCCATACAGACTGATAGCAATCAACACATGTATCTGCCTCGTTCTTCGGCTCCAGGAGGATCTAAGCATAACTTCATATTGCTGGGTCTGTTGTAAAGTTTTTGTTTGTTTCTTTTAAAAGGAGGCAGTCGTGTGTGCCTCCAGGAAAGGGAATGTGGAGAGCTTGCTCCCTTTCATCAGTACCAAAGGCAGAATAGGGTAGGCAATTTCACCACGCTACTGATTTATGGGGAATGACAGGCTCGGATTTGCAAGGCAGGTTGCTGCATTTCTGTGCTGTGTGTGCTTCTGGGAAAAGAAGGGGAGATTTGCATTCCCCTGTCCGTGCAGCTGGGCACAGTTGCTGCTGATTTGTTTGAAACAAAATTAGTGGTAAGCTCCGGAAGAACTTAGCTGCCAAGTCTCCCGATTTCCCCGGGAAACCCCCGTTTTTTAAAGCCGTTTCCCGCTGTCACCCCGAACTGCGAAATATCCCGTAATTCCCCCGGATTTCTCGATTTCTCGAGACTGTGCCCGTCTTTGTGAATGTGGTGCTGCACTGCGGTGCTGCTTCCCATCAACCAACCGTTACTCATCCGCCTCCTCAGCTCTGTGCCCGCCCCTTTCTCTCCTTGTGATTGGCCGCCTTGGCAGAGTCTCCCTCGGCGATTGGTAGCCGGCATGCTAAGAAGGATTTGGCTGCGCACTGTGTAATTAAGTTAGTGGGGCTGTCTCAGTACGCGCTAGAAGCGGCAGTGAGCTAGTCCGATCTCTATGGAGGTGACGGAGGGAAGCGCTTGGTGGCTGCTGGCGGGCTCCTCTAGCAGCAGCAGCAGCAGCAGCCTGTACCTCTCTCTCTCTCTCTCCCCTCCCAACCCTCCACCCCCTTTATCTGTGGATAATGTTCAGAGCCTGCTTTCCAAACGCCCACTGTAATAAAAAATGATCTATTGAAAATTCAAAATGATTAATCTCTTCTCCCTCTTCTTCTTTTTCCTGTCCTCCTCCTCCTCCCCCCTCCTCCCCCTCCCTCCTTTATGATCTCCTTTCTGCAAGACCTGGATGTTCTAGAAGGGGAGGATGTGTGGGTGTGCATGTGCGTGTTTTGGGGTTTTTTGCATTGTACAGAGCACACTTCTCCAGGTCCGTCCCATTGCCCGCGCTCAAGCTCTGCTTCCCCGCCCCCCCCATCAGACTCCAGGATTTTGGTTTATTATTTCATTACACCATCAATGCTCGCACACCTCCTCCTGGGGAGCCCCTTCCACATGGCCCCTATCCCCCGCCCGGCAGCAGAGGAGCATGTGCGTTGCTCGGATCGGCTGCTTTTCTGTCCCTCTCCAGCGGGCTCCCCCCCCTCAGCTCAGGGAGGGAATGGGTGGCGGATTCCTCCTGAGGCGGGAGGAAAGGAAAAAAGCCAGCAGTAGCAACACACTAGTCTGCTTTCAATCTCGCCAGCCAGCTCGTGCCAGGGAACTGAAAAGAGTTTGCGTGCCCGCGCGTGGGGTTTTTTGCTTCAAGGAAAGGAAGCGAGAGAAGGAAGCAGGTAGAGCAGCCGGGCTGTTGCGCCCCTCGAGGTGCAGGCAGAATCCAGGGAGAGGAGGCAAGCGGGGTCCCCTCCAGCTGAGGAGGCGGTGTGTGTGTGTGTGTGTGTGGCGGGCAGGCGGGCGGGCGGGGGGCAAGTCTCATCTGCTGGCTGCTCCTGCTGCTGCTGCATTTGAGAGGGGAAGAAGGTGAATGCCAGAGGTCCTTTCCGGAGCCTCCGCGGGGAAAAGGGAAGGGGGCATGAGGGAGGAGGAGGAGGAGGAGAGGGCCGGCTGGGTGGCCGGGCAACCTTCATGGTGGCGCCTTGGCTCCTGGGCTGGAAATTGGGCAGCGCTGGCACCGGAAGTTGCTTCTACGCAACTTCTGGTGCCGGTCTGCTGTGGTCCCGTTTTTTTCTAACCAAGACTTGGAAGCTATGCTGGAAGAAGGTAGGAAGAAGGGCCGCAGCTCAGTGGAAGAGCACCTGCTTTGCATGCAGAAGGTCCTGGGTTCAATCCCCGGCCTCAGCAGGAAGAGCTAGGTCAGCTAGGAAGAGTCATTGCAGACAATACTGAGTGGGCTACAGTTGAAGGTGGTGGACTCTCCTCCCCTGGAGGTCTTAAACAAGGGCTGGGTGGCCATCTGTCACCCTGATTCTTCAGCTGTGGTTCCTGCATTGCAGGGGGTTGGACTAGATCAGCGTTTCCCAAACTTGGGTCTCCAGCTGTTTTCAGACTGCAACTCCCTTCATCCCTAGCTAGCAGGACCAGTGGAGAGGGATGATGGGAACTGTAGTCCAAAAACAACTGGAGATCCAAGTTTGAGAAACTCTGAACTACCGTAGATGATTCTTGGGGTCCCTTCCAACTCTACGGTTCTGCAACTCTGTGGGGGAGTTGCACATTGAATGCCCCTTGATATATGGGTTCTATGGGGTATTATACCCAACCCAGAGCCCCAGTTATCAACAAAAGAGAAGCAACTCTAGTTTTATTGATGCTTTGGCCCCTGATACACATCCTTCCCTGCCATCAAATCCCCACAAGATATCAAAACAATAGTCAGCCCTTATTGAGTCTGCCCCCAGTGCACTTGGCAGGTTGCTCATAGGGGGTCTCTCAAGGTGATGAGCCTGACTCGATAGAAGGGAGTTCTTATGGGATCTACAGATTTAAACTGGGTTAACGGTCATTGATTTAACCCATAGGACCTCTCCTGGGTTTCAGGTAGAATTCTCTCCCAAGCCTACTCGGAGATGCCGGGGATGGAACCTAGGACATTCTGCATGCAAAGCCGACCACTGAGCTATGAGCCTTCTCAGTTGCTTGTTTTGGGTCAGCTTGAGGATCACTGTAATTGCTTCCCATTCTACAGACTCACTGCTCACAGCGAATCATAGAAATTGCTCTGCTTCAGATCGCTTGCAAGCAGATTTAGCGCTGGCCTTGACAAATAAAAGTGTCATCCGATTTCCATCTCTTCCTAGGGAATCCCCCCTCCCAGCTGTGCAAATGTTTTACCTTTATCCAACCTCTTCTGCTCCCCCCCCCTCTCTCTCTGTGTGTGTGTGTGTGTGTGTGATGAATTGCTACACAGAGTGAAGACCCCGGTGATCACAGAAGCCTGGTGCCAAGGTGAGCAATTCCTGCTTCGTACGTATCTGTGATTTACATCTACAAGTTATCCAAACGGGTCCAAAGTGGCTTGGAGAACTAGCTTAATGTTAAAAAACAGGTGGTTCCAAATCCACTTTGACTTGTTTTATATAAAAACAACAACACAAAAAAACCCCCAGCAAATACCGTCCAATCCAAAGGCTGGTGCTGCTCTCTTAGCATTCTGCAAACAGGAAAACGGGAGACAGATCCTGTTGATTTATGCACAGGGTGCCCAGTGCCAAGCATGTACCAGGGGTAGACATCTAGGTTAAAACCTGATTCCTTCTGATTATTCCCGCCCACCCCACCCAGACCATGTTGTGCTTGGCAAGCAGGGCTCCTGGAAAAGGAACAGCATGGAAAGGTTTGGCCATGATGTACCGTGTGATATGCCTAAGTGCATTCAGAAAGAACAGCCTGTGTCAAGACCTCTTACACTTCTTGGTTGCTTTTAAGGGGGCAGGGAGAGAAACCTGTTTACAAAGCACTTGGGAAGGGGGGTCTATTAATGTATGTGTGCAGTCGGTGGAAGGCCAAATAGGTTTGGAAGCATGCAAAAGAGTTTGCCCATTGACTGAGCGTTTCTTGAGCCAAACGCCGAAGGCATTGCATGATAAGAACTGGCCTGCTAGATCAGAACAAACTCGGTCTAGCCCAGTGTTTGGCCAGCTGATGCTTCTGGGAAGCTTGCAAGCAGGGCTTCAAGGTGGCATCCTTCCCTTGCAGTTTGTTGTCAGGATCTGGCACTGAGTAGTGCATGTGTTTGTGTATGTTTATATTGCCTCAAACAGGGATGAGCGCATCTGTCGATTTTGATTTCTCTCCAGTTCTCATTTTTTCTAATCTTAAATTCAGTTCTCCACATTTCCACACGAGGTTCTCTTTTTTTAAAAGGCCTCGTGAAAATTAAGTAGCATTCCAGTGTGGTTTTCTCCTAATACACCCCTCTTTATATACAACTTTGCACCTCCTTGCAAAGCACCTTTCCCCAATACAATGATTTTTTTGCATGTTGTTTTCAGGAATCTATCCCCTGCCCCCCCCCAAAATTGCACACTTTTCCTGCCTCTCCGTGTCATTTATCTACTGTCCCTGCCCTCGTTGCATTTGCCTAACCTCTCTTTAAGGGCACATGCGCTTGTGGTCATCACCCCATCTTGCGGCTGTGAATCTCTCAAGTTAACTACACACTGTGCATAACTCAGCGCTTGCCTTTCAACACGCTGACTATGAGTGTTGCTCATGTAGCCCCTAGTCGTCAACTATTAAAACATCTCAGGAGCAAGAGATTTAGACTCCTTCCTTTGACCCGGCACCCCCTACGAGCTGAATGGGAGCAAAGCCAAAATAACCTCAACAGATATTGCGACAGTACCCTCCGGGCAATCGTTAAGATGTTGTATACTGCCAGTCTTTGACACCAAAACATCGATTCAAGGCTTTGTTCGTAAATACTAATCCAGGCACCTCCTGCTCGGTTGCTGGCAAGGGAATTAAGTTCTTGTAAGGTCTGCTTCCAAGACGCTAGCTCTGAGCCATCCGGACTTAGCAGCCAGACTTATCAAAGTTTATCATCTCTATAAAAGCTGTTTGCTGACTTTCCATGGTTTAGTTAGGTCATGCGGCTGGTGTGTAGGGCCTCCTGCACTCCAGAGGGAGCATACAATCTGCTACTCCCCCCCCTCTCCCATTGATGTGAATGGAAGCCATTTACTACAAGATGAAATAAGCAAGTTCAGGGAGACTCATGAAACTGAATTGGCGAGTTCAGTCCTAGAATCACAGGGCTGTAGAATTGGAAGGGACCCCAAGGGTCATCTAGTTCAACCCCCTGTAATACAGATATCACAGCTGAAGCATCCATGACAGTTGGCTATCCAACCACTGCTTGAAAACCTCCAGTACCTTCTGAGCGAGTCCATTCCATGGCTTTTACCATGAGAAAGTTCCTCCTAATGTTTAGCTCCTCCTAATGTTCTTGCAGTTTGAATTACAAGCTTTCTGCATCTTCTTTTTAAAAATAAATTTAATTAAGGTTTATAGAGAAAAATACAAAACTTAGTATCTCCCCCCCCCTTTTTAACCAAACCAAGTTTCTTTATCTCTTTTTTGACCAAACAAAGGAGGGGTACAGAAAGAAAAAGAAATAAATAAATAAGAATAGGAAACTAGCATTATAGCCAGTAAAACTAACACAATAATCCCCATGTCTGAATGCACCCATAGAGAAGCTACCTTGTTCCAGGTCAGGCTATTTGTCCATCTAGCCCAACTAGGCTTTCCAACTAAAGAGGGTTGGGGTGATATTCAGAATCATAAGCCAACAAGCCAAAGCATTTTGTCACTTGCTCAGCTGACCGATAAAATTTAAGAAAGGCGACCCAAACAACACTACATCCTTCTTTGCTTCCTGTCCCCCCTTTCATTAGAACTTAATAAGACAAATGTTTTGCTTATTTTGCAATGAAGGCGTTGACTGTGGGGAAAGGCAAGTTTGCTGGCAGAGGCAAACTTACAAAACTAATGGATTTAATTTCATGTCGGGTAATTTCCACAAGCTCTGCAAATACTTTTCAAAAGGGGGAGAGAGAGAGAGAGTACTTTGGCCCAGTATGTTCTGAAAATGGACAAGCCTTAGGCACGGATAGCCAAAGTTAAGTACTTGTATGTCCCACTGATTTTAAGGGGAATGTAAAGTATGTGGTTAAAACTTCCCCACTCCTACCAGGGGGACTTAGAAAAACTATCACCCAGTGTCAGCAGAAGTGCTCTGATCTGCCTCTACATGCCCAGCATTTTAATATTACACTTTTATCCTCTTAAGGAGCTCAAGACAGCATAATTGGCATCCCCTCCAGGTATATTTTACCCTCACAACAACCCTGTGAGGTAAGTTAAGCTAAGGGATGGTGGCCACTCCAGTAAGTATTGTAGCTGAACAGGCTAAACGATGGTTTAGCATAGTTTAGCATCTTACTCTTGGTCCTTCGAGATCACCTGTATATTTAGCGTTCATCCTGATTTGTTTGCAGGGAGACCAAAGGGAGGCTATTTAATAATAATAATAATAATAATAATAATAATAATAATAATAATAATAATATATTTATACCCCGCCCATCTGACTGGGTTTCCGCAGCCACTCTGGGTGGCTTCCAACCGAATATTAAAAACAGTACAGCATCAAACATTTAAAACTTCCCTAAACAGGGCCACCTTCAGTTGTCTTCTAAAAGTAAAATAGTTGCTTATTGTCTTGACATCTGCTGGGAGGGCGTTCCACAGGGCGGGTGCCACTACCGAGAAGGCCCTCTGTCTGGTTCCCTGTAACCTTACTTCTCGCAGTGAGGGAACCGCCAGAAGGCCCTCGGCGCTGGACCTCAGTGTCTGGGCAGAATGATGGGGGTGGAGACGCTCCTTCAGGTATACAGGACCGAGGCCGTTTAGGGCTTTAAAGGTCAGTACCAACACTTTGAATTGTGCTTGGAAACGTACTGGGAGCATTCATCCCAATTCGTTTGCGACGTTGTTGTGTCAAAGCAAATATTAACCCCTCAGTTTCCAAAGCATTTCACCATTGCTTTCTTTATCGCAAAAAGTCCAGTTTGGGGGGAGAAATGGGATTGTTGCGCAAGACCTCAGAGTCAACTATAATTGTGCAACCCCAAATTTGCCGGGATGTGTTTGAAATCCCACCTGGAAATAGCCACAGTCCGGAAGTGCCCCCAGCTGAAGTGAAACTGACCAGGTAACTGACATCTGCAGCTCTTGCTAAAGACATATACTAGCCTCGTTAGGTTTGCACATGTGCAGTTTGAACTATGCAACCTTTAACATATTTTTGTCCCCAAACCCCACCCCACCCCCAAAAGGTCAAAAGAAATGGGGAAAATATTGATTAATGTGACTTAAATGGAAAGTGAATGAGGATCAAAGAGCAGCTACAGTGTTTTAACACTCACCATTCCTTTTAAAATCCAAAATTCCTTTGAAGTGCAGGAGAGCATCTGGCCATTAGAAGCGCTGAAACTGGGAAACGATGGAGAACATTAAAGGCTAAACAGCATTGCCTTGAGCAACTAGCAGCACACACTTCGGATCACAGGATTCCCCCCCCCTCCCCTGAAATGACCAGCTGGAAAAATACTGAAGCAAAGTGTGCTTGCTGAAATATAGTTTAGGGTTCACAGATAAGCCGAATCGAAAGACAGCAAATAGGACTCTCTCTTGCTTGTACATCAGGCTACCCATGTATGCTATTTACTTCACTCTCTTTTTGCATGAAGGAAGAAAAAGCAATGCCACAAAGAGGGTAGAGAGTAAAGGCTGCAGAGCAGAAAGAATACTTAACGCCAGTATTCAGAGTAGGGATGTGGAAGCAATGGAAGATGTGGGAAGGTGCTGGTGGAGGTGTCTCCTCCAGCACCACTTTGACTGGTCCATGTGAGGGATTCCCCGTTTCCCTCCCATGGATCCCTACTGATACAATTTGCCTCTCCCTTAGGCAACTATGTGGCTCCCTTGGCTTCACTAACCAGCCCTTTGTATGACAGGAGAAAAAGCAAACGGTTTCCTCTTCCACAGGAAAGCTTTGTTCTCGCCTCTTAGTCACACCTCTGAAGGTACTGAGACACTGCCCGAGTCCACGGACGTTTAGGCACATTTAACTTTATTATTTAACTTGAAAACATGGATTTCTCTGGTTCTTAAAAGTGCATATCTTCTTTTCATATAATTTGTTGTTGTTTTTGTTGTTGTTTAGTCGTTTAGTCGTGTCCGACTCTTCGTGACCCCATGGACCATAGCACGCCAGGCCCTCCTGTCTTCCACTGCCTCCCGCAGTTTGGTCAAACTCATGTTCGTAGCTTCGAGAACACTGTCCAGCCATCTCGTCCTCTGTCGTCCCCTTCTCCTAGTGCCCTCCATCTTTCCCAACATCAGGGTCTTTTCCAGGGAGTCTTCTCTTCTCATGAGGTGGCCAAAGTATTGGAGCCTCAATACAGACTTGTTAATACATCTCCTGCATCTTGATAATAACGGTTATAACCTTTCTTCCCATCCACCCCAAACCTAACCTCCTGCTCCTTCTCTAACCCTCCACTCCCCAACCTCCAACCCCCAACTGCCTTTCAACGGTTGTTCCCCCTCCATTTAGAACACCTTCTAGCTACGCCTCCCAGGGAACACCTGCCTATCATGGGAGTGATAGGTTAACCCATGATGAACCGGAGTCATCACCAGGCACTATTCCGCCACAGTCCACAGAAGTGGCAAACCCGATTTTGTCACATACTGATGTCACACCTCTTTACCTTGGTTTTTGACTACTGCATAGGGATGGGGAAGCAATTCGATTCAGTTCGCATTAAAAGGCTGATCTTCCGAATTTGCGTTTTCCAAAACATTATGAGAACCAAAACACAGCCGTCCTCCAAAATTCACAGTTTTCTGAATTTTGCAATGCAGTTCCGCAGCCAAGCAGTGTTCACAAATATGCATAGATTTGGGCGGGTGGGGTGTACATAAAAAATGAACACCTTATGAAAATAACATGCAGAACTGCATTTCATTACGGGAAATGGCTTGCAGAAATGTGCACATGAGGCAAAATTGCGCGTATAAAAATGTGATTATTCAGAGAAATTCACACTAATATGCTGATTAATTTTCATGCAGATTTTTTTAAAAAAAAAATCACAAATTGTTGCAGAAATATGGGGAACTAAATTTAAGACTGGGAAAATAAGGAGCCAAGAGAAACAAAATTGACAGTTCTTTCTATCCCTCATTCAGAGGTATACTGCTTATTTACTTTGGAAATTCAGTTTGGGGAGGAACCCTCCAAACTGGTGGGTTCCCCGTCCCCCCCGGTGTGCTCTACAACATACCACTGATTCAATGATAGTGGATTAGAGGTGGATTCAGATTGGACCATCCAGATACCATTCCTCTTTATTAGTTGCTCTGTTATGCTTCCCGCGATGTTACCACATTACTGCCATCAACTTTATTTGGTAGATGTATCTGGAGAGGAATCTGCAATGATGTCCTTAGTGCACAACAGCTTTTGCCAAAGTTGTGCCCTCCAAAAGTTATTGGAGGGTGCATGGCTTTGCTGGCGGGGGCTGGTAGGGTTTCAGGGGTGTAAGAAGGTATCCTTTTCTGTTCCACCCTGCATCCATCACACGCAGCACTGTTTCCATTCCACTGCTGTTACACTTCCTCCAAAAACAACATTATCTGTCTCTACAGTAAAATTATGTAAGTTATGTACAGAATTCATTAAGCAAATTGCATACATTGTGTAATTATGTTGTCATTACATTACTCCACCTGCTTCACTTCAATAAACGGCAAATGCAAACATAATCAATTGAGCATCTTTGTGGACTAAAAGCAACAGCGACAGTGAATACCAATCTTTTACGCTGGATTGATTTCCATTCTGAATTTGGGACGAACGAGCAAGCACTGGCAATTTCCTCTCCCGTTCCCATTTTCGTCTGGATTTGCCAACATCCAAAATATCTGGAGGGCGCCAGGTTGGCCAAGGCTGTTGAACAGACAGGCTGGTGCAGAATTTTTTTGGGGGGGGGGGTCTTCCCTTTGCACAGAATACTAACTTGCATCGTGCCAGATCCAGAAGTAGCCCAAGCAGAGCGTTTGATCTCCGAACAAATTCTGTTTCTTCTGGATAACAGAGGAACCAAGAGCATCTGAGTAATGGTTTTATGTTTTTTCAAAGAACATTTAAATCAAGTGTCGAAGAGGACTTCCTACAGGTTGAAGATGTCTGCATTGCAGCTGTGCTCCAGGGATGCCCTCGGCGTGACCCCTCCTGACAGCTTCCCTGTTTTCCACAGAACACATGGAGAAATGGAGAAAGTCCAGGTGTGCTGTGCATCAGTTCTGAAAGAGTCCGAAGAAAAACCTGAGACTTACGGGCATGTTTGCTTAAACTCTTTTTTTAAAAAAAAAAATTATTATTATTTCCAAACCAAACTATTTGAACAGCTTGCTTATTGATGTACCAAGCCAGGCTTTCCGGAAAAAGAAGCTTATGGAGTACTAATCCACTGGAGTCCTCAGAGGAGGCTTCAGCCAGTATGTACATAAACAGGCTAATACTGGCAATCGTTTCAAGGGCCTTTTGGAAATTGCTTCAGCATGATTTGTAATAGCTAGGATTCAGCAAGCTCTGCCTGCCCCCCCCCACTTGTCCAGAGGAGACTTGTAGAAGCAGAAATGGACAGGTTAGTCCTGTGCCCTGCTGTACAGGGGTATGAGGTGCAAAGATATCGAAGGACCAGGTGAAACTGTTTATGTATGCGACCGAAACTGCCCGGATTTTGTTAGCCCAGAGACGGAAGGATGATACTGTTCTGACCAAGGGAGAATGGCAAACCAAGTTAATGGACTATGCTGAAATGGCAAAAATAGAAGCCAGAAAGAATCCATTTTTAATAAAGAATGGGGAAAGCATGTAACATATATGAAAAATTATTGCAAACAATTAAATTCATTAGCAGGATTGATATAAAACTTGTAGTTAAAAATCTGAATGAAGGAATAGTTAAGGATTTATTAAAAATTGGAATTATAAAGGGGATTCAGGGGGGGAATCATAACATAAGGATCCACAAAAGGGGGGAGGGAAGTCAAAGGGGATATACGTGTTGTTTTCTGTTTTTATTTGATGTTTGTAAAAATTGAAAAATTCATATATCTCAAATATGGTCCTTTCTCTAAAGGTGTCTTCTGTTTGAAGGGTTGTCCAGTCCAGGTTCCAAGGGAATCATAGAGTTGTAGAATTGGAAAGGACCACAAGGGGCATCTAGTCCAACCCTCAGCAATGCAGGGATATTTTGCCCAACATGGCCCTCGAACCCTTGACCCTGAGATTAAGAGTCTTGTGCTCTACCGACTGAGCTACCCCTTAGAGAAGAGGGATTGATTGTTAAATCACTCTGGAATTATAGCTCTGTGAGTGGGATATGGCTCTCCTAACTCTCCGCAACCTTACCAAACTACACTTCCCATGATTCTCTGGGGGAAGCCATGACTGTTAAAAGTGGTAAGATGGTGCCGCTCTGAATGCAAATGGCGTCCTAGTCAGTTCTATGAACTTCCATTGGACTGCTCTGATTAGGTCTGCCACTGGAGACACCCCATTATTTCTGAATAAGCAGCACTATGGAGGAATCAAAAGGTATACATCTCTCGAAAAGCAAGGCGCCACATCCCGCAGAAAGCAAACGGGACCTATGCAAATGTTACATCATCCCATTTTCACCCCAACACATGTGAGTGCCAGTTTCTCCTTCTCAATGAACAGAAAATACTTTTTTAAAAAAAGGAAATAGGTGCTTGCCAGGCTATACAGTAATGCAGCAATATGATGTGTGAGGCTTTTGTCAGCAACGACAGTAAGAATGCCATTTTTTGTTTCTTTAGAGCCTTGAGCTGTGAAACATGGTGCCGAAATTCAAGAAACCAGCCGTAGGGGGGAGAGGAGCCAACTCTGAGAAAACATACAATGAGAGCTGATTTTTTTCCGTATTGACACCATCTGCAAACATTGTGCCTCTTAGTCCTGCGGATATAAAGGAAGAGATTTGTTTGCCTGCAGCTTGCTCAAATATGTTCAGATTTCCTCGTGCACTCAAACACTTTGGCTGGCAAAGAGGCAGAAAAAATAAATAGCCTCCCCACCAACACCATCAAACTCCTATTGCTAATATTACTCCATCCATCTGCATCCCTCTTTCTCCGGCCTTACAGCTGCTAAGCTCTCTGTATCGGCCACATTTCATAGCGTTATTAAATAACAATGAATATATTCTTACTTCCTGGGGTGGGGGGATTAAAACAGGATTGGGTATTCAAAGAAAAACCAGAAGGTTGTTTCAGAGAATCACAAAATCTGTGCAGATCCTACACTTCTTCGGTGCACATGACTGATGTACAGTCAACCAGCTGTACAATGAAGAGCATAGAATCACAGAATTGTTGGAAAAGACCGTGAGGATCATCTACTCCAGGCATGTGCAACTCCCAAGAGACTGCGATCTACTCCCACTATATATATATATAAAAAACTGGCAGTGATCTACCTGTTGGATTGACCAAAGTTGTTGAGCTTTTGGGGGGGAGCCTTCACCAAACTTGTTGAGGTTTTTGTGGGAGGAAGACCCAAAGCTGTTGAGCTTTTTCTGCGGAGGCTTCAGCAAAGTTGTTGAGTTAAATAAGGCTGTGTTATATGCCAAAGCTCAGCAGAAAACCACAAACTCTGCAGGCCAAAGTTCTGGGATTCAGGCTTCCAGTAGAGCTGAGAAGACGCCAGCTTGAAACCCTGGTGAGCTGCTGCCAGCCAGTGTAGACAATCTAAGCTAGAAAGACCATTGGTCCGACATGCTATAAGGCAACTTCCTATGTTCCTGTGTGAACTTTAAAAGGCTTATGTGAAACAGATGAATGGATACATTTTTTGTTATTAATTACGGTATACTTCTGAGACCTTCATTACAAGGCCTGTGGTAAAACCATGTTCCTCAGGACCTCTCCGGGGCCTAATTACCACAGAATAACAGCATGCTTTTTATATGCCTTTCTGTGGATCTCAGGAGAGAGAGAGAGAGAGAGAGAGAGAGAGAGAGAGAGAGAGAGAGAGAGAGAGAGAGAGAGAGAGAACTCTCTGAGGGTATAAAGAGACGGTAGCAATACATTTGAACAGACATTTAAGCAGAGAGCATTAAAATAGCATCACAGGTTCAGAGAGAAGTTTGAGAATAGCTGCAGCATTTTCAGGGGATGGGGAAGGAATTCTAGCCTGTGGCAAAATAATTTCTATATGCGATCCAGAATACTTGGGGGGAAGTGTCATTTAAAAAAAAAAGGGTCAGCGTTCTCATAAAGGTATATAATAGCAGGACATAGGTTGCAATCCTTTTCACACTTGCCTGGAAGTAATCAGGTAGGTCTGAACTCAGTGAGGATGAGCAGATATTCCGATTAGACATATTTGTAATGTGTAGAAATGGAATAATAAAATGATTTCTAGGCACAAGTCTCCCCATTTTCCAGGGAGATCCCAGATTTAGAGAAACCATCTTGGTTTCTGATTTGATCCCGGAATGTCCCACTTTTCCTTAGGGTGTCCTTAATTTCACTGGAGAAATTTTGGAGGTTGTAGAGCTATCCAACCCCCCAAGTCATCTGAAGGCAATCTTGGATAGGGAAGTTTTTTAATGTTTAATGTTTTGTTATGTTTTTATCTATGTTGGAAGCTGCCCAGAATGGCTGGAGCAACCCAGTAAGGTGTGTGGGGTATAAATAGTAAAAATTGTCATTATGGAATGGGACATCCCCTTTTCCAACAGAGAAATGTTGGAGGGTATGCAAGAGGTTTCTCTTTTGACCCACCACTTTCCCCGGGAAAACACACTGCTTACTACTGGTTCAGAACAAGCCCCAATCTGCGTAAAACCCAATTGACGCTTGTTCCAATTCAGCAGGAAACAATGGGGAAAGCAGCGAAGAAAAAGAAAAACTTCTCTGACCTGTACCTGGAAATCATGGACAAACGGAAGCGTGGATGAACAGATGGTCTAAGGACCCCCTTATATGTCTTTCATTGTGTATTAATGATTATTTCTGCTCACAATTCTATTGAGGTGGTTATATACAATCCTGTTTCCAGCTGTGAAAGTTTTGAAGCGGACGTACTGTTTCGATTTCCAGTTGGTCTATGCTTCATAGCATCCTGCTGAAATCATGCACTACCTTCACTGACAGGAGACAGTATGCCTCAAAAGCAGGTGCTGGGAACTGCAGGTGAGCAGAGCACTTTTGCTCTCATGTCCTGCTTGCAGATTTCCCATGAGTTGGCCACTGTGAGAACTGGATGCTGGACTAGGGACTAAGGTACGGTACATTACTTTAAATTTTAAAGAAATGTTATAAATGCATTCCAACATTGTGGCACCAGATGGCGCTGTTGAGCTGAAATAGTTCCCTATGAAATTTTCCATTGTGAGCTTTAAAATGGTTTTTTTTTCCCCCAGAACATTTTCAGAGTGTTTTTTAAAGCTGTGTAAGGTAAAGTGAGAGCTGGACCATAAAGAAGACTGATTGCCGAAGAATTGATGCTTTTGAATTATGGTGCTGGAGGAGACTCTTGAGAGTCCCAGGGACTGCAAGAAGATCAAACCTATCCATTCTGAAGGAAATGAGCCCTGAGTGCTCACTGGAAGGACAGATCCTGAAGCTGAGGCTCCAATACTTTGGCCACCTCAAGAGAAGAGAAGACTCCCTGGAAAAGACCCTGATGCTGGGAAAGATTGAGGGCACCAGGAGAAGGGGACAACAGAGGACGAGATGGTTGGACAGTGTTCTCGAAGTTGACCAAGCTGCGGGAGGCAGTGGAAGACAGGAGTGCCTGGCGTGCTCTGGTCCATGGGGTCACGAAGAGTCGGACATGACTAAACGACTAAGCAACAACAAAAGGTAAAGGTAAAAGACACCTGGAAGGTTAAAGGGTGACTATGGGGTGCGGCACTCACCTTGCTTTCAGGCCAAGGGAGCTGGGTGTTTGTCCACAGACAGCTTTCCGGGTCATGTGGCCAGCATGACCAAACTGCTTCTGGCACACAGGGCTCTGTGACAAGTGCCAGAGCGCATGAAAATGCCCTTTACCTTCTTGCCACAGTGCTACCTATTTACTCGTGCTGGTATGTTTTTGAACTGCTAGGTTGGCAAAAGCTGGGACAGCAATGGGAGCTCAACCCGTTGCATGGATTCGAACTGCCAACCTTCGGATTGGCAAGCCCATGAGGCTCCGTGGTTTAGACCACAGCGCCAGCCACTCCCTGGGCCATCGGCAGGACTCTTAAATAACAAAATGTCCCGGTGCTTGTTGTCACGCTTTTGTTGCACCTTCAGATGGTGGCAACACTTCCAGTAACTCTTCCTCCTCCAGTTTAGTAACACTGGGGATGCCTCACAGAATAAACAATAAAGCAGATGATGGACAGATAGTTCAGTATAAATCCACCACGAATGCACTATTATTATGTCAAGACAGCCAAGGGGAAGGGGAAGGAGAGACCCTGTCTGGAGAGCCCCTAAACAGCTCATAAATTTTGTGCGAGCAAATCCCACTGAACGCTCAAGAAATAGGTCACCTGGAGAAGCCCAAACTAATTTGCACCTCAGCCTCTGGTTTCCGCAACTGAAACAACAAGGGTGTTGGCACCCTTATGCCAGCCCTGCCTGTGAAACCTATATACAACCCTGCACAAAGAACGTGGATTATTAAAGCACCCCATTAAGGCTGCTTCTGCAGTCCATCAGCTTTTTCCACTATAACAACTGCCGAAAGGCCTGATGTGCATTCCAGGTAACCTGGGCCCACATTTAATTTCCAGTAGCTCCTAAGCTGCTGTTTCCTAGGAGGAGAAAGCGAAGGGCAAGTCTATTCTGACGCAGTGCTGGCTGCTCCACAGACATCACGTGACTCACAAGACGGCTGTATCCACATGGCATTCATTTGCTCTAATGAGTCTGCCATATGGCCCAGACTGTAGCTGGGAATGAGCCATGCCAGTTCGTAATAGTATGGCCCTTTCAAACTGGTTGCACCTTGGAGCATGGAATAAAATCTGCAAAGCCCTTTCGTGGTGTGTTATCTTAGAAGTCACTGAAAAATCAGGAGCGACGAAAGAACATGGTGATCCCATCTCCCCAGTTTAAATACACACACACACACACACACACACACACACACACGTCCACTTACACAAACCAGTGGCTCTTAAGTGGGTAGCTCTCTTCCAAGATGCATTGGCGGAAATGTTTTCCAGTCAGTTCTTGGAACATGCCTGGATATTTTATCCGGCATCCTTACAAAAGGCGACTCTGAAAACCTTCCTAGAACAGAACACGTTCAGCTCCAAAGCAATGGCTTTTTCCACCCATTTGGTTACATCTTGGCAGCATAGAGTTGTTAGCATTCCCTTCACCGGTGAATCTACAACCAATTCAGAACCAGTCTAGCTTACACGGGGAAGCCAAGTGAGATTATTGGCCCATTGACCTCAGTATTGTCTATACTTTTTGGACACAGGGGCCACATTCATGGTTGGGCAGCCCACCGAGGGCCAGAAGCAGTAGATCTTCTGAATACTAGTCGCTGGAAATCGCAGGAGGGGAATGTGCTCTTTATCAGACCCTGTTTTATAATATAATAATAAATTTTTATTTATACCCCGCCCTCCCCAGTCAAAACCGGGCTCAGGGCGGCTCACACCAATAAAATTACAATAAAACATAAAAAGCAATTGATTAAAATACAGATTAAAATACAGTATTAAAATTTAAAATGCAGCCTGATTTTAAGTTGTCCATAAATCCAAGCCATGAGGGAGGAAAACACAGGGGTCAGACTAAGTCCAACCCAAAGGCCAGGTGGAACAGCTCTGTCCTGCAGGCCCTGCGGAAAGATGACAAATCCCGCAGGGCCCTGGTCTACTGTGAAAGAGCGTTCCGCCAAGTTGGGGCCAAAACTGAAAAGGCCCTGAAAAGGCCTTTTCCAAGGACAGTCCCGGATTTACAGAAGCTGTCCCAGTTTCTGATTTGATCCTGTAATGTCCTGCTTTTCCGTGGGATGTCCCTATTTTTATCAGAGAAATGTTGAAGGGTATGGAGTTATGTGAGCCTGGAGCCAAGGAGATAAGTACAGTGGTACCTCCGGTTGTGGTTGGGATCCATTCCGGAGCTCCAGTCTGATCCTGAGGTTTCGGCAACCGGAGGGACTGCTTCTGCGCACGTGGCGAAACACTTCTGGGTTTGCTGCTTTCACAACCTGAAGTTTATGTTACTCGAGGGTAACATAAGCCGAGGTGCTCCTGCAACTCTACAACCTTTAGAAGACACCTGAAGGCAACCATGCAATGGGAAGCTTTTAAATGTTTCATGTTTTATTATGTTCTTGTATATGTTGGAAGGCACCCAGAGTGGCTGGGACAACCCAGTCAGATGGATGGAGTATTATTATTATTATTATTATTAGTAGTAGTAGTAGTAGTATTTCCTTTCTTTCATCAAAGAAAAAGTTGGAGGATATGAGCTTATGTAGCTGGGGTCACACAGGGCCCCACACATTGTGTGCATCACTGCAGCACATCACAACTCATCACACATGCAGAAAGACAGTACTCTTTCTCATACACATATACATATGCTTAGCTACACACCCCATTCTCTCTCCCCTAAATGCAGGCACACCCCACTCTTCCCCATGCTGGGCTTTCCAGGGAGTTCACTGGGAAGAGGGATGAACTGTTAAACCATTCTGGGAATTGTAGCTCCGCGAGGGCATTAGGTGCTTCCTAACAACTCTCAGGGACCCAGGTGGCGCTGTGGGTTAAACCACTGAGCCTAGGGCTTTCTGATCAGTAGGTCAGCGGTTCGAATCCCTGTGACGGGGTGAGCTCCCGTTGCTCGGTCCCAGCTCCTGCCAACCTAGCAGTTCGAAAACACGTCAAAGTGCAAGTAGATAAATAGGAACCGCTACAGTGGGAAGGTAAACGGCGTTTCCGTGTGCTGCTCTGGTTTGCCAGAAGCGGCTTTGTCATGCTGGCCACATGACCTGGAAGCTATACGCCGGCTCCCTCGGCCAATAATGCGAGATGAGCGCGCAACCCCAGAGTCGGTCACGACTGGACCTAATGGTCAGGGGTCCCTTTACCTTTACCTTTAACAACTCTCAGCACCCTTAACAAACTACAGTTCCCAGGATTCTTTGGTGCAAGCCATGGCTGTTTAAAGCGGTGCGATATTGCTTTGCATGTTTACATCATGCCAATGGGGCCTATATCTGGTGTTTACTGACCATTTGTCCTGGTTTCTCTGCAAAGGAAGTTCCGTGACAATGAGCAGTCATCTGATCTGCTCGCGTTGGGTTTCTACATCTTCCCAGTCACTGATTCATCATTCGTTCATCGTGTCACTTGCCAAACTGCAAAAAGCCAGTTTTTCTCTCTCTCTTTTTTAAGATTAGTTGTGCTAAAGCGACAAGAGTGCTTTAATCCACTTCAATTTCCAGCAAGTGCTTTGAAACTCTCTTGCACAATAGTGGCAGTCTGGGGGCACATAGCTTTTCAGATCTGCTTAATGCTGTTGATCATTTTAGGTTGCTTGTCTTACTCACCCTTTTGTAACATTTCTTAGATGTGTTTATTGTTCATGTGTAAGTCCCATTGGAAGTTTGCTGGGGTTGGTTGTTTTTTTTTAAGCAACAACAACCGAAGGGCAGGATATTAAGGGTTTTAAATAAATAAAGCTTAACCGATAAAGTTCAGTAGAAACTTTGAAACAGGGAATAAACAAAGAACGAATAAATAAACCAAACAATTTGCTACCAGCTAACCCCAGCTCAAATAACATGAAATGTATCTACAGCCAACACAATTTGTTTAGTCCAATTTGTTTCTCTCTGTTATTCTCTCAGCTGCAGATCACAAAGCCAGACTCTGGAAAGAGAATATGTTCCTGTTGTCCAGCAAGTTACTGTGGTGATTTTTCTGCCTTCTGCATAAAGTATTTTGAGTGTCCAGACACATAGAGCTTGGATATACAACCAGCACAAGTGAGTGGTAACACTCTGCCTGGCTAAAGAAGCATGCTTGAATGCAGAGGGGAGAGGCTCTCACTTGCACATAGAAAGCTAGCTTGTCAGGGGCAAGGCTAGTCTGAGCCCTTGTTCCTGCAGTGCTAGCTTTCTAGGTGCACAGTATTTTTTATCATTAGGGAACGTTCACACCTGCAACTTCTCACCTGCAGCCTTTGGTCATAAAACTTAAGTCTGATTCTGTAAATTGGCCTTCAGTTGTTCTGCACTACATGTCTACTCACATTCAAAGTGGATATGGCATGCTGTTATATACATCTTTCCCATATTTTTTTTCTTTAAAAATAAAACAGCCATGGGGAGAGGTTGCTTAACCCTTCAATTTTCCACCATTCCAGCCCCTCCCCAAGGCAGTTTTCTTCCCGCTGCTGTGGGCTCCTTTGAGAGGAAGAGAAGGATATCCATTTAATTAAAAAAGAAATGTACATCTAGTTGGGGCCATTGACTTTTCTGCTTCTCTACCCATCATTAACAGAACCCACTGCCCTCTTCTCCCCCATGCCCATGGCCCTCCTTTCAAGCTCAATATTGCAATGACTTTGCAAGTGGTTGAAAAAACTTCAGGTTCATGCATTGCAGAAGCACTCAAAGACACAAAGATAGGTCGCTGCAGGTCAGTGTAGAGCCATCATCCACAAAAACTCTGCAGAAAATGCTGTGCATTGAGACAGGGGAAGGAACTGGGTCAACTGCTACTTAAAAATAGATTCAAAGGACGTCTCCTTCCCAAACGTCAATTTGTCATTGCAACAAAGAGTTAATGGGGGAAATAAATCCCCTCTCCCAAAGCTCAAAGGAAAAGGTTTTTTGGGGGGGGGTTGTAATAAGTGGTGACTTAAGGTCATCTTACTTTCTCTTCAAAGATGGCCCAAGGGGAAATTTGTCAGAGTGATTTCCACCCACTACTGCCAGCCACACTGCTATTAGTTCACTTACTAATCAATGCCATTCTACCTGCCAAACAAATGCTCTCATCTGGGCAGCTGTATGCAGTATGGATCTGATTTTTATCAAAGCTGATGAGCTTTGTGGAGTCTCCCATCAATGTGATGGACGAATTGGGGTCAGATAAATAGATGGAAGGAGGAGGAGGAGGAGGAGGAGGAGGAGGAGGAGGAGGAGAAGAAGAAGAAGAAGAAGAAGAAGAAGAAGAAGAAGAAGAAGAAGAAGAAGAAGAAGAAGAAGAAGAAGAGCTTGTTCGACAGTGGAATTTGCTGCCATGGAGTGTGGTGGAGTCTCCTTCTTTGGAGGTCTTTAAGCAGAGGCTTGACAGCCATCTGTCAGGAATGCTTTGATGGTGTTTCCTGCTTGGCAGGGGGTTGGACTGGATGGCCCTTGTGGTCTCTTCCAACTCTATGATTTGAAGAAGAAGAAGAGGAAGAAGAAAGTGTTGGTCACAAACTTGGATGGCTTTAAAAGAGGGTGAGATAAAATCATGGAGGAGAAGGCTGTCAATGCTATGATGGCTATTCACTGCCTCCATGATCAGAGGAAAGAATGCTTCTGAATATCAGCAGCTAGAAACTGCAAGAGGGGAAAGTTCTCTTGTGCTCGGGTCCTGCTCGTGGGCTTGCCATACACGTGAGAACAGGACACTGGACTGGGTGGGTCATTTCATTGTCTTGAAACAGCAGACTCATCTCATGTTCTTCCATATACATATAAGTACTCATCAAGCAAATTGTATATAAACCAGAATAAATGTTCAACAGAGGCTGGATATAATCTCACCATCGCATAAGATTTGTGCAAGCAAATTGGGCTGAATGCTTAATATAAAAAAGGTCAACTGGAGGAGCCCAGTAATTCTTAAAGAAAATCCAGGTGGGGAATGCTCCTGATTCTAGTATGCTAAAACTACCAAGAACACATGAAGAAGCCAACTAAAACTACCCCCCACTGGGCCATTTGTTTGTCTCTTTGGTGCTTGAATGATGGTCAGGGGTGTTGCGGGCAACACTGGTCTCTATTCCTCTTTCTTTCTTTCTTTCTTTCTTTCTTTCTTTCTTTCTTTCTTTCTTTCTTTCCCTCCCTCCCTCCCTCCCTCCCTCCCTCCCTCCTCTGATGCCCTCTCTTGTCTCTGCCTCCTAAAGGCTTGCTTGGCTGTTTGTTGCAGCCGCTCTGGCTGCAAGCTCCCCAGGCGAATGATGCCTCTGGGGCTGGCCAGGAGGTGCTTCCCAGGCCCCTGTGGGGCAGTGTGAGGAGGCACCTCTCTTTGGGGCATGGGGGGCAGCAGTGGCTGCCCAGAGGACTCCCAAAGGTAGGGGAGAGGAGGTTGAGGGTGTTTGAAAAAGGGTGAGGGGCTGCCGGCTCTGCAGGCAAAGAGTGACATAACTGGGTTCCTGAGCCCCACGGGTGCTGCAGAAAGAATGTAGTTGATCAAGTGAGCCGTGGACCCAAAAAGGTTGAAAACCTCCTGCTACCGGTATAGGTTATCATTCTGTAAATTGTGGGGCCTTAAAAGACAAACAAATTTATTATGGCCTAAGGTTTTGTGGGTGGGACGCGGGTGGTGCTGTGGGTTAAACCACAGAGCCTAGGGCTTGCCGATCAGAAGGTTGGCGGTTCGAATCACCACAATGGGGTGAGCTCCTGTTGCTCAGTCCCAGCTCCTGCCAACCTAGCAGTTCAAAAGCACAAAGTGCAAATAGATAAATATGTACCGCTACAGCGGGAAGGTAAATGGCGTTTCCGTGCACTGCTCTGGTTCGCCAGAAGCGGCTTTGTCATGCTGGCCTCATGACCTGGAAGCTGTACGCCGGCTCCCTCAGCAATAACGCGAGATGAGTGCCGCAATCCCAGAGTCGGTCACAACTGGACCTAATGGTCAGGGGTCCCTTTACCTTTTAGGTTTTGTGGACTGTGTTCCACTCCATCAGATGAACAATGAGTGTACTTGGTGCACACTTAGAATACCTAGTTGATCTATGGTCACCACTACAACTTTTGCAGCAATGTGTCAGAAGACAAAATTCAGCAGCTTCTTCCAATAGTTGTGCAAAGCAGCCTTCGTTCAGGACACTGAAATGGACTGCGTGCACTGAAAGGGTTTGGAAACACGAGAATGCCCTTGTAGCTTTTATGATGTTGATCAAGGACTTGAATTCTCTGCCTTTCCTCTTCTGCTTTCCAATACAGAATAGGCTGTGCTTATAATAGTTCTTGCCAATGGACCATTGGCTCCAATTCTGTTTTCACTCTTTCACACTTGGAAGCATTTGCTTCTATAACACATCTGTGTTTAGCCTACCAGCAGCTGTGGAACATACCCTGTAAGAGGAGATTTCGTTAACAATGAAGAAATCAAAACACAATTGCTAAGGGGGAGCAGGGAAGTGACTCAGGGTTGCAGTAGGAATTGGAGGAATAAAAGAAAGCATAGGAAGCTCCCTTACAGTGTGTCAGACCATAGGCCAATATTGTCCACACCAAATGGCAAAGGCTCTCCATGAGTCTTTCATTGCCCTGCCTGGGGATGCCAGGGAATGACCCAAGGAGCTTCATCATGACAAGCACACCCTCCCCTAAGGCAAGTAAACATGATCAAGAACATGAGGTCTCAATAGACCTATAAGAGCAGGGGTGCGCAGTGACCTCCCTGGGGCCCAAGCCTAGGCATTGTGTATGGAGGTCCTGGGCTGCCCAGACAACAAGACCCCAATGTGGTCCAAAGGAAAGCAGAGCACCAGCTTGGCTGCAGGAGCTGCTGGAAGGAGGCGTACAAAGAGCCAATCCAGACTTGTGTAGGATTTACTCCTTAGCCTTTTCTTCTCCCAAAGATGTCTTGCAAGGCAGTGGAGGTTTAGGATAAGAGTTTTCCTTCTCCTAGATGGGCTACCTTCCCAGGTTGATGAGCCCCATCTGTCAAACACTTCCTTCTACAACACATGCAGAAACCGCCTTGGACCCACTATTGGTCTCATCCACTCAATCCACCGGAGCATGTCTTCCCAAGCAGAGAAGCCCTTGATGTGACTCACTGAGGGTTTGAAAAATAACAACAACAACAACAACAACAACAACAACAACAACAACAACAACAAATTATTTATACCCCGCCCATCTGGCTGGATCCGCCCCCCCCCCCGCCACTCTGGGCGGCTTCCAACACACATTAAAATACATTAAAATATCACAGATTAAAAACTACCTTAAACAGGGCTGCCTTTAGGTATTTTCTAAATGTCAGGTAGTTGTTTATCTCTCTGACCTCTGATGGGAGGGCGTTCCACAGGGCGGGTGCCACTACCGAGAAGGCCCTCTACCTGGTTCCCTATAGCTTTGCTTCTCACAGTGAGGGAACCGCCAGAAGGCCCTCGGCGCTGGATCTCAGTGTCCGGGCTGAACGATGGGGGTGGAGACGCTCCTTCAGGTATACAGCACTGAGGCCGTTTAGGGCTTTAAAGGTCAGCACCAACACTTTGAATTGTGCTCGGAAACGTACTGGGAGCCAATGTAGATCTCTCAGGACCAGTGATATGTGGTCCCGGCGGCCGCTCCCAGTCACCAGTCTGGCTGCCGCATTCTAGATTAATTGCAGTTTCCGCGTCACCTTCAAAGGTAGCTCCATGTAGAGCACATTGCAGTACTCCAAGTGGGATATAACCAGAGCATGCACTACTCTGGTGAGACAGTCTGCGGGCAGGTAGGGTCTCAGCCTGCGTACCAGATGGAGCTGGTAGACAGCTGCCCTGGACACAGAATTGACCTGCGCCTCCATGAACAGCTGTGAGTCCAAAATGACTGCGCACCTGGTCCCTCAGGGGCACACGTATCCAAATCAGGACCAGGGAGTCCCCCAAACCCGCCCGCCCCCTGTCCCCCATAAACAGTACTTCAGTCTTGTCAGGATTCAACCTCAATCTGTTAGCCACCATCCATCCTCCAACCGCCTCCAGGCACTCACACAGGACATTCACCGCCCTTACTGGTTCTGATTTAAAAGAGAGGTATGCTAGGTTACGGTTACTGCCGCATGCTGACAACTTCTAGGAGCCAGAGATGAGACCCTAGTGCAGGGTAGAGTCCAAAGGTGGACAAACTGCCGCAGGAGGAGCACACTGTGTCCCTCACCTAAGGTACTACCCCTTCCCTAACCCTGTATACCCAATAATCTACTACTCCAATAATCCCTCACCCTTGGGCCATGCTGACTGGGGCAGTTGGGAGCCCAGCAACATCTCAATGAGGAGGGAGTTCCGCACTTTGAGGCCTGACACAAAGAGTGCCAGCTTGGAACTACCAAGAAGGCTCCCTCTGCTAATCTGAGATGGTCTGTAGGGAAGGAGGCAGCCTCTCAGATATTTGGGGCCTAAGTCATTTTGGGCTTTAAACACTAGCATGAGCACCTTGCATTGGGCCTCGAAATAAACTGGCAGCCAAGTTTTATTCCACACTTTCTGGTGAATTTCCCTGTCACTCTCCATTTTGCAAAAATAAAGGGGGGATTTTGGGGGATGATAGAATCATAGAGTTGGAAGGGACCCTGAGGATCATCTAGTCCAACCCCTTGCAATGCAGGAATGTGAAGCTGTCCCAAATGGGGATCGAACCTGCGACTTTGCTATTACAAGCACCATGCTCAGTCTAACCAACTGAGCTATCTGGAAGAGAGTTTGCAAGACCTCCCAATCAGCTCCGATGGTGTGACCTGAATTTGCCAGTATGTGGCTGGATCCCTCCTGAAAACAGTCTGGAAATGTCCTTTGCTATTGTCTGCACGCAGTTGGAGAGCTTTGCTAAAATAACAAAATGTGGCCATCGGGATTTTTGGAACAGTCGGTCAAAGTCAGTCAAAAGCATTAGGGTGGATAAGGGAAGAGGGAAGTCTGAAACAGGGACCGCAAGAGAAAAGGGGGGGGGGAGACTTCAAAAGGGCTTCGGAATCCACACCTCTCTCTGAAGTCGGCACTGGTTCAAAGTCTCATTAGACCCGTTTACAGGCTGAATGGAATTATTACCAGAAAATGAAAAAAACACATCAAAAATGGTTACAACAAGAGGCAAAATGCACTTCCAGCTGTACGCGCCAATTATGCTTCATTCACTGCTTTTTTTTAGGACTTCTTGGACTATATTTAGTGGCAAATCTTGTTCTCTGGAATCAGAGAGTGAGGGGAGAGGGCACAAGCAGCCCCGACTCTTTTCTAATGATTAACCACTTAATTTTGCTTAAAACACATCTAACCTGAAATAAATGGCTGTGGCTTTCACTGTCATGGGGTTGAGTAGCCGGGCAATGTATGCTTTACACTTCCATCGCCTTTCATCTGGAGATCTCAACCCATTTTGGAAAGATTACTTAGTGATACCTCATTACCTCCTGGGTGATATGTACTGAAGCGGGGAGATGCACAGATCTGCTTGTGAGCATGGGATTCTGACTCAAGCCCACTTAATTTATTATTATACTTATACCCCAACTTTTCCTTTAAGGAGCTCAAGGTGGGGTACATAGGGTTGTCTTCAACTAACGTTTACTCAGGGTAGACCCATTCAAATGGATGGCCATGACTAACTTAGGTCCATTAATTGCCACAGGTCTACTCTGAGCAAATTTGTTTTGGTCTTTTTGCCAAATAGTGGGTTGTTGTTTTTTGCCAAATTTTAACAAACCAGCCACAAATTTGAACAAAATTAATACAATTTTTCCAAAAATTGATTTCCCACGCTCCGTTCTTGATGTGTCCAAAATTTCCTCTTGTTGCTGCATTATTTTCTTAGTTATTTCTAATTCACATTCCATTCCTTACAATTGACCTTATATTAGAATGGTTTTTGTTGTTTTTTAACTTATTATCCTTTTTTTCAAAAATATTTTTATTGGATTTTACAGAACAAAAGATTATAGCAATACCAAATACATAACCATATATTGAGATTTCTCTGAATCTCTTGACTTCCACCCTCCCTTCCGTGGGTCCAAGTGTCAACATCTTCAACTGCATATTATTTCATAATCCATGTAATATAACTCTCCATATTATGCACAGTATTTGTTACATTATAAGTGTTATTAAAATCCTGGTTATCTGCTTACAATTGTCTCCTAAATAAATTGTCAATTTTTCCCATTTCCCATTTTTCCCATTTTCCCCATTTTTCTTTCTTGAAGTTTTTGTCCTTTTGGTTCCTGAGCTTTCCAGTCAGTTTTGCCCTTTCAGCGGCGTCCATCACCTTAGTTTGCCATTCCTTTGATAGGGACTCTTACTTTTTTCCATCTCTGTTAACTTATTATCCTGAACCATCAACTATCTACTCTGAGAAAGTGTTACATGGAGACAAAGCATGGCCTTCCTTCTCTCCATGTTATCCTCACAACAACCCTGTAAGACAGGTAAGGTCGAGCAATAAGGACTGGCCCAAGTGAGCATCGTGGCCTGAGGGAATAAGATCGTTCAGTTTTTCTGCTTCCATCACTGTCCACAAGTTGGAGGATGAACTTTTGAGGTAGAGAAACTCCTCTACTTAGAATCATAGAATCATAGAGTTGGAAGAGACCACAAGGGCCATCCAGTCCAACCCCCTGCCAAGCAGGAAACACCATCAAAGCATTCTTGACATATGCCTGTCACTCTGCTTAAAGACCTCCAAAGAAGGAGACTCCACCACACTCCTTGGTAGCAAATTCCACTGCTGAACAGCTCTTACTGTCAGGAAGTTCTTCCTAATGTTTAGGTAGAATCTTCTTTCTTGTAGTTTGAATCCATTGCTCCGTGTCCGCTTCTCTGGAGCAGCAGAAAACAACCTTTCTCCCTCCTCCATATGACACCCTTTTATATATTTGAACATGGCTATCATATCACCCCTTAACCTTCTCTTCTCCAGGCTAAACATGCCCAGCTCCCTAAGCCGTTCCTCATAAGGCATCGTTTCCAGGCCTTTGACCATTTTGGTTGCCCTCTTCTGGACACGTTCCAGCTTGTCAGTATCCTTCTTGAACTGTGGTGCCCAGAACTGGACACAGTACTCCAGGTGAGGTCTGACCAGAGTGGAATACAGTGGTACTACCGTATTACTTCCCTTGATCTAGATGTGGAAGTAGATGTGATCTACTTGTGGATGCTTCGAACCATGAACTCCCAGGGTCCGAGATCACTCAGGGCTAGTAGAGGCAAGGGATGGACCCGGTGGACGTGATGGAGGGGGGCACTGATGGGCAGTGACCTTCCATGCAATTGTCAGCTCCAGCTGAGCTGAATACCCATGCTGCTAGAGACTAGCTGTGCTTTCTACACCAGTGTGACATGGCGGTTCATGTGCTGGGCTGAAAGCAGAGAGAACGTGAATTCAAATCCTGATCCTATAATCCCTACCACAGCCCTGTGAAGTAGGTTAGGCAGAGAGGCAGAGACTAGTCCGAGGTCACGCAGGGGGGACTCTAAGCACAACACCACACAGGCTGCGCAAGAGGGTAGAAGAGAGAAGTGGTCCTCCTAAAAATATGATAGGAGCCCACCCATCAGGGGATCCCCTTCCCCAAACAGCTGGGGAGAGTGTCATCAAGTTGGCAAAACGTATTTATTCCACAGGACTAAGTTTCATGTTCATACCAGAAGCAAATGGCACTGCTGTGTGTGGTGGGGGAGAGGCTATGGGGGGGGGAGAAGCAGGCAGGGGGGAGAGAGTTGTGCACCCCTCTCCTTTCCCGCTTAGGCACTTCCCCCAGCACAATGCTCTTCATGGCAAAGCTTTGCAAGAAGTGAAGTAGCAGCCTGGGATTTAAAATATGAGGTAGAGGCAGACTACCATCATCACCCTTTCTTTTCTTTAGATAACCACCACCCCACACCTTGCAATCCTTTATTCCGATTTGGAAATTATTATTATTATTATTATTTCATTCTGCAATTCAGATTTCCAGCCACACTGCCTGCCACTGTAGAGGAGGGCAGTTTAATAGATCTTGGAATGCCTCTCGGACTAACATTTTGTATCCCAGGGAATTTATAATACATCACGGTTTAAATAAACAGTCCTTTAGCTTCGTGTAATTATATGCAGCTGCACAAACCTGTTTGCTCAAAATTCAGGAAGTGACAAGGGCTGCTTTTTCAGACATTCCCGGATTCCTAAGTTGTTTATCCCAGAGTGTTGGCTGCTCCTAACTTCGCTCAATTTATTTATTTATTCTCTCCAGCTCCCCCTGTCCACCCTCACCCCAGCAATCACTGGGAAAGAGCCGTTTATTTAACCTAGTGTGATGCTTTTACCACACCTGGATCTTGTATTTGGTCTTTTTGTATAAAACGTCTGCACCGGTTAGTGGAATAAACTTGGAAGACAGGAGTCTATACGTATCTAACAAGCATTCTGTGCTACGGTGAGCCTCTCACCCTCCAGGTGTGATGGACCCCAACTTCATCAAAATGAACTAAAGCAGTGGTTCCCAACTGGTGGTACGCGGATCCTTGGGTGGGGTGCTTAATCCACCCAGGTGGTCCGTGGCACCATTCACATATCAAAAAACTGCCATAGAGATATCAAAATCTTCAAAAGTAGGGGGTCCATGGATTGGCTTTTTAAAAAACAACATCAGGGGATCTGCAATCCTTAGCTAATTGGGAACCACTGGACTAAAGTGTTCTTGTTGCTCTAGCACACCCACAAAAATCCAACACAGTAAAAATTAAACTGGATTTTTTGTAAAGAAGGTAATGGGGAAATAAATGCATGTAAAAGTGTGAGGTGAAGCCACTCCGCATATGAAATAGCTTTAAATGAAAATACCTTATGATTTATTACTTAGACCATATCATATTTATTGTATAAGACTACTTTTTAACCCAGGAAAATCTTCTCAAAAGTCGGGGGTCGTCTTATACGCCGGGTCGTATTTCTTATACGGCGAGTATATCCCAAACTCTATATTTTAACTGGAAAGGTTGGGGGTCGTCTTATATACCCAGTCATCTTATACACCGGAATATACGGTATTTCTGCACAGATTTATTTTTAAAAACTCACCCACAACAATGTCATAGAATTGTAGAGTTAGAAGGGGCCACGAGGTCATCTCAAACCCACAACCCTGACATTGAGTCTTATGCTGACCAACAATTATGTAATCGTTTGTTTTAGAGCCAATTTCCCCTCTAGCCTTTATTTTAAAAAGAAAAGAAAAAAAGTATGTAATACTTGAAATTCATGAATAATCTGACGCCCTAAATTGCAGCTTAGGTGGAATCTACCCACATATTTAAAAATGCTGTGAAAATACTTTTTTAAAAAAAAATGATGTGAAAAAATACATGGAATTTGACATAGCTCACTGTCACCATCTAGTGTCACATTTGTATATTGCATTTTACAACACACTTAAAATGTTTTATTGGCAACTGTGTAGCTGAGTCCTGAGTTTGTGCATAGATTGGTCACTTGTGTATCTGGAAAACCTATAAGTCCCAGACTATATCTGCACCATACATTATTGCACAGTTAAAGTGCACGGCTTCCTCCAAGGAATCCTGGGAAATCTAGTTTCTTAAGGGTGCAGGAACTGTAGCTCCCTGAGGGGGTATACTACAATTCCCAGGATTATTATCTTTTGTAGGTGGGAGCCATGTTATTTAAATGTGCTTTAAATGCGTGTTGCAGATGTGGCCTAAGGCTGTGTATCATCCTGAATTTCTTTATAGTGCTTTTAAAAATGGGGGGGGGAATGGAGCAGCTGGTAGGAGTCATGGACCAATGCATATATTTTGAATGTTAAAATGGCAGAGCCTAAAGGTTAGAAATTTAAATAACTAAATTGTGTATGGAATTTGGAGGTCGTTCACAAGATATTGCTCTTTAAAGGCCTACTTAACTTCAGAACAAGCACTCCACTCTGTCCTGGAAAAAGCACCTCATGACCTCTTCTTCATTAGCAAGTTAAACAGAAAAACCAACACAGGTGTGATATTAAACTCCCAATCCAAATACACAGAACTATGAGAAGGTTATATCTAAGGCTAATTAACCAGAGATTATATTTTGATTCATGGAAGTAAGTAAATAAATACAGTTCCTTCACCAACCTCTGTACCTATAAACATGCTAAACCCAACTCCACACAAACTCACAAACCCCTAAAAATTTATCTGCAGATAAATCCACATCTTAATAACTTCCAACAGGAAAATGGTGCCACATTGCTCTTCTTTAGCAAAATGGCATGCAGTGTTTTATTTACTCTGTAGCTTCTTAAGAATAACCTGGGCACCTTTAATTGCTTCGAATGTCGACCTGTCTTTATTGAACAAGCTGCAAATTCATCTGTCCCCACAGACTTGTGACAATTAGACTCACAAACTGCACTCAGCTACTGGGTTCATTTTGAAAGCTGTTCTTTTGGTCCAGAATGAAAGCTGCTCATAGACGACATCAGAGAAATCCAGGAGATGGTCATTTTTCCTAGGGACATTCTGGCTGTATCTAAAGGTAAAGGGACCCCTGACCATTAGGTCCAGTCGTGACCAACTCTGGGGTTGCGGCGCTCACCTCACGTTATTGGCCGAGGGAGCCGGCGTACAGCTTCCAGGTCATGTGGCCAGCATGACAAAGCCACTTCTGGCAAACCAGAGCAGTGCACGGAAATGCCGTTTACCTTCCCGCTGCAGCGGTACCTATTTATCTACTTGCACTTTGACGTGCTTTCAAACTGCTAGGTTGGCAGGAGCTGGGACCGAGCAACGGGAGCTCACCCCATCACGACATTCGAACCGCCAACCTTCTGATCAGCAAGCCCTAGGCTCTGTGGTTTAACTCACAGCGCCACTCGCGTCCCTACACCCGCTGTATCTACACAGCTATAATAAACACTCTGGGGGGGAAAACCATTTTAAAGCTCACTATGGAAAATTTCCTAAAGTTCCAATTTCAGCTCCACAACACCATCTTTTGTCACAATGTTATAACACATTTATAACGTGGTTGTTGTTGTTGTTGTCAGGGCCGGCCCTAGGGCCAGGCTGGGTGGCGCAGGGCACTACAGCGCTGGCGCGCCAGGAGGGCGCCGCGACCTGCGCCCGCCCGCTGGCTGCGGTCCGCCGCGCAGCTGCGCCCACCCGCCCGCCACGCTGGGAAACGGGGCGGGAGGGCGCCGGAGAGATCGCGCTGTGCCTGACTGCCCGCCCGCCACCCGGCAGCGCCTGTGGCAGCCGCGCTGCGCCCACCCGCCCACCGCGCTGGGAAACGGGGCGGGAGGGCGCCGGAGAGATCCGGCGCACCACGGTGCCAGGGGCGCTTAACACAGCCCTGGTTGTTGTTGTAGCTCCTCTGTGGCTAAGCAGTTGAAAGTATGACTCAGTAGCACCTTAGAGACCAACTTAGTTGGTCTCTAAGGTACTACCAGAAGGAATTTTTTTATTTTGTTTCGACTACGTCAGACCAACACGGCTACCTACCTGTAACTAGAGCAGTAGCACGGCTTAGGGGGGATTTTTAAAGAAGACAAACAGACCCTTCACTAATCCTCAGGGAGGGAGGTGTTTTGAGCTGAATAATTTGGGATCACTCTTCAAAACTGTGTTAATGTGCACTTCATTTGGCGTTTCAAGAAAGGGCTGTGGGCGCCAGTCGTAAAATGGCTGCTGTAGTATGTGTGGGACACAAAATGTGGAACACAAAATGTGGAGGGAAAACTAAGAAGAAGACACCCTGAAACAACACAACAAAGGCTGAACGTGCTGAGTGACTGTTTTGTGAGGAGATGGAACGGAACGGCTGGAACTCCACACTGCAACATTTTATTGCCGATCCCAGCAGTTATGATTTCACATTCAGGATCAGAGTCATGAGTGCAACCAAGGTTCAATGCAATCTCAAGAACACCTCTTTATAGGCCCCTTGATAATTACTAATGAGAAATGGAGACAAGGTTTCAAGGTTTTGGAGACAAGGTTTCAAAAGGACTGGAGTAAATATGTGGACTATATGGAGAAAAACTGTAGATCATTAAAAACTCTCGCAGGATTAAAATAAACCTTACGAATTGACCAATATGTTAAAAAAGGAACTGCAAAAAAGGGAATTAACAAGAAACCCGCATGAAGGGAGGGGGGGAAGTCATAGCTCGGCGGAGCAAGGTAAAAGATGTGAATATAAGATTTTGTATAAAAGATTGGTTTTGTTAATTTGTTGAATTTGGAAAATTGGAATAAAATGTATTTAAAAAAAAAATAATTACTAATGAGAAATGAACGGGGGCTTTGTTCCTGTCGCAGACAGGAAGACAAAGCAAACAAAAGCTTTCTGAATTCCTAGAAATGTCTCTTGGGTTTATACTTCTCTCTCTTCAGGCACAAAGCAAATTGTGCACGGAAGGTTTTTAGTTCATTACCGTGACCTTCCCTTTGCTTTCCGCTAGGCTACCGTACTTTTGTGTCCTATTTTAACGGGGGAGGGGGGGACAGAAAGCAAAGTAATCCAAGGGCGGCTGCAAGATCGGTTTGCCACCCCATGGAGGTACATACAGGATTTTGTATGGCTACGTATGTTGCATACAAATCCTTGTTTACATGGGAAGAAGAGGAGTGTCCCCACGTTCCTTGCAACGAGTTTACAATCTGTGTCACTGTGTAAACAACTGTACACTCATTCCTGGAAGGAATGGTAGGATACACATTTTATTACTAATAAGAAATAATAATGCTTTGCATGCAGCAGGTCCCAGGTTCAGTTAAAAGGAGGTGGTGTCAAACATGGAGAAGTAGTTGATGTCAAATATCTCTGCCTGACAGCCTGCAGGAACCAATGCAAGTCAGAGCAGGCAGTATGGGACTAGCTCAGGGATTTGAAACCAGCTGGTTGGCCAGACCTCCATTTTCCAGTTTTGACAAGTGGGCAGAAGCACCACCTGGAAATCACCTGATAATGACATACGGTGATTGACAGCTGTCAAAGTTGTGTTCACTTTTTTTGGAAAACGGAGGCAACAGAACTACTAGGAAGGCGAAGGACTCCCTGATGCACTTCAGCGCATCTTGATAACTGCACAATCCTGTTCAAGAACATCACAGAATCTTAGACTCATAGAGTTGGAAGAGACCACAAGGGCCATCCAGTCCAACCCCCTGCCAAGCAGGAAACACCATCAAAGCATTCTTGACATATGCCTGTCACTCTGCTTAAAGACCTCCAAAGAAGGAGACTCCACCACACTCATTGGTAGCAAATTCCACTGCTGAACAGCTCTTACTGTCAGGAAGTTCTTCCTAATGTTTAGGTGGAATCTTCTTTCTTGTAGTTTGAATCCATTGCTCCATGTCCGCTTCTCTGGAGCAGCAGAAAACAACCTTTCTCCCTCCTCTATATGGCACCCTTTCATATATTTGAACATGGCTATCATATCACCCCTTAACCTTCTCTTCTCCAGGCTAAACATACCCAGCTACCTAAGCCGTTCCTCATAAGGCATTGTTTCCAGGCCTTTGACCATTTTGGTTGCCCTCTTCTGGACACGTTCCAGCTTGTCAGTATCCTTCTTGAACTGTGGTGCCCAGAACTGGACACAGTACTCCAGGTGAGGTCTGACCAGAGCAGAATATAGTGGTACTATTACTTCCCTAGATCTAGATGCTATACTCCTATTGATGCAGCCCAGAATTGCATTGGCTTTTTTAGCTGCTGCATCACACTGCTGACTCATGTCAAGTTTGTGGTCTACCAAGACTCCTAGATCCTTTTCACATGTACTGCTCTCAAGCCAGGTGTCACCCATCCTGTATTTGTGCCTTTTTTTTTTTTTTGCCCAAGTGTAGTACCTTACATTTCTCCTTGTTAAAATTCATCTTGTTTGCTTTGGCCCAGTTGTCTAATCTGTTAAGGTCATTTTGAAGTGTGATCCTGTCCTCTGGGGTATTAGCCACTCCTCCCAATTTGGTGTCGTCTGCAAACTTGCTCAGGATGCCCTCAAGCCCATCAAGAACATGAAGAACATGCCCCAGATCACTCCAATATGCTTCATCGTTCTGGGTACACAGAGATCCACTTCTATCTAGGTCAGCATCCTCTCCGCACAGCGGTGGCCAAGCAGATGCCTCAGAGATGTCTACAAGCAGGACATGAGTTCAGTGGCACCCTTGAACTTCTGACCCCCAGCAACCGAGGCACGGTGTCTTGGTGCAGATGATCCCATAAGAAGCAGAATTGGGGATACAAGTAAAGTGGTCCAGGTGATCACATCCAAACCTGAGCATTGAATCAACATCAGAGTGATCTCCCACCCCTCACCCATGGGGGGGGGGAATTACAGACGAGGTGCTTCAAGGGCAATGGCTGAAAGCCCATTTGGAAGTATCCTGCTAATGTATATAATCTCTAAGGACTGGAAGCAGTTACTGATTTCAATGAATAAGCCATGCTTCTTAATCGGCTTGAATACAAGCCTTGCCTCTAACTCCTAATGAATGAAAACACTAGGAGATCTTCAATGAAAAATGCATGGGAGTGTGCCATTCATAAAAACATTCAATTACACATATGAAGCATATCCTGCCATGACCCATAGGCACTTGGCTTTAGGAAGTAGAGTGACCCTGTTTTCTGAAAGTCTGTCAATGGCTCAAACTGGTTGCCCTCTCATGCAAAACTGAGCGTCTTCAGGAGGAAATCAATAAGCAGAAAGTAATCTCTGAGTACGGCTACAGCAAACAGAACGTCCTTTGCCCTAGGCACAAAATAGTTTCTTTTCTTTTTTCGTATAAAAGTGGGAGGGCGGGGAGATGAAGAAACGTTTTGTCTCTTGCCTATATTGCTTTATGGTGGTCTTGAAAGTATGCGGGGGCCAAGCTGTGTATTTACTCATTCACTTATTTGCAGCATTTGCCAGCCACACTTGAGTGTATGTTCTCAAAGTGTTTGATTCACAAATAATAAACTCACAAGAAAACCACAATGAAACAGAGCAGAACAGAGAACAGATCAAATAAAAAGCCAGCAGCAACAACAAAATAAACCCAGAACTGCACCAAACACCTTAAAAGGCACAGGGAAATTGGAAGATTTTCACTTAGCACCAGAAAGAAAACAAAGACAGCACCAGGGGAGGGAAAGGCAATGGAAATTCCAGAAACAGGGTGCCATAGCAAAAAAGGCCCTGCCGTCTGTCATCGCCAACCTTATTTCAGATGGTGAAGAGATCCAGAGCAGGACATCAGAGGGTGATCTTAACACTCTGACAGGATCACGTGGGGAAAGCAGTGCTAGAAACTGGGATATGAAAGCTAGGAGCTAAATGGCACCTTAAACCTAGGTTATGGGCACCGCAAGTCCTCAGAGAGTGGCTAGAAGTGGGGAGGCAGTAAAAAGGTCCTCCTTCTTTTCATTCCTGCAGTGGCAGTTTTAATCTGAAATCTTAGGCGCAGTACTGCACCCAGAGCTCAGGAACTGCTCACATTAATGAAATTCCCTGTTGCAAAATGATTTTTAAAAAATGGTTGAATTTCTCCAATTCTGCTGTCAGCTGTCTGAGAACAAATTGTTAGGTTGCTGTCGTGAGTGAGTATGGAGCACACTAAAGTAAGAAAGGGATTTCTTTCCAGAACAATAACCATCAAACCATTCTGTCTAGAATTCTAATCTGAGTTATCAAGATTTATCTGGCAGGGGGAAAACCAAGAATTAAGTATAAATTGTTAACAGATACTAAAGATAGAGGAGGTTTCTCCCTGCTGGATTTAAAGTTATATTTTGAAGCAGCAGCTTTTTGCTGGATGAAAGAATGGTTTTTCCTTGACAATACTGATGTATTAGATTTGGAAGGTCATGATAATGCATTTGGTTGGCATGCATATTTGTGGTATGATAAGATCAAGGTTCAAAAAAGTTTTAAATGTCATATAATTAGAAAATCATTATATAATGTGTGGCATAGATACAAGGATTTGCTAGAAAGGAGAACACCCAGGTGGATTTCACCTTTAGAGGCTAAGGTGCATAAAAAATTGAATATGGAAACCAAGTGGTTAAAGTATAAAGATATATTGGTGGAAGAAGGAGATCATCTTAAGTTAAAAACATATGAACAGTTGAAGGATAATGTAAATGAGTGGTTGCAATATTATCAAATAAATGAAATGTTTAAAATGGATAAAAAATTAGGTTCTCAGGTAAAAAAGTCTATATTGGAGACTGAATTGTTAGAGTCTAAAACAAAGCATCTTTCAAAAATGCATAATTTATTGTTGGAATGGCATACAAAAGATGAGCAAGTGAAATCTGTTATGATTGATTGGGTGAAAGATGTGGGTCATAATATCATGATGGAAGATTGGGAAAGGTTGTGGAAGAAGAACATGCTAAAAGCAGCCCTTGACAGAGAAGAAGAAAACCATCAAGGAAGTAAGGCTTCATAGATCTGAATTAAGAACTTTGTCCAGGATTTGCCACAGGGGAGAAGGGAGTTTCAATTACTGCCTTCCTTTCACTATTGTTTGTTTTACTGAAAAAGGGGGCTACACTGGTACCTCTGGTTGCGAACGGGATCCGTTCCGGAGGCCCATTCACAACCTGAAAAGGCCGCATCCTGAAGCACTGAGTCTGCGCAGGCGCGTGACGTAATTCGGCGCTTCTGTGCATGTGCAAAGCACAATTTAGCGCTTCTGCGCATGCACACGCACTGAACCCGGAAGTAACCCGTTTTGGGACTTCCGGGTTCGGCACGTCCGTATCCCAAAAAGACTGTATGACTGTATTTTGCAATGAATGAAAGAAGAGGGAGCGGGGATAATGAAAGGGAGCCAGTAATTAACCCGCTTCCTTACAGGGAACAGAAACTGACGGTGTAAGTGGCAGTTAAGGCACCATTCACCCACCTGCCATTTTTAACAGGAAGCCGCAAAAGACACAGCAGGTGCAAGAAGGAAGCTACTAATTAAGGTTGCAGGAGACCTTTCCTGCAAAGGACTTGTTTGTGAGAGAACATTATAGGATGAACTTGGCTGTAAGGATTGGGTGCTGTTGGATAATCTAGTACTGTATTAAGTGCAGTGTGGACCACTGTTTTAATTCCTCTTCTTGCTGATTGTGGAAAAGTGATGCCTTAGGAGCATTATGCAAGGCCCCTAGCACGGAAGCAAGCTTAGCCTGAAACAAGTGTGCCATTTCGCATCTCAAACGGCCACCTTGTTATTAAGCAGTCTGAGGACAACTAAAATATTATAAGCCCTCCTTTATGTTTTATTAAACCACCTCTTTTCACCTCCAAAACAATGTAATCTCCATCTACTAAAACCACTTTATCTCCCGCTCTAAGTCCCTCTACTGTAGGTTCGTCTGTCATTCATCGCGAAAGCACCCAAGTACAGTAGCTATAGCAGAAATCGAGGGGATTGAGAAGTTTGTTGCCAACTATAGAAAAGCACAAGGTTACTGAATAGCTAAGCTTATGCATAGGAAGCACATTCATCCGTGCAAAAATGAACATGGAAGATTACTCGCTTTCAGTCATCAATAGGCATTTGCCCTCAGTCGTTACCTAAACGAGGACACTGGAAATTTATCAAGAGAGTGGGATAGAGCAGGCAGGTACACAGGGTGAAGCTGAAAAGGTAAATTCCAAATTATACTCTGACTCTCAAAATAGTAAATTCCAAGTAAATTCATTTCTCTTAGACTTCCCCTGTATATAAACAGATGATTGCTCCATCTTCCATACTATCACCCATAAACCTGTACATCCCCTTGAGAACGTTAACAAAGTATAGAATATCCATAACAAATTAATACACTGAATGGCAGTGGGTCTTCCCCCGTCCCAACTGGGCTTTTTTTGTGGTGGCACCTTGGTTGAGAGATCCATTCTCTAGAGAGGCTTGCCTTCGTTTTCAGGATGCTCTTTATTTCAGGGGCTCTTAGTGGGTTTGTATTCCCACACCCCACACAGGAGTGTATTTTCATGTTTCAGTTTTTCTTTAAGTGAACCTGTGTTTGTTTGCTGTAATTCAGTCCTTGACAACCTGGTCTCTCACAGATGTTTTGGACTACGACTCCCAGCCAGGTTCATGAAGGTTGCTTGAAGTTGCACAACTCTTTGTGGAATCAGTGGGGGTTTAAAGAGTGGGGTGCAAATTTCTTGAATGAAATGGATGGAGAAATAAATAAGTGTGGGCAATGTGAACTGCTCTCCTGACAGAGCTGAGGAAGGATTTTGATTCTTCTATAACAGGGGTCCCCAAACTAAGGCCCGGGGGCCGGATGCAGCCCAATCGCCTTCTAAATCCAGCCCGCGGACAGTCTGGGAATCCGCATGTTTTTACATGAGTAGAATGTGTCCTTTTATTTAAAATGCATCTCTGGGTTATTTGTGGGGCATAGGAATTCATTCATATTTTTTTTCAAAATATAGTCCAGCCCCCACAAGGTCTGAGGGACAGTGGGCCGGCCCCCTGCTGAAAAAGTTTGCTGACCCCTGTTCTATAACCAGCAGTTGCTCTTCGAAAGAATGGTGAAGACCCTGTATCTCCCCCTCTGCTCCAGCCTACACTTTCAACCCTACCACGTTCGTGGTTTCCATGGCAACTTTCCATCTGTTTTTGGCTGTTTTCACAGGCTTTTTAAATTAAAGCTTAACTATGTCAGTGTTCCCAGATTAGCTTTGTCTTTGAATAAACCATATGCCTCTTCGACAAAGCCTGCTATGCCAATAACATGGAGAGGAAATGTTTAAAGTTGGTTTTTCACACATCTCCTCTGATTCAAAACAAAGCGTCTGGGCGAGGGAAAAGATGGGAATGTTTGTACAAAGATCCATTTGTCATCATCCAATAAAGCTCTCACGCCCTGCACATAATTGATCATTGTATCGGCTAAGCACGGCAAGGGAAGGAGAGAATTGCGGAACAAGCAGACCTCCAGTTGTCCGAAACTTTGCATTTCCTGAAAATCAAAGTGAAGTAACAGTTGTTAGGAGAGTCCTAGAGGTCTCTTGGAATAGTGGTTGACTTACACTGCTTTGGGAACTGTAGTTCTGCAAGGGGCATAGGCGCCTCCTTAACAACTCTCAGCAACCTTAACAAACTGCAGTTCCCGGGGTTCTTTTTGGGGAGGGGGGAAATCAAGGCTGTTTAAAGTGCTGTGAAATTGCTTTAAATGTCTAGTGCAGATGGAGACCAACGTTTTCCAGTTTTCTATTGGCATAAAGCTCACTTCAGCATGTACTTCCCCCCATGTTCTTGATTTGCATATACAGTATTTGCATGCCTTTTTGCAACAAACTGATAACCCCCCCCCCCCAAAAAAAGAGAGAAACCCTTGAGAATCTTTCCAGTATCCCTTGGAATCTACTTTATCCATCAGTTCACCTTTCAGATCCCAATTCAGATCTCTTGGTACCAGCCAAGAATGTGCAAAGAAGAGATACTATCAAAACGTTGTGGATGGTAAATTATGAATCACAAAATGAAAATAACAGAAGTTATAATTAGTGTCTTTGGCCTAATGCTCACAGAGGGGGAAAAACAACCAGAGTTGGTGGTTCTGCCCAGTTCCTTTATGATATACTGGGGATATTCGTGGATTGAAGTTCCTTGGAAATATTGTATTATCCCGTGCCTTGGCCTCCCAAGCCTTGGCCTAATAATACATTAGTTTATATCTCAAGGATTCTTTCCATCTTGACATTAGTCAAGATGATTTCTTAGCTTTGTGTGGTGACGAAGGTAAAAGTAATCAAAACCTACAATGAATAAATAACCCATTAATAAAGGATGGCATAAACTCACAAAAGAGCAGGTATGTTAACGGCAAGAGAGAAATCATGTCGCCAAGTGAGCTTCATTGCTAAACAGGGATTTGAACTCCGCTTCTCCTTAGTTCAGGACCAATACCCTATCCACAATACTACCCTTACTTAACACACATTAATGATTCAATAATAATAATAATAATAATAATAATAATAATAATAATAATAATAATAATATATCCAGCTCTCCCTGGCTAGAACTGGGCTCAGGGCAGCTAACATCAAAATATATAATACATTAAGACACAAAATTCAACAATTGACTGAAATGCAGCTTAAAATAGGGTTAAAATCAAAATAAATTACCCTATACCATTTCTGCTATATGGTGTAATCACATTGCACGTGCATTTTACTTGCGCAAATTCAGTTACGGTAGTGGCCCTCCCAGTTATGGTTGCAGCAGAGGAAGGGGAGGGACAAAGACATTATATAGAGCAGGGGTGGCCAACTCCCAAAAGACTGTAATCTACTCACAGAGTTAAAGACTGGCAGTGATCTACCTCCTTTTTGGGGGTTCAGGTCAAAGTTGTTGAGCTTTCTTTAGGAAGGAAATCCATGTTTTTTTGGGTTCAGGTCAAAGTTACTGAGCTTTTTTTAGGGAGGAGGAAATCCCTGTTTTGGGGGAGTTCAGGGTGGAAATGTTGAGCTTTTTTAGGGGGGCCAAACTTGTTGAGCTTCTAGTGGGGAGCCAGTGATCTACCACAGATGTCCAGTGATCTACCGGTAGATCACGATCTACCTGTTGGACGTGCCTGATATAGAGTGAGGCCGCAACCCCAGGTAGCTGGGTAGGCATAGAGCAGTGGCAGAATTTTGGAGGACACAGCCGTATTTAACACATAGCCTGCCCTTCATTGGAAATCCTGGGTGCCAGGACACACATCTGGGGAAAGTACTCTTTGGTGAGAGAACCCAGCAGAGATTAAGCATGGCAAAACATGCAACAAAGAGAAGAGCGTGGAAATATATGCTGTAAAATGTGCCCTCGCCGGTTTACCCCAGGATATCCCACCTCCCTAGCATACAGACTACACATTTAGTAAGTTCTGAAATGGTTTACTTACAAAACTCTTCAAAGGTCAAATTCATGTGCTTCTCCATGCAGCAGTGAGGGGGAAAATTGCGCAGGCAGTAAAATGTTGCTTGGTTACAACATGGTAAAAATTCCTAAACTATTGGTATAGCAAAATGTTGGTTTCAGACTCTAAAACAAAAGAGGCTGCTTAAAGCCATAGGGCTGGAAGGAGCAGCTCAGAGCTCCTCACATACCACATTAACATGTAGACTGAGCAGAACAAAAGGCTTGGTTGCCCATTTCCTCCTAGGGTGAGGGGAAATGACACAGTCTAAGCAAAAACAGAACCAGCACGTGGTGCACAGGCAAGCTCTGTACAGATATTTGACGGAACTCCTAGAAATTGAGGTGTGAGTGCGTCAGGGCCGGCCCACCCATTAGCCTCAATGAAGCAGTCACCTCAGGCACTGGTGGGGGAAGAGGAGTGTGAGGGGAGCGCACCGCCCCCGGCAGCGCAATCCCGGTGGGGTGCAATCGCAGCTGCTTCCCCGCCCGCGCTGGGCGCCATGCCTCCACAGGCGGCGCACCACGCCCCCCGGGACGCGCGCTAGCTCCACCCCGCCTGTTCTCCGCCCCTCCGGTGCCAGAGCATGAAGCTCTGCCACTGACATCAGGCAGCAGACTGGGGACAGCTGGAAGGGACAGCAGATTCGGGCCCCTGAGGAGCACACTGTGCCCCGCCCTCCTGTGCTTGTCACCTGCCCCTGCTGCCTGGGAAGAGAAGGGCCTCTGCTGCCCCCACCTGCTCCTCTTTGCCCTCCTTTCTTCTCTTCCACCAACTTCAGCACACCAGGGCTTCCTTGGGCCGCCTCTGGACATCGCAGGCAGTAGAGGGAGGAGGTGGTGGCAGCAGGCATATTCAAGCTGGAGGGTGTCTTGGGCCAGCCTGTGTGTGTGTGTGTGTGTGTGTGTGTGTGTGTCCTTCCCTCCATCTCACACGTCCCTGGGATCCTGCTTGTCACCTGAACAGGGCTCCCAGCAATCAAGTGTACAGAAAGCCAGTAGCACAGATGCTCGTGTGATTCAGATTCTCCAAGTAAAATGCTGGAGGCTCCCGAGTGCAGGATCTCTCCAAATTTGGTCAGACAGAGGCGGCTAGTCTGGTCAGTAGTTAAGACATGAAGCTCAAGTTGCCACCAATCAGCTCAAAGCTACGTTTCAGTTTCTCATTTTCCTCCTAGACATTATTTATAATAATCAGGCCAAAGACAACAACTGCTATATTTTTCCAAGAGGTCTGCCCAAGGCCAGTATCTAAAACGCTGTCTCTAAAGACCTAAGGAAGGAAGCTGAAAAAGGCCAAAGGAGAGCGAGAGAGAAAGACGGAACAAGACATTTAAGATATAAGGTAAACCTGCACAATTTTGAAGTGCGAGACGAGGAACTTCAGATATTGCTGGACTACAACTCCCATCATCGCTGACCATTGGCCAAGCTCCCTGGAGCTGATGGGAGTTGGAGTCCTCTACATCTGTAGAGCACCATACTGTCTATACCGGAATCTATCCCAGCCTGAACGGATAGACCAGGCATAGGCAAACTCAGCCCTCCAGATGTTTTGAGACTACAGTTCCCATCATCCCTGACCACTGGTCCTGTTAGCTAGGGATGATGGGAGTTGTAGCCCCAAAACATCTGGAGGGCCGAGTTTGCCTATGCCTGGGATTGACTGTCAGGAACTTCTTCCCACAGTGCATAGTTAAATTCTGGCACTGGGGAGAGACTTGTGAGCCTCCAAGGATTGTTGAACTACTTCTCACATCATCCCTGACAATGGGCCTTGCTGGTTTGGGCTGATGGGATTTGGAGTCCAGCAGCATCTGGGGGTGGGAATCACAGATTCTTCATCCCCGTTTGAAACCCACTAAGCTGGACATATCCCACTCCAGCCATAGAAAGGAGCCTTGTACCAGTCTATATAACCCCGTGTTGTCTGCTCTGACTGGTATCACTTTGTCAGGGTCTCAGTCAGAGCCTTTCCCATTGCCAGCTACCCAAGATCCATTTAAACTGGGCATCACATGGCAGGGCAGGAGAAGGCTGGCAGTTGGTGTCTGGCTGTGTGCAGAGTGCCCACTCTGTCCTAATGAACCAGCCTCCGCTCCCTCTGCTGTGTCCGCATTTGCAATTTGTGTTTTGCCGTCGTGCCCCCACCCCAAGGATACAAAAGATTTAAGGTTCTTTGTTTGGATTCTTTTAATTGGGAGCTTTGCTGTTCTGAAAAGCTGGTCCAGAAATAACTTGGCAGCCAAGGCAGCAGGTTGAATAAGCCCCTTGGAGGCACTTAAGAATGGCTGCTGATGCAAGAGGCCTCTTAATTGATCCGAATCCATCCAGCGTTTAGAATCATAGAATCATAGAATCATAGAGTTGGAAGAGACCACAAGGGCCATCCAGTCCAACCCCCTGCCAAGCAGGAAACACCATCAAAGCATTCCTGACATATGGCTGTCAAGCCTCTGCTTAAAGACCTCCAAAGAAGGAGACTCCACCACACTCCTTGGCAGCAAATTCCACTGCCGAACAGCTCTTACTGTCAGGAAGTTCTTCCTAATGTTTAGGTGGAATTTTCTTTCTTGTAGTTTGAATCCATTGCTCCGTGTCCGCTTCTCTGGAGCAGCAGAAAACAACCTTTCTCCCTCCTCTATATGACATCCTTTTATATATTTGAACATGGTTATCATATCACCCCTTAACCTTCTCTTCTGCAGGCTAAACATACCCAGCTCCCTAAGCCGTTCCTCATAAGGCATCGTTTCCAGGCCTTTGACCATTTTGGTTGCCCTCTTCTGGACACGTTCCAGCTTATCAGTATCCTTCTTGAACTGTGGTGCCCAGAACTGGACACAGTACTCCAGGTGAGGTCTGACCAGAGCAGAATACAGTGGTACTATTACTTCCCTTGATCTAGATGCTATACTCCTATTGATGCAGCCCAGAATTGCATTGGCTTTTTTAGCTGCTGCATCACACTGCTGACTCATGTCAAGTTTGTGGTCTACCAAGACTCCTAGATCCTTTTCACATGTACTGCTCTCAAGCCAGGTGTCTCCCATCCTGTATTTGTGCCTTTCATTTTTTTTGCCCAAGTGTAGTACTTTACATTTCTCCTTGTTAAAATTCATCTTGTTTGCTTTGGCCCAGTTGTCTAATCTGTTAAGGTCATTCTGAAGTGTGATCCTGTCCTCTGGGGTGTTTGAAATGCACTGGGCAGCTGCGGCCTTGCAGTTTGTGTTAGGAAGAGAAGGAGCAAAGCGAAATTACCGTTTCAGAGGGGAGGGCTCGATCTTGGCTTCTCTCATTGCCCTGACCTGGGGTGCAGGACAGGAGGTGGAAATGACACAAAAACCCTCCGAAAAGGTTCTAGATTCAGGTAGGTAGCCGTGTTGGTCTGACACAGTTAAAATATAAAAATAAATAAATTGTCCAGAAGCACCTTAGAGCATAGCTGTCAACTTCCGGATTGGAAAATAAGGGATCAGCAGTGGCGCAGCACCGGAAGCTGCTTCTGCGCATGTCCAGACATGCACAGAAGCGACTTCTGGTGCCGGGCTGCCCATGTCCGCATGTCTAGGCACCAGAAATCACTTTCTGTGCATGCCCGGGCATGCGCAGAGGTGATTTCTGACAGCACTCGGCTGGCAGGAGCTGCTTTCTTATAAATCCGGGGGATATATGGGATATTTTACAATTCGGGATAACAGCGGGAAATGGATTTAAATACGGGGGTTTCCTGCGAAAAACAGGAGACTTGACAGCTATGCCTTAGAGACCAGAAGTCACTCTAAGGTTTACCCTACCCATTGAGAAAATCACCCATCTCCTACTACCCTCCTGAGTAAAACCCCACCCCACCCTCCCACTATATATAAGGGTCTGGTGACTTCTGTTTTAGTGTATCTGAAGAAGTGTGCATGCACACAAAAGCTTATACCCAGAACAAACTCAGTTGGTCTCTAAGGTGCTACTGGACAATTTTTTCATTTTTTTTATATATTCCTCCAAAAAGGGTTTGCAAAGGTGGGGGTGGCTAAAGCACATGCCTCAGTATTAACCTTTAGATTGACTGAATAACATTAAAAACAGCCAAAACACCAACTTCCAAGCAGGCAGAACAAAGTTACGCTGCATGATGGGCTGATCTGTAAAATACACACTTCCCTTAACTGTGTAAATGCTCACAATCCTGGTTTGCAGTAGATAAATGAATGAATAGGTGTGAGGAATCTGGTGCTTTCCAGATGTTGCTGGATTCATAATGTTTTGGGTTGGGTGGGGGTCAGACTGAACGTTGCCCTGAATTCCTTCCATTTATTGGGGTCCTGTGCCCATGGGGCGGGTTTACTGAACTAGTCAGACAAGTTTCTTTGAAAAACTGCAACTTTAGCTGGTCACTTAAGTGTCCTCTTTAGACCGACCTTCTCAAAGGAACGAGCTAGGTTTCAAGAGCTACAATGAGAGACCTGGAGGGTGGCAACACGAGAACAAGGAGTTTTCTGCAGCGGCTCCCCTGCATTTGTTGAATGCTCTCCCCAGGGAGGCCCATTTGGCACCTTCATTACATATCATTAGGCACCAGGGAATAACATTCCCCTTCTTCCAGGCCTTTGGCCGATTAAACTACCTTTGGCCTTTTAAACTGTGAGGGGGGGTATTGTTTTGTTTTTAATTAGGTAGTGCATTTTTGTGTTTTTATACTGTAAACTGCCCTGTGGTCCTCATATGAAGGATGATATATGAATGTAACAACATGACCATCTCCACTTTGCGTTCAATAAGTTCAGGTGCAAGCTAATAAATTCTGTACTGTTCCATCTGGTGGGGTTTGGGGAAGGGGAACTGAGGGATTCCCCCAAATCCTGAAGCCATCATTGCCAGAAATAAACCTTTCAGATGAAAAAAGGAAGGAGGGAAGGAGGGAAGGAGGGAAGGAGGGAAGGAGGGAAGGAAGGAAGGAAGGAAGGAAGGAAGGAAGGAAGGAAGGAAGGAAGGAAGGAAGGAAGGAAGGAAGGAAGGAAGGAAGGAAAGAAAGAATTTATATAGAATGGTACTTTCGTTTCACTTTTTTAAAAGCACACACATAATGGGGACCCTTTCAAGATGTTTGCAGTGAGTGTTGGCAGCCAGAAGGGAAAGGAACCTACGATGAGATACATCCTTTTGAAATCCAAGTAGTTGCAGGCCACTGGATCTGGAACGCAGCAAGGAAAGTGTCAAACTGAAACTGAACGACTGCGATGATTATAAGTAGAGTAATAGGCCTGAAGGCAAGTGAAGTAATCCTATTACTCAGTGTTTGTAAGAAACAATATATGGATATATTTCCTCCAAGGCTAGTGGGAGGGGAAGAGAATGTCAAGAGCGCTAAGCAATTTTATGCCGCTTTTGATATTTGATCGGACACTGATCTTCCAAAGCTCATGGGTGGAAAAGGCCCAGATCTGCCGTCATTGACATATTTCTGGCCCAGTCTTCCTCCAATGACTTTCAGGGTGGTGCACATATAGTATTTGTCAGCATTTTGGCCTCCAAACACGAGTTGCAAAGAGAGGGTGGAAACCACCATCGTGCCTGGTTTCTGCCCACCATAAACAGATGATGGGATCTAGTCCAGCAATATGTGGTGGGCAACAGGTTCCCCGCCTGTGTAAGTTGAGGGGATTGGTCTGAATGTCTTTGGGTCCCCTCCCAGCCTGTTCTATAGCTGTAGGGTGGGATCCTGTAGGAAACAGTGGTGGTGGTTGGTGGCCAATGGCTGGTCGATTAGTTTTGCCCCCTCCTTAGGCAACATGGCATTAGCTGTAGGCTGCTTCTTTGTGCAAAATTCCTTACATGAGCTGCTTCTGCTTTAACACTAACACCCAGGTGGTAAACACAAAGGCCACTACCCTAGGTTCAGTTTATGCACATTTAAATCCCATCATAATCAATGGGGCTTAATGCATGTGGCTGATTGCTGAAGTCAGAGCCTATTGATTTCAGCGGCACTTGCTTCCATTGAATGCCTGCAGGTCAACTCATTTGCAGAGTTTTGCACAAGTCCTGTTATTCTCTGAAGAGCAAGGGAGCGATCTGTGCGTGCCGTGGAGAACTGGCAAACACACTGCAGCATTGCCCTGCGCAGAAGACAAAAGGAAGCTCCGGCAGACATGGAGCATTTTGACAATGTTATTGTTGTTGTTTAGTCGTTTAGTTGTGTCCGACTCTTCGTGACCCCATGGACCATAGCACGCCAGGCACTCCTGTCTTCCACTGCCTCCCGCAGTTTGGTCAAACTCATGTTCGTAGCTTCGAGAACACTGTCCAACCATCTCGTCCTCTGTCGTCCCCTTCTCCTAGTGCCCTCCATCTTTCCCAACATCAGGGTCTTTTCCAGGGAGCCTTCTCTTCTCATGAGGTGGCCAAAGTATTGGAGCCTCAGCTTCAGGATCTGTCCTTCCAGGGAGCACTCGGGGCTGATTTCCTTCAGAATGGATAGTGTAAGGGTGACTCCCTACAGGGAGCCAGCCCCCATCATCCTAACGTCCACCTCGCCAAGCACAGGGAGCAGCAGTGAGTCTGAAGCAGCCAGGGGGGGGGGAAGAGACTCAGAGGAAGAGAGCAGCCAGCATGCAGAATGATGGGAAAGCTCAGGGGAGGAGAGATGTAGGCAAGGGCTCCAGGATGCTGGAGAGCCATCACACCGCTTTGACCAGGAGGAGGCTGAGAGGGCATCACTCCTTCTGGCGCAAGAGTTAAGGAGAGCACCACGACGCAGGTCAAGGGGGAGGCGTTTTGGTGGGGTGCCTCGACTACTTTGCTGGCGTAGGAACAGACGTACGCCATTGCCGGATTCTGGTTCGGACTGAGAGGTCATGTTTTAAGCTATCTCTGCACTGTAAATACTATGCACAATAAAAGTCTTTAAAGACAAACTGGACTCAAGCGGAGTTACTCTAGAGTAGCCACGACGACCCTCTGACAGATAGGTTTGATCTTCTTGCAGTCCACGGGACTCTCAAGAGTCTCCTCCAGCACCATAATTCAAAATCATCAATTCAAATCATCAAGAAGGCGATCAGCCTTCTTTATGGTCGACAGTAACTTCAATGAAATAGGGCACCTGAAGACTCTTGAAAGCTACAGAGAGTTTATATTATGTGTCTATCACAGATCCTCAGCTAATGCCATGGTAGCTAAAATTATGGCGAGTGCATTATGTTCAGTTGACCTGAAGGGCTAGTATTAATCTGCTTAGCTTGGCTTCGTTCAGTTGACCTTTGTCCTATTGGGCCAGTTAATTTATTGCCACGAATGCCAAGAGTGGCTGATTTCTCTCTGTTTAACTTTCACGTGTGTTTGCTCACTTCTGCTAATGGATAAAAATGTGTGCTCTTCTGTTTACATTTGAGTCTGGATTTTAAATAATGTAATCCTTACTCCAGTTTTAATTTTTAAAAGCTTCTATTACAAGGTACCTAACGTGTCTGGAGAAGAACTGTTTTTCTTGAAAAGACCTTCCTAGCACTGAAGACAGCCAATTGCTAGCACATTTCGGTTCGAAATGAAACAGAGACACCATTGTCATGCTGCTGTTTCCTTGTTTCCAAAGGAAAACAAGTGGAGCTCCGTTTGGGTCAAAAGCATTTACAGCTTAACATCCTCTCTTAACTGCCATCTATTACCTGAAAGGGATCTGCCAGCGATCTCTGCTCCAAAGTGCCTTGGCTTGCTCCAGGGACAGAGAGCACAGAAACTCAAATAAATAACTCTGTTGAGCCAGCATAGACCTCCCACGCCATTCTTGCCGGCATTAATTGCCCCCTGGGTGGGTGGTCCTCACCTCACACACGCTCACTGCTTGTACGGCGATTCCAAAAAGGACAGACTTGGATCGTTTCAAAGAAAAAACGAGGGGAAGAGAGGCGGCATGATGGAATCGGGAAGGAGACAGCATGCCAAAGGCTAACAGGTCTTGCCCTCCAGTAGGGATGAGGGAGAAATTCTACTCCGTTTGCATGGAAAGGCAAATCCACATAAATCCACACTTTCCAAATTAATATGCACAGCAACATGCAGCCATCCTACCAATTCGTACTTCCACCAGTTTCGCAAGGCAGCTGCCCCGCTCAACTAACATGTACAGAAATGTAAGGCAAAGCATGCATAAAACTGCATATATTTGTGAAGATAACAACAGACGTGGGGGAATGTGTATATAGGGCAAAATTGCATACAATAATATCTGCTTAATAAATTATCTGCACCTATCATTTGGCAAATTCTTCTCTGAGCACTTCTGATTCAGCACTGCCCTCCTGCAATACTACTGATTAAAATTATATTTTCTAGCTAAACACACCCAGCTCCTTCAACCGTTCCTCATAAGGCTTGGTTTCCAGACCCTTGATCATCTTGGTCACCCTCCTCTGCACACATTCCAGCTTATCAACATCCTCCTTAAATTGTGGGACTCAGAATTGAATACAGTTATCCAGGTGTGGTCTGACCAAGGCAGAATAGAGTGCGACTGTTCACTTTCTTTCATTCCACCTGCACCCTTAGTACTTGTATAGTAGCCTTAACCCTAATGATTACAGCCTGTTCCTCTTCTAACATTCAGTTCCTGCAGTCCTGTCTTTTTTTGGGTGGTGGTGGGAGGATTCTGTCAAGGAATGGAGCCTGCCCAGGCAGCTGTCAGATTAAGTGGTATTAAGTCAGCGAAGGTCTCGTGTTCATTTGGAGGACAGTGGCAAAGTTACGAAGCACATCAATTGTGATTCTTCCTTCCCTCAGGTGCAAGAGCTCTCCGAGAAAGGTCATTCCCTAGAAGGAACTATTTCTCAGAAAAAGACTGAGCACAGTTTCCCAGGAAAGCATTCTCTACCATAGGAACGGATCACAGATACACACAGCCCAGCCAAAGGCACCATGGGGTATTGCTCTGAGTCTTTTAAAGGCTGACGCAGACCGAACAAAAAAGCCCACGGAAAGGCAGCTCACTCCCACCAACACCTCAGCCTCCAGATATTAATAAGAGAGATGCTCTGTGTGGCAGGAGCGAAGCTTTTGCAGTAGATACGTTACTGGTCATATTTCTTTGCTTCTTTTCAGAAACTCCCCAGTGCTGCAAACAGTGAATGTTCTGTTTATTTGTCCTGTTGATTTACCATATAACGTGGGACGCGGGTGGCACTGTGGTCTAAACCACAGAGCCTAGGGCTTGCCGATCAGGTCAGCGGTTTGAATCCCCTCGATGGGGTGAGCTCCCGTTGCTCTGTCCCAGTTCCAGCCTACCTAGCAGTTTGATAGGTACCGCTCTGGCGGGAAGGTAAACGGCGTTTCCAGGTGCTGCTCTGGTTCGCCAGAAGCAGCTTAGTCATGCTGGCCACATGACCCAGACAAACACCGGCTCCCTCGGCCAGTAAAGCGAGATGAGCGTGCAACCCCAGAGTCGTCCGTGACTGTACCTAACGGTCAGGGTACCTTTACCTATCCTCTATAATAATATCCAACTGTCTCTGCGTCCAGTCCCTGTGTCCGTGGGATTGCGCCACTGTGCATGTGCCCCACGAACAGCTGTTGGGACTTGGAGTGCAGAGAGTTCGAACGGCCGGGCAGAACTGTTGAAGTGGTGTGTGTGTGTGTGGCAGCGGCCGTTACAAGTGGCGGCGGGTGCCCGCGGGCCTCTCCAGGACTCCACCATTCGCAACTTCGCAAAAGCTGGAGCCAGATGTTCCACAAAGCATTTCCACCTCCTGCCCCCGAAGCTCCCTCCCGAGGGCACCTGTTCCTGCCCTGTTCCAGCGCTGCCTTCGCCCTCCTCGCCTCCCAACCCCAGGGCCATGCTCAGTCCAGTTTCCCGGTCGTGCTGGCCAGTGCCACCTCCCTATGCCGGCCATGCCGCCTCCACGTGTCCACCCAGCGCCAGCCAAATGGGCTAGCCCAACTCTCTCCCGCCCGCTACCAGCCGCCAGACCCGGCCATTACCTGCGTGGAAGAAAAGCCATTGCCCGCCACGGACTCCAGGCCCCCTCGCAGCAGTAGGGTTCCCCCAGCCCCGGCATGTCCCACGCCACCGCCCCACAGCGCTACCATCTTGACACCTCCTCGCAAGCAGTTTCAGCAGCCCGGCCGGCAAGCTAAAAAACTGTTTCCTAGAAGGCAGCGCGGCGAGGAAGTGAGCTTTTCTTCTCGCGCGATGTATGCTGGGAGCTCCGTTCCCCAAAGCATAATGGGCGTTGTAAGTTTCTTCTGCTCTAGGCGGGCTCAAACAATAATCAATCACTTCAGGTTTGCAGTACTGTACATGTAATAGCGGAGTTGCAGTGGTAAAAGCATTGCTTAATATTTGCATTGGTCTGAGGTACTGCTATAGTTTTTTTGCCTATTTGGTATTCACAAGGAATGTTGTCTATAAAGAAATTTTATAGAAATTCAACATAACGCACCCCCCCCAAAAAAACAAGAACAAATATATATATAAAAAACTACTGATTTTGTTTATTTACAATTGTTTGAAAAGGTTTGCACTTAAGCAACATTTACCGTACCTTAAATGTTTTTGTTTACTACATCAAAAATAAAAATGGAAAAGCGAAATTTTTCAAATTATCTTCTTTAACATTTCTAAAAAATAAATACGATAAGATACAAATCAACTGCATGGTTGTCCACTTTTTAATGCACTGTAACAAGTCTGTTTTTACAAATGTTTCACCACATATGTTCTAGCACCCGTTAATTTAACGGGCTTAATGATACTACCGGTAGTTTATCATATAAAAGCCAAAGTTTCTACAAAGTGTGTGTGTGTGTGTGTGTGTGTGTTAAAAGCATACAATAGATAAGATCAATAAAAAATAATTGTAAGAACAGGAAAACCTTCTTAAAATGTCTGCTGAAATAGAGATGCCTTTGCCTTGTGCCTGAAGTTCAACTGGAAGGGAGGCTTGTCTAAAAAGGATTCTCTGCTGTAGATATGCTGAGCGCCTCTCTTGTACTTCCTCACACTTACCTGTATTCCAAAACCAGAAGTCCACTGGACAGAACACGATTACTATTGCTGCTACTATTGTTATTGTTGTTTCAGTATTATTTTGATATTTTGATCAGGGCGGAAATTGTTTCATCATTGCTGGTTCATTTGGGGGTTGTGTTTTGCAGAAACTGCTTCCTATTTTATATTTTTGGATTGCTATTGTTTTGTTTTGTCTTAAATTTCTCCCAACCCCTAACGTAAGGTGCCCTTGAAAGAGATCTGCTCAGAAAGGCAGCCTGGAAAGACTTTAGATAAACGCAAAAGCATTATTAAATTTATTCATTTCTGTTTCCAAAGGAAAAGTCACTGAGTGACTTAAAACGCTAACATACCACAAAAAACCCCAATGAAACCATTGAAATGCACAGGTTGCCCTCTGCCACCAATTTAACAAGTTGAATTCTACTTCAACGCTGGCGAAAGGATGATGTCCTTCTCTGATGCTGGTGGCCACTGACTAGCTTATCCGGCTCAGGACAAGCATTGCAGTACACACAGCTCTCTCTTAACACCTGGCCACTGCTCCCCCAGCCCAACCCACCCTCCAGCATCCTCCACCAGAGGCAACCACCTCACCTTGCCTAATGGGAGGACTTGCCCTGAGCCCACATTTCAGGGCTGGAAGGAGCAGGCAGAGTGTGTGCCAAGAGGAAGAGGCAAGCAAATCCCCAAAGCTTTGTATGAGAGGACCCAAACTGGCTTGCTGTAAACCCAGAAAGCAGAAAGGTGCCTAGAGGATTTGGTAGCTGTGACAAGCAGCCTTGCCTGCAATCCACTTCGCATCCGGGAAGTGGTCCTGTCACACATGCCATCCTCCTTAAATGAAGCTGTTGGGAGTGGCCATCAGGAGTTTCGGAGCATAATGGGGGCATCAATATTTGGCAATGACCCATGGCTCTGTTTCTTCCCAACATCTGAATCAGGACCTTGAATCCTGGAAAGGTGGTTCCCACCTCTGGAATACAGGCCAGCTGCCTGTTGTGGATGGGGCTACACTCCCTTCTAAAAGGAAGACGTGCAGAGCTTGGGAGACTCCTAGATACATCTTTGTCACTGGAGACACACATGATCTCTGTGGCTGGTATGTTTGATACGCGAGCTATAACTGGGATAACTTGCCACCAGAAGCCACTTCACCACTTTACTCCATGCACTGGTAAACTCAAGATATGGAGCACCCCTGAAGCCTGGTCCAGAAACTCCAACTACGGTATTGAAGAATGCAGCAGCTAGACTGCATGCGGTGCCTGTTAAAAAAAATCTACACTGGCTTCCCAGATGCTGCCAGGTTCAAGGCTCTTGTGTTGATAGACCACTTGGGGTCCAGGATACCTTAAGTCCCACCTGAGCCTTTCTATCCCAGCTTCATTGCCGAGATCACCCAGAGATGGACTCCGCTGCAAGTTGGGCATTGAGTGTTGCTGGTCCCATGCTGTGCAACGCTCTTCCAATAGAGATTTGACAGGCCTCCTCACTTTCGAATTCCAGGCCTTCTTATGCCAACAGGCCTGTGCAGCTGTTTTTTAAAAAAATGTTCTTGACTAGCCAGTCATTTTAATGATTATTTTGTACTCTTAAAATGGTGTTCCACGTTTTATTGGATACATAGTTTTGTACACCACCTTGATATAAAATATTGGCAGTATACAAATACTTTTAAAAAATAAACAGGTCCTCTCGTGACTGCTAGATAGAGCTTTATGTTCTAAGCAGTGGCTGGGGAAAGGGTGTGTGGGAGAGTCAGGAAGGCCCCCTCCCCAGGCATCTCTGGCGAATGGAAGGATCCTAGCTAAGGTGAAGTGCACCCTCTTGTGGCATTGCTTATGTGAACATGTTGCTCTGTTGTACATAAGCTTTCTAAGTGACTTGCCCATCATTTGGGAACTTTCCCACAGAGACAACCTATTATTAATGCATACAAGTTGAGTGACACTTGCTTCCTGCTGATCTACTCCTTCCACTTTAAGGGGTGAAAAAAAGCTATGGTGAATCTTGCTTGCATGTCGGAACTTCAAATTAACCCTCCCCACTCCCATAATAAAAGGTTAAGAGCAATCAGCTATTCTTTTGATGGTTGGTTATTATTAAAGATTAAATACAGTACTCAGCAGAATCATCAGACTGATTAAAAAAATTGTGTATCTAATCATTCATTCGAGAGTAAGATCATTTAGTCTGGCTGTGTACTCGCAGTGTAACACCGTATTTTATTTTGTCAGTCAATGTGGAGATCTATTCTACCAACGATCTAGTCCCATTCAAATGTTCCCTAGAATTTTAAGGGTTTGAATTGAAGAGGGAAATAGGGGCACTCATACAAGCCCTGCCTCCAATGTCCCTCCATCTGACCATCAAGCTGAGGAACAATATTGAGACAATATAGACAATTCAGAACTCAATGGACCATTGGTCTGACTTGGAATAAGGAAGTTTCATAGGTTTCTATGCACACTCCTGGAATCTTCCTTCAACTAGAGTGCAAAAGGAAGCATCTTTCCACAGGGGTGGGTCAAGTGTATAACCCCTGGTCTCTCTCATCACACAAGCCGACCCAGACACCTTGTTTTATCATGTAGAGCAGTGTTCCCCAAACTTGGGTGTGCATCTGTTTGTGGACTACAACTCCCCTCATCCCTAGCTAGCAGGGATGGTGGGAATTGTAGTCCAGAAACAGCTGCACACCCACGATTGGAAAACCCTGATGTAATGCCTAGTTTCTCATTTTATTCTATGCCTTTGCCTTAACTTTTAAACAACTGGGCTCTCTTGTCTTTGCATAAAGTGGAAAAGTCAGGAACTCTTTGATAATATGGCAATAGGCTGGAGTTAGCCAATATGATCGGAAAGAGGCTTCCCTTCCCTTCCCTTCCGGCATTCAATTTTTACTTTTCTCATTGTTGCTCAACTGACCTTGTGGGGTGACCTCCTTTGATGAGCTGCCTGGCCTTGAAGGAAGATTTTGAAGGTACCCCACAAGACGAATGCCCTGCAAGACGAATTTTTCGCAAGACGAATGTGTCTTGCAATCTGATGGTGACTCGCAAGATGAATATGTTTTGCAAAAAATTCATCTTGCGAATCACGGTTTCCCATAGGAATGCATTGAAATTTAATTAATGCGTTCCTATGGGCAAAAAAAGAAATTTCAATGCTTTCCTATGGGAAACCGTGATTCGCAAGATGAATTTTTCGCCAAATTGACTTGCGGAACGAATTAAATCTGTCTTGCGAGGCACCACTGTATATGTGCTGCCAAAGCGAGCACAGAAGCAAGTTTTTCTGACCTGTCAATAAATACCAAAGGGGCAGCAGAAAGATGTGTGTCCTGTCTGGAGGCGTTATAGACATGTAGAGCCAAGGCCCTGAAACAAATAGGAAAAGCAACAGACAACTACTAAGGACCCTTGAGCATCCTACATTTTAGGAGAGGAGAATTCTGAAGAAGAGGGGAGAGGCACCCTTTATTCCACTCCTAAAAGAGGGGTCAACCCTTCCCTACAACCTGGCTATGCTAACTGGGGCTGACTTGAGGTTGGGAATCCAACAACTGGAACACCACAGGTTCCTGTCCCCTGCCTTGATGGAAAATTCACTTTTTCCTATTTTCTGCTGTTTTTACACAAACTCTGCACCTTTCCTTCTGTTACCCAGGAAGTACACATTTCTATGTGTAGTAGGACTGATCTGCTGAAATACGTGTTGAGCTGAACAAGCCATTAGGAAGCTTAGCCTTGATTACAGTATTCTCAATTCCTTGGCCGCACATCTCTATGCATGGATTAAAAAAAGGTTAAAAGACCCTTGACAGTTAAGTCACTTGCACTTTGATGTGCTTTCAAACTGCTGGGTTGGCAGGAGCTGGGACCGAACAATGGGAGCTCACCCCATTGTGGGGATTTGAACCGCCGATTGGTAAACCCAAGGCTCAGTGGTTTAGACCACAGCGCCACCCGCGTCCCTCTCTATGCATGGATAGTTGCCATCAAAACCTTCCTGGTATCATAATTAATTAATTAATTAAAATACCGGTAATAATAATAATACACAAACTGTGCTATCCTAGTGCACAGAACACTTAATCAGAAGAAAGCTAGTATTTAATTTGTATCTTTAACTCCAGTTATAAAAAGCCTGTTACAGCAGCTAACATTTAGACGCTTGAGACATAATTATATTTGCATTGTTTTATTAGAAAAAATACTCAGGCAGGGTCTACAATCATCTGTCAATTAAGAATGGTATACAATGAATGCAAAAAGAAATAAAATTTAAAAATACAAATACAAACTATATCTGAAAACACCTATTTGGCAATTTTATAACTTTTTTTAAAAAAAGAATCAAAGTAATTGCAGGTGACCATATAAGTTTAAGCGGTAACTGAAGTGCTCAAGCAAAATTAAAAAATAAGAAATAAAAATAACTGCATTGTTTTTTTTAAATAGTAACATTGCTACAGATCTTTATGAAATACCATTATTAAACGACTATTCCAGAACCATTCCATGTTAGTGGTGCTTATAATCCACACATCGATAAGGAATTCAAATGTATATAGACCATTCTAAACTCACTGGGACCCAAGCAAGCATCTCATCTTCATTAAGGTAGACCCCAATTTATGGTATTGGAAAAGCTAAGTTCTCCAAGCAGAGTCTAGAGTTTTGTTTTTTTGCTATTTAATTAAAAAAAAAAGTGTAAAAACAGCTGGTATTTATATTCACTGTAGTAATGCAAAAAAAAAAAAATCCTCCTAAACATGGAGGGTTAATCATGCAGTTTGACTGCATATAGCCACCATATAATATTTTTTTTTTACATTTGTTCCTTCCAACAAGCAAGGAAAAGAATGATTTAATATCCCTTACTAGCAATGAGCGCTGTAAAAATCCTAAGGATACTGTGCATCCTTCAAAGGTTTCTGGAAGGATGTTCAATGTGTTTTTTTGTTTTTACAACAGTAGTATATAGTCTCTTAGAAATCCAAAAGACTTTTTTATTGTTAGGAAAGGTGCTTGCTTTTAAACAAATTCTTCTGGCAGCACTAATGAATTACAATATCCTTCCATATTATTTCTACCATAATATATACATCTCAACTTCCATGCCTCTAGAAAAAACATCTACATTTCATAATATAAAAATATATTACAAATCTGCAAAATTATTTTACAAGCAATGTCCCATTATCTTTCTATTTCTCTCTCTCTCTCTTGTCTCCATATAAGACGAACATGGTAACACATATTTTTCTATTCCTGTAGGTTAAAGGAAGTCCATAATTTCTTGCTTACTAAAGCCAGGAAGCAATTCAATTTTCTTTTCATAGCCAACTTTGGTGCATAAACGATTGTATTTTTAAATGCTTCTTTTTTAAAAAATACAATTTTTTTACAACTAGAAAAATTTAGGCCAAAAGGAGGGGGAAGGAGAAGGAAGATTTCTTTAGTAGCAAAGAGGAGTTTTAAAGGCCAAGTAGTAAACAAAACAACATTGCTACCATCTTCTGTAGAGGTTATTAAAGTTAAGTCTTACTAACATACAGTAATAGTCCTTATGGAGAGGATCAGATACACAGCAACACTTAACACCGACCTGTTCCTCTTGAACGTATATTCCACCAGAAATGAAAATATGCCACCACCATTTTGCTTAAACATGATACCACCACTTGTTATGCGACCACAAGTTCACGAAAGTGACAATGGATTACTCCGCACCATACTCTTGAGAGAAGAGTTCCCTCTCTAGTGTGTATTTATTTCATTTACCAAATGACACGATCCCAAGAAGCTTGCTTACAAAAAAAACACCCAACAACAACCACGGGGAGGGTTGTACAGGGCAATGTATTAATTGCCAGTTCATCCGATACAGGCTACGCCGGGGTGGGGGGTGGGGGGAAGGTTGCTAAAATGAAAGCCGCAAGCATGCAAAGCCTTTGAGAACACCCACTATACTGCCAGTATATTTTGCTTTCCTCCCATCTCCTATCGTACCATTCCATGAAGGCATACAGATATATAGGATCTGTTCCATGTATATAATATATTCCATAGATGCACCGAATTCATTCACAGAATGGTTTACCAAGCGTAATAGTTGGTGGCAGCTGGGTGCAGGGGAAGAGCGTAAGGTGGAGGGGCTTGACTAAATGTGCATTTTCAATTCTAATTCCACCGCCAGTGAATAAGATGATAGATGAGGTGCCCCCGCTGAGCTCGTTTTTACCTCTTCAACCTCTTCTGTGGCATTGTTCTAGGGAGGAAAAGGAAACATTGCATTGGTGGCTTCCCGCAAAAACGTCAAGGAAACTTAATTAGGAAACTTGTTAACAGGTTCACAAATGACTCTCTTCAATGGCTGTGTCTGCGTGCCGCGTTAAATCATGTTCAGCCTGATGTGTGCAAGCTGGAATCATTCCATGTGAGCCTTGGGCATGCAACCAGGAGAAAGGCTTCAGAAATCTTCATTTTGCTTCCCCTTCAACTCAGTTTGCCCTTACGTATGAATTGGGGCTTGTTGTTTTATCACTAATTATTGTGGATCGTTTTGAAGCCAGCCACAGTTCGTGATAAACCACAATCCCAAGTTTGGACAACAAGCCAAGTTTAAGGGAAACCCACAGCAGCAGCAAAAGGCCTCCAGGGTCCTTTCTCCAGCTGTGCAGAAATGTTGCACTCTGGTACTAGACAGCTCTTCAGACATGGATGTGTCTTGTGAAAATGTTCTAGTGTGGTTCAGAAATTATGAGCACTGGCCCCTTAGAAAATGTGCACACTGCCCAAATAAAAATCAGGAGTCACAACCTCAATTTTGCACAGGATTCTGTTTTTCATTTTTCACATGGCAGCAATTCATGGCCAGCACAGAATCTCCAGTACATATCTTCGATCATGTGTTTTATTTCTGATGCTCACAATTATTATTATTTTTACCAAAAGCGAACTTTACCTTGGTTGCAGGAGCCAAAATGTCACTTTACATTCTCAGAGCATGTAAATTATATCTAGTTAAGAAAACACTGTAAAAATTTCAAAAAATATTAGTAAATGTATTTTATGAAGACTGAAAAAACTGGCAACAACAAAAAGAGCAGGTACATTAACTTGGAAATCTTAATGGCAAGAATCCAGAGAGTCTAGTGCACAGTGTTTCAGTGCTATATCGGGTTTGGGTGATTATCCAATTCAGTGGCAGCCCTACACCACATGGGGTGCTGATGCAGAGGGGCCCTCCAAGCTGATGTGAAGCTCTTCAGGAGTTATAAGAAACTGATACTGGGACGGTGGGGGGTTGGAAACTAACCATTTATTGTAATGCCATTTATTTCAAAGCAAGTGCGGTTTGGATTGCAGTTTAAATCTCCTCAAAACAGCTGGAGCACATTTCACTACTGCATCATGTACATCTGAAAACCCACAGGGCCACGGTTAAGAGGGTAAAACACTCGTGGCTGAATGCTTTGTGTTTATACCAGTCACAATTACTTTTGTTGCATAGTGGATAGCAGTGTGCCCTTTCCCAAGGCAAAACTGAAGCTGATTAATCGAAAATATGAGAAATAAAAGGCAAGTGGAAAGGCTTACTGGACATCAACACCCCAACTCAAGTGTTCCCCACCTTGAATCCCATGCAAATGTCCATAAAAGTATATATATCATATATCGAATTGCGTCAGGGGAAAAGGTGTGGCATAATAATACGTAAACACATGAAGCTTCCTGATACAGTGGTACTTCGGGTTAAGAACTTAATACGTTCTGGAGGTCCGTTCTTAACCTGAAACCGTTCTTATCCTGAGGCACCATTTTAACTAATGGGGCCTCCTGCTGCCGCCGCGCAATTTCTGTTCTCATTCTGAAGCAAAGCTCTTAACCAGAGGTACTATTTCTGGGTTAGCGGAGTCTGTAACCTGAAGCGTCTGTAACCTGAGGTACCACTGTATAGCACAAAAGCTACCCTTAAGCTAGTGCTGGGCTTGATGGAGTTCTTTAACTAGCAGCAGCTCTGCATGGTTTACGGATGGCGTTCTACCCATGCCTACTGACTGACTCACTGGGGGTTGAACCAAGGGCTTCCAGTATTCAAAAGAAGAAAAAGAAGAAGAAAGGGAAGAAGGTATGCTTTTCTGTTAAGCTATTCCTGCTCTTAATCTCTGATTGACAACAGCAGTTAAAAAAGTGCAGGAACACAGAGTTTTCCTATGACAGGAGAAAGTTTTGTTTTGAATACGCACCATATATTCAATACAACATTTTCTTTTAAAACATTTCAGAATATATTTGGGGGGGAAATGTACAGAAGATTTAGTGGTGGGCACCTTTAGGCAGTAATATAAACAAATCTGCTTTTACAAAGCTGATTTAGATAGAGAATCAAATCTCAAGCGGCACCTGATGCTCAAAAATGGATTACAAGAGCTGACCACCCCCTCTCCCCAAAGTGGAAAGAAAGTTGTTTTCAAATTTAAAAATTGCACTGAGCACAGATTTCAGAGTAATACCATGTGTATTACAGGCCAGGAATAATTAGCATATATTTATTAAAATATATATGAGAAGATAAATTTGGACTTTTAAAAGTTGGTATACAAAAATTGGTATACAAACCAGCATGATCTTAACAGAAGTGATCTTTCAGGATTCCACTGTGTGTACCTCCTTTACTAGACTTTCTGTACACCAAGCACAAAAAAGTAAAATACACGTGGTAAATATACACATTCCCTTTTCCTGTCACTATAGTTTAAGAACTGTTAAATGATCTCAAACCTCAAAACTTAACTTTTGATGCTGTTTTTGTTGGAAGTTGATGTATTGGTGTATCAAATGCTATTTACTTTCTCTAACTTCTGGCAATAAAATTAAGGTGAAATTAAGAATACTTGGAGCTCTGCTTGATTGACTAAAAATAAATTGAAATACATATCCAGGCATTAACTGTTAGAATATTTTCCAATTCTTTTTAGTTGCATTTTCTTATGTTTTATCACTGCTGGGTCTTCCACCCATGGCTCCTTCAGTAGGAAAGTGAGGATATAAATCAAATTAATCAAATGATAAATAAAACTTAAGCTACCAGCATTACTATTTTTGGCATCAGCTTCAAAAAGTCAAGTGAGGCTTAAGGTCATAATGAGTTGAGAACATTCAAAAATTTAGAAGTTACCTGTATATGTTTGGGTCCAGAAGCAAGGCAGCATCTTTTGGTAGTTTTGATAAATGAACTACTTTAGTTTTTAATTGATGTCGCTCACTTTCATTTACCCACACGTCAGGAAGACTATGAATTACAAAAAAAGGGTTTAAAAAATTATCAACCTTTTCCCCCAACCATAGTTGTTCTAAACGACATTTAAAAACAAAATCCTCACTAATGAATTTGCACTACCATCAGATTAGACAATGAACATGGTCTATGAGTGCAATGGTTTTCAGTATTAATAGCCTTGCTTAGCTTACACATGAACATTAAAGGGAACCAATGTTGGATAACCATTCAATGACAACGACAACAACAAGCGTATTCTCAGGATTCTATTTAATGCAAAGTGATGGCAGCATTGCACACGAGGAAGCACTGTATATTCCTGATGAAACAGCCATGGACCATTAGAAATTAGCAAAAGGATCAGAGTGTGGTGCTTTCCTGTTCTCCTTGTCATCCAAAAGACGAGAATACTGCTAGATCCTGCACATGACTCTCCTAGGTTTTTGAGATGCTAAGCCATAAGGCAGCAGAAATGTTTTAACATCTTTTGGCAATGAAAATCCTAGCCTGTGCAAAAGCATGGATTCAACCATCATCATCCATTATAATTCAACTTGTATCATGATGAGACAAGCAATGCAACCACTCTTGGTTTAAGAAGTGCCTCATAGTGGCCATACTTCCATTTGCACACCACAAAAAACTAGCTTTAAACAGAAATAAAAGCTGTCCTGCATCCAACAAGCACTGAGAATACCTTAGAATAATGCATATAAAATGAATTCCAGTTTCAACAGGTGAGGAGAATTATAAGGAAATTGCAATCGTCCCAGGCCAGTGTTTTTCATAATGATAGCAAAACACGTGAAACACCAAAAGACGAAGATGCACTAATATACAGTTGACTCTTCAGTGCATGCATGCATGAGCAATCTCATGGCAAAATCTGCTAGGATGATAGACTTAGGATGCAGCAGATCTCTGGCTCAAGTTGGCATCCCCAACCTTAGCTCAGCTGAAGATACATTGGCATATCTTGCTAATTTCTAGGCTGCTTCCAGTTTTCAGTCCCCAAAAAGGGGTATTTCAGGGGCTGGACTTGATCCTAAGCCTGTTCATGTGAACTGGCAACATGTGAACTCTTTTTTCCCCTCTGCCAAGCTTTAGTAGTGCAGCAGCCGCCAGCCCACTGCTAAATGGAGTTTGAATCTGGTGTAGCTTACACCACCTTGCCTTACGGCATTTCTTGTGCATAGGGTTGCCCCCATACTCACATATCCTCTGGTGTCCAGTGAAGTAGCAGCTTTATCTTTCCAGACTCCTCTTTTCTCTTAGCTATTACCTAAAAAAAAAAAAAAAAAACAGTCAAAATAGTTACTGGGCTAAAATCAGTTGACTAGCACTCATAACCATGCATGGGAAGCTTCTTATCACTCTGGAAACAGCACTGTACAACTGGAATAAATTAGGCAAATTGAATAAATAAGCACAGAAGTATAGACTTCACACACACTTTAATATCTGGAGCCCTGGTGTTGTTTTCAAATCTTTTCATCCTGTGAGATACTTGCAGGAGCGAATACATAGGTAAAGGGAAGGGAAGACAGAGCTGTGTCAGGAAATCAAACCTCATGAGGAACAGTTGAGGGAATTGAGTATGTTTAGCATGGGAAAGAGGAGACTGGGAGGAGATATGATAGCCATTTTCAAATATATTAAGAGCTGGAACAAGCTTGTTTACCCTCTCCAGAGGGTAAGCACTCAAACCAATGGCTTCAAGTTACAAGAAAGGAAATTCAAGAAGAACTTTCTAACAGTAAGAACTGTTCAATGGTGGAACAGACTCCCTCAGGAGGTTGTGGACTTCCTTGGAGGATTTTAAGCAGAGGCTGGATGTCCAGCTGCCATGGATGCTTTAGTTGAAATTCCTGCATTGCAGTGGGGTTGGACTAGATTCCTCTAGGGGTCCCTTCCAACTCTACAATTCTATAACCTTTTACCAGAAAATATTCTTTATAAGTAATGTTAACTACGAACTTGAAAATGGCAAGGAAGGTATTTATTACATTATTGCAGCCAATTCCTGGGTGCATATGGTGATGCTGGGGACCACTACTAGCTTCTGCCTCCAGTCTAATGCATTACAATATTAGCAAAATGCAGTGAGTTTGTGTTTGTACAGTATACAATGTGTGTATGGGAGTCTTAGACACAAATGAGACATTACAGAGGAACATGACCCCTGTGGTCCCTACTAATTCTACAGTTCTATTATTCTATGGGGATACTGCTAGACAGCATCTCCTCAGAAAAATAATAGTTGAAAAGACATGTAACATGTCAGTATTGCATTTGCTTTCCTACTGCTGCACCAAGGAAATGCTAACACAAGACCATGTGCTTTTATCCCCAATGTTTTTATGCAGCTTGCCTTTTAAATTTCTGTCTAAAGCTTGCTGGTTGAAGGGATGCAGAACTGAGATGGAAGGTGTTTATTTCATCTCTAGAAGCATGGGGAGACAGCCACAAAACTCTTGTGGAAGAAGAATAATCTCCTTTAATGAAGCTCTAGAACGTTCCTGGAACTGACTCTGAGCTGGCTCAAGGGGTAAGTCGGACTGCAAACATCATGAAGAAGAACTGGAATTCTCCTACGCAAAACAAACTGTTCAATTTTAAAGCACAGATCTTTAAAAGGTCAGCTCCAGCTGGGAATTAAGGTTAGACCTAAGTAAATGGAATTCTGCTGACCTCTTCTGGAGAAGAGCAGAAATACAAATGCAGACACTGTAAAAGAGCTGGCATTTTAATTTTAATTTTGAAGTCTGTCATTCCATAAGTTATAGGGCTTAGACCCAGTTATCCTTGTTGCCCCTGCTGAACAACAGTAGGGTTGACATAATTCTTTCCCCCAAGTTAGTCGTGGTGCACCTCCAAGTTTCCTTTGCAACTGCTACTACTCTGATCAGGAGTAGGGATCCTCAGACCCAGGAGCAATGCAGCTGTTCTAAAAGCCTTTCAATGTGTCCCTCCACTCTCCCCAGGACATGTGTCTCTCCATCCCACACATCTCACCAGCCATGCTCTGCACCATCCTCAAAAAATTTTGCCTATCTGGAATGTGTCCTTAAAACCATTGGTTAATGGGACCTGGCCAGTGGGCCCCATCATTATCTCCCCCACCCTCACTTGGGCCAAGTTTGACAGGTAGGTAGACTTGTCAATCACTTGCAATCATAATGACACCAAAAGCTCCCCCTTTTCCCCTGCACAGTCTGAAATGTAGAGCCCACAAAGCATGTTTCAAAATGCTCCCACAAGTCCCAAACTGATCATAGTCTTACAAAGCCTTTTGCCCACAAATCACAAAAACCACAAATCATGTGACTTGCAGTGTCGGCAAATCCCTTTCAGATAAGCCAGGTTTTTAATAAAAACACATGATGTCCAGTGCAGGGCAGGTCTGTTTGGTACCCCCCCCCCCTGGCTAAAACTGTGATAACATCTGTCGTTTGCCAGGATGGAGATCGGTGCTCCATGCACCAATGCCATACAATCCATACAAATTTGTCAACAAAGGAATGAGGTCCTCACTGAAAATGATTCCCCGCCCCTGGTATGTCCCATGTTCTGAAGGCTTGGAACGTGCTGAGGGCTCACACACTTAACCCCTCCTTTCTCAGATGTCCTGTAACCTTAAGCACTCTTCAGTAATAATTCAAATGAAGAGGGAAGGGAGGCTGCACTGCTATAATTGAAGCCACAGCCCCACTGTTGCAATGCTCCGGCTGGTTCATGCAGGCTGCTTGCTCACGAATCAGCTGCAACTTCTGTGATGGGTGCCTTTTCTAGTCATGAAGGCTCCTGAGTGATTTGGAGCAATGGAAGATCAGGATTCTGTGTGATGCAGAGGAGCCTCGGCAAATAGAAAAAGGCTCCCCCCTGCAGAAGTTACAGCTGAACTCATAAGCATTCAGCAGGAGCAGTATAACACAAGGAACAGGGCTAAAGCTTTGTCCCACTGCTACTTTGTAATTTCTTTCCCTCTTCAAATGCAAGCAATGACAGAAAACTATAGCTTCTACCGGTATGATGTCCAAATTTGGCAAACTGAGGTTAGCACTAACCATAGTATGCCCAATTGAGACATCACAGGCAACTGGGTTTGAAGGAAACCTAGAGACCTAAGAAAGCAAAGTTCACAATCTCATTTAGCCATGACTCCCATTTAGTGACTTTGGGTCCTCTCAGTTCCTCTCAGCCTAATCTATTTCACAGGATTGCTGCCAAGAAGTGCAAAATATAACCTCCTGCAAAGTGTCTTACTACCATTCCTGTATAAGGAACATTTTGAGCAATCAAAATGCTGTGAAAATGAAATCTGCCATGAACATGTGGACATGCATATTATCTAAGTAGCGTTTAAAAGCTGAACATCTTATTAATATAAGTACGGAAGAATACTTACAGTACTGTGAAATACGACACTGTGGCCTTTTCCTAAACTTTCTATGTGAGCAGAAAGGTTGAAGCAGATAGCTCGATGACGTATGGCGTCCAGAGTCTGCGCATCGAAGAAGTCATGTGGTCTTGCTAAAGAAAGAAAAAAAGCCTTCAAAACTAATGGAAGAGCAGGTTAAGTATTCAAATACTATCATGAAGCAAAGTTTACCAGTTAAAAATAAATTCTGATCAGCTTCGGAACAACTCCCTAAACTAACTGAAATGTTCTATACACTTGCTTTTTGGATGGGCAAGCATCTTATAGATGTCATCCTGTTTGAACTGTGCTTCTCTCTAAATCTACTCTGTCCAAACTTAACACAACCAATACTAAGAAAAATGGTGCTTATAAAGTGAAGACAAGCAGTCCCTTTAACTACGCTTAAGTAGCAGTGAGCTAGCCTTTGGAGATGAGCAATTTCTTCAGGATAGTACATTCAACTGAAGGTTCTGCCTTATATACAGACTCTTTCAAAAGGTTACAGAAGAACAAAATCATACTAGAATTGCTTCAACTATACTAACTCAAAAGAGCAATAATAACCAAATACTCAGTACAAAAGGTTTTTATTCACATGCAAGCCTTGCCTGTAGGGCATTATATAAATTTAAATTTCTCTATTAAAATTAATATGATGGCTGCCCTTTTGAATTATAAACATAAAAAGCAGTAAAGAAAAGTAGTCAAAATCACTGTATTTTATGAACATTATGATGGGGGAAATTTCTTAATCATTTACACCTGGTGGAATCTTATTAGCAATATCTAATCAGCATCAGTTCTTAAAGAAGAGAAAGAAAAAGTTATTGACCAATCTCGGAACCGTTGTAATTTCCACAATAAAGACATCAGCAAAGATATACAAATCATTCATATCCCAAATTCCACTTAAAGCAAAGCAAAACAAAAACAAAAGTAACAAAAAACAGGTTTATCACATATACAACCAGCAACATTCTGATTTTTCCAGTATTCTTTCTGCCTTGGGGGCAAACTTAGTAATGAGTCTTATAATATATTTCAGATTATATTGTAATAAAAAGGTGACCAGCAAACCGGCAGGTTCATCCAAGAAAATTATAGTTGCTTAAACAGAACATCCCCCTAAAGTATCGTATAATTTACAAAACAGAATACTGTGAACTAAGTCTTCTACATCACATTATACACGTAAACAAAAGCAAAATAAGTACCGTATTTTTTCCGTGTATAAGACGCCCCCATGTATAAGACGCCCCCTATTTTCGAGTATTCTAAATTAAGGAAAACACCCATCAGCACTACCAGTGTATCAGACAAGCCCCAATTTTAAACCTATTTTTTTGGTTTAAAATCCTAGGCTTATACACAGAAAAACAAGCCTTAAACTTTTCATAAAAACAAGCCTTAAACTTACAGTTTTAGCTGAGGAAGAATCAACATCCTTCTAGGCCTACGAAACCATTAGTTGGCAGTCTATACGAATCAGTGTAATTTGCTTTCATTTTGTACTAAAAGTTATTATTATGGACCATAGAATTGTGTTCCACTAACTAAGAGAAAACTTTTAGCAACCTTGGGAAATGAAATCTTAAAAGATCTAGACAAATCTTTAAATATACATACCTCAAAAACAAGCAATTTAGAACAGTTTAAGATTAAACTTAGATGAGTTCTTACTTATATATAATGTTAACTGCCAAATCTTCAGAACATTTCTTTCAAGAGATATAAAAATTATACATCACTAGGAGTTTTTAATTATGCAAGTTCTGCCCACAATACCTTTCACTCACATCATGCTAGTTTACTTAAAATGCTAGAAATTGAAAATATTCTGAATAGATGGAATAAAAACTGCAGAGGACTACTTCAGCACTGTTTAACTGCTACTGATATTCTATTTTAACAGACTGTACAAATGTCTTAGCTCAATTAAAACAGTTCTCCAAACCATGGTCTGGGAGATCAGAAACTGGAATCACACACTTCTCTTCTTCCCTCCACTTTTAAGTTTAGCTCCAACCATAATTAGTGTTTACCACCCAAACAATTAGAAACCCTGAAGTTTCCACTTCTGGTTTGGAGGTAGGACAAGCAATTTTAGGCATTACAATTATGCTCAGTGCTAAACTGCAAAAAGAAAGAGAAGAAGATTGTGTGAAGGGGGTAGAGCAAGCCTCTGAATTGAATCTTAGTACTGCGAACAAGAGAATCCGAGGACAGAAATAAGACTGAGCAAACATGCTTAAAAACTTTTAGGGAAGCAAATATCCATGTGACTGCTTATGTAATTGGGTTATGAAGGTATCTACAGCAAGAAAAAGGAAAAAATACATTTGATTCAACTTTATACATTCACTATACAAGCTAACACATAAATGTATTTACTGACTCATTTACTGCAACAGTAAGGGAAACAAAGACGTAAAACTGGGGAATCAAGTTTCAATTCCCTAGATACCACTAATGCAAACACTGAAAACTAATTCTAAACCTTTTACTTGAGATAGCCTTGATTTTTTAAAAAAGGTAGCTTTAAACCCTTATTCATCACCTTGTGTTTTTTTTAAAAGCAAGCTGCAGCTTGTTGTTTAGCAAGCTTCCCTCATATTTTCAACAACCACAAGAGTGTTGAAGTACTGCTGGTTTATGTAACATAACTATGCAATAGTTCAATGCCAAGGAAGTCAAAACTGGTGTAATGAAATTAGTCGAAACTATAGGTACAAACTTTACTCTGCAGTTTTGTCTGCAACAGAAGCAACACTTGAAATTATAATTAACAAGAAATTAATAGGTTCTGCAGTTAAATGAAGTGCTGCAATTTTATTTCCCATATTTACCTTCCATTTCAGCGAATAAGCTATAGTAGTTTGGGTCAGTATTACTAAAATTCCAGCAGAAATAAAGGTAAAATTCGTCTATAAAAGGAGGACAGAACTGCACTTTACTATGTTTGTAAACCTACAATTTTTAAGTCTTAGTCAAGGTGTTTGTTTCATCTAAAGTCAAACGCTTTAAAAAATAAAAAAGGAAAGAAGGCTGGGTACTTTCTGTGGCCTCCAAACTTGGGCTAGAGGTGGCCCAGAAGCTGCAGCTGGTGCAAAATGCAGTGGCTCAGCTATTCAGGATATGGAGCAGGATATCGCTGACAAGTTACCCCACTGTTGAAAGAATTGCACTGGCTGCCAATTAGCCACTTGTGCTGCCTCTGGCATGTAAAACCCTATATGACTTGGGACCAGGATACCTGAAAGATCGTCTCACCCCTAATATACCCAACTGATCACTGCACACTGCAGGTGAGGGTCTCCTGCAGATACCATCTCATCAGGAGGTCTGTTCCACACAATGTAGAAATCCGGCCTTTAGTGTTGTGGCACATGCCCCCTTGGAATTCCCTCCCCTTAAATACTAGACAGGCGCCGTCTCAGTCTTTCCAGTGCCTACTGAAGACAACGAGACTTTTAAGTTGACCTCTTTCCCAGTCTGCATCTTATATTGGAAGGTAAAGGGGCCCCTGACCATCAGGTCCAGTCGTGTCCGACTCTGGGGTTGTGGCGCTCATCTCGCTCTATAGGCCGAGGGAGCCAGCGTTTGTCTGCAGACAGCTTTGTCCGTGGTCAGCATGACAAAGCCGCTTCTGGCGAACCAGAGCAGCACACGGAAACGCTGTTTACCTTCCCGCTAGAGCGGTACCTATTTATCTACTTGCATTTTGACGTGCTTTCGAACTGCTAGGTTGGCAGGAGCTGGGACCGAGCAACGGGAGCTCACCCGGTTGCAGGGATTCGAACCGCCGACCTTCTGATCAGCAAGCCCTAGGCTCTGTGGTTTAACCCACAGCTCCACCTGCGTCCCTGTATATTGGAAGGTACTGTTTCTCAAACTTCTGTTGCTGCACTGCAACTCCCATCTAGCTAGGGATGATAGGAGGTTCAGTCCAACAACAGCTTGGGACCCTACCATAGTTTGAGAAACACAGTTTCAAGGGGTATTTATTGTTGCTTGCCACCCTGGGCTGTTATGGGAGGAAGAGCAGGATATGCCTTCAATAAATAAAATATACTGTACAGAAGAAAATGGAACACAATGTAGTGGTGCAGTTGATTGTGTATCACATTCAGCTGGTAAAAGTGGATGACATAAACTTTTTCTTTTTAAAAAATGCTTGATTTAGCGAGTTTGATCACATATACATATATACTGCTTTCAGTCAAATGTGCAAACTCACTTCCAATGCTGACATATATTAATTACGTTGACATTAGGGGATAGGAAAACCCTACTTGTGGCACTGATTTGTGATGGCCAACTAATGCATGCAAATCATCACTTGAAGCTGCAGGTGAAGAATGCCAAACATGCCCATATGAACCGGCCCCACAGCCTGACAGTTTGTCCCCTTCAGGTGTCACTGAGCATGATGCCCATCAACTCTAGCCAGTGCAGCTCTGTTTGTGGCTTGTGCTAATGGGAGTTGTAGTTCAAAATGCCTGGAGGGCATCAGAATGGGAAAAGTTGAAATCAGCACAAATAGGAAGAAGAGTCATTTTAGTTTTTAATTTCTGAAGTAGTACCGTGGTAGTTTTAAATTAGTTCCCAAAATAGATAAATCCTGTTGGGATTCTGAATAAAGACGGAGCCCATAAGACCATTTAGTCAAGTTTTGGTCTGTTTTTATTTTTTAAAGGAATATGAACCAAACAAGAAGGGATGGCGCTGATTGGAAGGTGTTTGACTGCAATGGTATTCCTAATTGAGGCTGCTTCATCTCCCTCCCTTCCCAGGTTATGTATGGTTTGCATCTTGGCACAAGAGCACAAGGGTTCTCATTTTGCCACTCTCAGCTAAGGATGAACATTCACTGGGAGACAGGAACAACAGTTGGAGCATGAGAAGAGAGAAGGCTGGGTTATTGTGAGTCAGAAGGGTTTCCACCAGTTAATATATTTAAACTGGGCTGCTTCAGGTGCATGAGTTTGGGAGTGCTCTCTCCACCTCCCATTGAGTTTTACATGCTTTGAAGATCACTGACAATATGGATTACTACAGGCACAATGCTGAGCTTGTTTTGTCTATGGCTAAGACAGCGAGAGCATGGAGGCACAGTACTGTGCTCACTACCATCTGCTCCCTGTCCAGAATGAGTTCCCCATGCCCCTTTCTTGCTAGTTTTAATCATGCTTAAACTTTACATCTGCACTGGCCTTATCTCTTTGCGGCTCAGTCTTTTAGCAGTGGTTAAATGTTCTCCAACAAAGTGTGGCATCAGCCCTCCAAGAGAGCAGGGTACAAAACCTTCACACATCCAACCTCCTTAAACCTAACAAATTACTATAGAAGTCAGTGGCACATAAAGTATGGTACAGCTACCGTCTATGAAATTGTGGTGCACCCAATTTCTGGACTTAGACAATAGTATGATTATAGACACACATTAGTCTAGAAACTGATCTGAGTCCAGAAAAGAACAGAACCCCTCTTTTTTTCAGGAGGCCCACAGAATGTTCCCCTCTACTGTGAAGTACTTGCATCTATTCTGGCTGGCCGAGTTGTGGAAACGGACCAGCTGATATAAACATCTCTATCACCCTGTATCTTACATAAAAGATCTTAAATCAAAAGTTGAAAACAATGGAATTTATAGGCTAGCAAAAAACCATTAACTAAAAAGTGGACAAGTAGTCAAGAAAGGTAGTTTTTAAAGTTTATGCTGCTTATTACAGAACTGTAGAAGTTTCATGTGCTTACGTAAAGAGCGCCTCCGCTTGTTCTTTAACTTCCTTCTTTTGTTCATTCCAGCTTTAGAAGGAGATTCTTCTTTAGCCTTTGGCTGGTTGGTAACTTTTGAAGAATTCTGCTGGCTGAAGTGTGTTGGCACATGACGAGCCAGCCCACTCTGAGATGCAAAGCTCGCATTGCACCCTCCAACAACACACTAAGAAATACAAAATCAGAAAAGCCCAATTAAATCATCATAAGGAAGCTACTGATTCATTCTCACTTTGCACCGCTGCTTCTTTAACAAAGGAACAACATATTCAGGCAACACATTAAAAGATGCTTATTTCAAAAAGAATTTCCTCTTCCCTGGACGTCCCTAATGCAGATCTGTGTGTGTTAACAAGGAATGATAGTTGAATCAAAGCTGACCTCCAAATACTCAAGCACTCAATCCATTCCAATTATACCATGCAAACATATGCCTTGTTCTAATTTTAAAAATCCTGAAATCACATCACGTGCAAGGGTACAATTTTCTTGCATGCTACACAACCACCATCCATTCCTATGAGTATTTCACATGGGTAAAATACTTGTTCTCCTGGCCAAGAAAAGAACCTTAAAGAAAACTAACTATTATAGAAAATTTTATTGCAATCAATTTAAGGCTCCTTTCTACACATTTCCTTGAGTACTGTGGTTGAAGTGGATTAGGTGATTATGTTCCAAAAAAGCAACATGAGCCAGCTCCAACCATAGGCATCAAAAATTGCAGACATTACAAAGACCCGTATGAGCGAACAGACGTCAAGCAGTCTGCTGTTCAAGGATGTTGAGGGCATGTTTGCCCTTGAATAGCATCAAGCTGCTGAGAAAAAACGTCAATACAGTAGATAAGTAAAAGCTGCTACGCATATCCTTACTACTCCCTGAAGGTTTCTCAGTAAGGAATATTTTGAATTCTCATCTGTGCTGAAATGTTTTCTTTGGATAGAAGCATGTACTTTGCAACCCAGTTTATCAAAATGTAATTTTGTCTGCTTGGGTTCCAAAGGTGACATTGTTAGGAGAACTTCAAATCTAGTATTATACTTAGTATACCAGCCCCCACACCCTAACCTGCTCCTAACTTTATATGCGTTTAATGTACCATCTCATACACAAGCTACATTCATTTAACCTGAGCAGAGGACCCCAACGATAGAAGATGAAAGCCACAATAGCATGTGCTATCTACCTACTAACTGAAAATCATTTTATACAGAAAACTAAATCAAGGCCTAAGGTTTTGCTAAGCTGAATTTTCCTGTAGCTTAGTTAAAGTTTTGGGGTATCATCCAACCTTACAGATTTCCTAGCACAAGCACTTTCAGCTGCACAAAGGAACTTTCCCTCCCTCTGATGCAACCCCCAAAATCTGTTATGGGTTTTCCAACAACCCTCCAGAACAGATTCAGGGGGCATGTGGGGAGAAGGAAGGGAAGTACCATTGCACATCCCAAAGTGCTTGAACTAGCAAAACTGTTTAGTTAGATACTGCCCTTAACCTACAGCAGCATATTTTTGCTCCTCTTGATATTGATGTTTTCAGAGACCTGAAGGCTAACAAAACACCACCCAAAATTGGTTTGGACAATAATCTTTTGGCTTAAAACACAAATATGAATGAATCTTGTGGGCATGCACATAGCTCCTTCACTGCTCCCTTTGTGGAGGAAGCCAACAATTCCATCAACCACATTTTTGTACCACTTCACTATTAAGAAAACCTTGATGAGATTCAATATTTGAAAAAATATACATTAAAAGCATTCCAAAAAAGGTAGAAATATCAGGAAGTTCAAGAATACTTTCTCATTTCATTTGAATCAGAAAACTATATTTAACAGCTCTACATCAAGCCAAACTATTAAGACAACTTCAAACCATGACTTCATATTCAAAACCCTTAACCATAGTTGCCCAGTTCAAATTAAACAGGAAGCAGTACTTAACAGAAGACTTCTCAGTTTGCTCACTTGCTCATGTGAACAGAAGAGGAAATGGGCTGTGGCCAAAAGACTTGTTCATATCTTTGCTTATCAAGCCAATGTGATCATCCAAACACGGTCGCTTGTGAAGATGACTTAGCTTTTACAAAGCTCTCGCTTTAAGTTAGACAGCAACACAAACATCTTTACATTCCTAGAACATTTTTGTAAAAAAAAACCACCATTGTACCTTAGCCTAAATTGCACACTTAATCTAACTGAGAACGAGATTAAGTCTGAAAGTGGGTTCAATTCCTGTTCTAGAAATGGCATTTGAGTAATCTAGTCTGACTGAATAATCCCCAAACTGCAAAATCACATGAGTTAAGTGGCCTGATTAGATAGGCTGCAAATGAGTGGGTGCATGTGGTGCCCATGGTCGTGATACACACATCTACCTACAATACTGGGAAATGTAGTCATGAAGTAAGAAAGGATAGAGATCTTCAGAAATGTGTTTTTTCCACCCTTATGGATATCTGCACAGGCAGAACTGCAGGATCTCAATGCATGCATGGGACTACGTAGGAAGAAATGGGCAATTTATATTTGTTAAGAGAAATTAAGACTGTAGAAGAGATATTGGTTCTACTTGAACCGAACCAAGATAGAAACTTTTCATGGAATCAAATGGACTGAAGAATAACATGGGCTGGGGTGAGAATTTGGATGGTTGTCCTCAAACTGAGATCAGAAGTTGATGAGGATACAGGCAATGGACAGCCACCAAATTTAAACTAGTTAGGATGATTAGGAGTTATCCACAATATTCCAAAAGGTATCTTACCTTAAATGGTTTGTCACCACTGTGCGTCAGCATATGCCGCTGCAACCAGCTCTGACTTGTTGATGGGGTGTTATAGACTTTGCAGCCTTTCCATAAGCAGACAAATACCTAGTAAAAGAAAACACAGCCATTAAGGTAGGGTGAATGTTCACCTATTGCATTATTTTAATATCCAAACTCAAGTACACTCTCAGTTAAACTTTTAAAACTCTCAAGTGAAGTGTGAAATTGTTTCCTATAACGATTTCTACAGCTGTAATTCAATTTGGTGCTAGAAAACATGACAGATTTCTGCTGGGAAAGAACTTTTGAGCTATGAGAACAGAAAAGGTGCAAACAGAAGAGAACCACCAGCAGGTTATAAAGATTAAGGATGCTGGTAAATTTCTAGTTTAAGGATTGGACAATCACAATCCAAGGAACTGACACAGTACACTATCAACAGCTTTATTAAAAAGACATGTAAAACCTCTAGGGCTGATTTTGAGGGCACACAAAGGGCTGCATGGGGGACAAAAGGAAGACTGAGACCCACTGCACAATCCAAGTCTGTTTCAGCAATGTATGGACAGCATACAACTCAGTTCCTTATGAAAGGCTTTTGATGAAGTTTGGTAACTTTAGTTCATGAAAACTGATGCCATAATAAATCATTAGTATTTAAAGTGTCACAGAATTGATGGTTTTTGCTGCAAGAGATTAATACTTGTGTCAGCCACATGGCTAAATCATGATAAATGGAATGAACTCCTTAAAAATGGGAAGAATATAAAAATCAAAACCAAGAAATTAACAGCAGGATCCTAAATATTCATCATTAGAAGAAGCAAATATTTGTGATGGTCATTACCTCTAAAATTCAATTAGCAATTATGTGAAAAATCATGGAATTAAGGACAACTTTTAAAAAATATAAATCATGGGTGGCTAGCCTTAGGATGAAGGGTATGTAATAATAATCACCCTTTTTTTGAGCAAAGGGCATCAAGACTCTCAGGGCCACATCAAAGTGAATGTGCCTCTCCTTTTCAAAAAGGAAACTGGGGGAGGGGAGTCCTTAGAGAGCACAAAAGCCTTTTAGCATCACAGAATCAACAGCAGGGGACTTGGAGATTGTCAAAAATTCACACACGTGTGTGTGTGTTTGTGTGTGTATGACTAATTTTGGGAGGCCATATACAGACTGCTGATTAGCCATCCCAGAACTAAATAAAGCAAACACATGTCTGTTGATGGTTACCATGAAGGATACTGAACAAACCTGCATGCCCATATTTAGACAGTACCTTGCTAGCTATAAGATGATCCTGGGGTGGGGGCAGAACTCCACCAAGTACACACAATTCATAGACCCAGAAACCATCAAGCTACAACTTCTCAGACTTACCAGGATTCAGCTTCAGTTAGGTAAGACTGCTGATCTGGCTAAGAATGGCAT